>NC_141763.1:13356642-13684142 GCF_982258835.1 Parasteatoda tepidariorum
TTTCATTGTCTGTATTTGAACACTAGATCATTATTCATCAAAATTTGCTTAAATTTTTTATGTGATGGAAACACACAATTAATGTTAAGTCTTTTTTTTTTAATAGTGGACAGTCTGGTCTATTTTCCCTTTGGCCACAGAAAATCCAGAATTGCTACTCTCTTATCGTTACCCAGTGGGCACCTTTCGCTGAGTCACAGCGGTGGAGCGGCGTTACCCACGTCATACAACCATAAACCAGTTTATAGGGTGGGTTACATTCACACAAAAGAAAGGGCATAGAACACAGAGAGAGAGAGAAAGTTACATCCACGTCTACGGTGGGATTTGAACCCATAACCACTGGTCCCGTAGTTCAGTAGAGTAACCGCAAGACCAGTGATCGGCTTTATTTTAAAAGTAAGCTTTAGAAATTAAAACTTCAGTTTGCTACATGAAATGATCATATTTGCTATACGGGTATTGCTAATTCTTTATAAGCATCCATTGCGATTTTTTTTTTCATTACGCCTTTTTTTTCCGGAAAATATAGTAATATTAAAAAGACAGATTTTTGTTTTGTAGCTTAAGTATGGGGAATTTGTAGATGTAGTGTATCTGCCACTACAAAAATACTATTCCAATTCACTAGTATATAAGACATGTTAACTCGAATCTACATAAAGGTACCTTTAGATAGATGAAGGTTGGCATTGTCGATGTGACTCTCTCCACATTGGCGACCCGGATAAGATGTGAACTTTGACGAAAACTCCCACTTTGATTTGAACACGCCTACTAAGATGGATGATTAATATTGAAAAGTTGACTTGCTACTTGAGACTGTGACATTATTCACCTCTTCGTGCTATCGCTAATCAGTCTCTATCGCACAGAACGTCGGCCTGTATACACTCCACTGTTAATGCAACACAGGAGCGACCACGACCATGAACTTAATACATCTCTCACAATCAGCACTTAAAAATACAGTGATCTTAATACAGCTCTCCCTGCTTCTCACAAAACAGCTATGTATCAACTAGTGATATCCCAATCATCGAATTATGTTACGGATAAAATTCTGGTGGGGGAGTACTGTAGTGTATCTGCCACTACCAAATTGCAATTCAAATTCACAAGTATATAAGACACCCTAACTCGATTCTATGTTGAGGTACCTTTGTATAGATGAAAGTTGGCATTGTCGACGTGACTCTCTCCACAGTAGAGTCCAGAGCATTCCAGAGAGTTAACTTTTACCACACAATATTTATTTTTCTTGTAAAAAAAATTACGTAAATGAAACAAACCACACAGGAGTTAATGTTACAGAATCAGTTAAAAAAAATTTTAAGAAAAAAACTTTATGCAAAATCATACCTTTTTTGTTTTGATAGTGTATTTAACAACATCACCGTCCTTTTCTACATTTCCAGAAAACTTCACAGAAAACAAAGGCTCGAATGGCTCTGGTGGGAGGGGAGAGGAACAGGTTGAAAAACCGGATACCGTCTCTAGAGTGGGGGAGTTCGGTTCGGAAAAGGTTTCATTCTCTTCATTGGGAAGGTGATTGGATGTTTCCTTTTCTTCCATGTCTACCTTGAGAACACAAAAGTATAAATCAGGGTGCGTAGCCAAATATCTCAATAAAAAATAACTTTTTAAGTACTCAGAGTATTTTTAAGCACTATATACACTAACAAAATGCAAATCATTTTCAAAGATTTTATATGATCATGATAAAATAACTAGTTTCTGATAAAGAACTCTTTTCTTGATTATATTAGCCCCCATAAAAAGATTTTTCGGTTCAATATCGGAGGGCAGAAAATGAAGCGTGAAACTGAGAATATCTTTCAAATGCAACAGAGCTCAAACCCAGCTCAGTAGACGCACATGCGGCTTATCAAGTATATCATCAAACAGGTAAAATGATTGCCGCTTCTATATGCTATGAATCAACATTAAGTCGAAATGGATTGTGGCTGAATGAATAATGAACAACGTTGAATAGAACAATGTAAACAGCACGCTTTTGCTACGTGGTGAAAATCATTATGGTAAAAAAAATCTCATTTTCAAAAAGGGCACTTCAATGTAATAATTTATGTGTAAATCCTTTTTTGTTATTTCTCAGTAAAAAAATTCAATAACACTGAAATCAGACTTTTAAAAATATTATACTGTAAAGAATATATTTATTAATTATATATTGAAAAATATATTTTACATTTAAATTCGTTTTAATAAACTTGTTTAAATTATTGACTCTTAAAAAAAATCACAATTTAAATAGATTTTTTTTTAGATCAGGTGATTTAAACCTATATTTTAATCATGATTCAAATCAAGATTAGAATAAAGCGATTTAAATCATGCAAATCTTAACCGCAGCCACATTTATTAGCACTTGAAAGATACGCTGAATTTTTCTCACTAGCTCTAATTTTGATTTTAGTTTTTCCTACTTCTCTTTAAAAAATTTTATGTATGGAGAAAACCGATTAAATTATTTTAGTTGCACTATAAACAATTATAATCACAATTAAAAATATTAATACACAAAACTATTTTTTATTTCAATCTTAATAGAAATGTTAAATACATAAAAGATAATCTTTTGGGAAGATTTTCATAACGGTACATGCACCAAAAAGTTGTAACATTTTAACAAAAACTGGGAATGGGCATGTGAAAAATTAAAAAAGGACAAAAAAGGAATAATTCATAGGATATAACTTGTTGCAGCCTCCAGGCAAACCACTATTTACATATATTTTGGCAAACCACTATAACATATAATTTTAATAAGCCACTACATATATTTTCAACAAACCACTACATAAATTTTTAAAGTTTTTGCAAGTATAAAGATCTCTTCACGTCTTGGCTAAGGTAGGTGGTGTAAATAGGTACTGATAAGGAAATATCCCCCATTTTTGACACACAAAAATGTATATAATTAGGGGTTACAATTTATTATTATTTTTGTCAAACGGCTATGCGTTCAAAACAGTTCAGACAACACTGGGCTTTGCAGTAACAAAATGATAGTCTATTTCAATCAAAGATACAATCTGATTTATTTTCTTTTCAATTGAGACATCAATTAGAGTCAAACTATGCCAAATGTGTTCATATTTTATCATCAGAAGTTGTTAGAATCAGTAAAAATTTTGAAAAACTGTGAAAGCAACATATTTTTTTACCCTGATAAATGAAAATACAATAACATTGAATTTTTTTTTTTTCAAAAAAAAAAAAAAAAATACAATAACACTGAATCTAAAGTGTAACTACAGGCAAAGATTACAAAATAATTTGTAATCACATTTTCCTATTAGAATGAAAAATAAATCCCGAAAATGCACACGTAATTTGATATAAGTTTAAAACAATTTATTTTAGCAGTTAGTAGTTAACATTGAAGTTTATAAGATAAATATAAGCAATATTTCTATAAGAAATAATTAGATGCATAAAAACACAGAATAGATGCATAGAATAAATTAAACAAAAAAATATTACAGCTTTGAAATGACATTTAGCATTTGAAGATGCTTTTGTTCTGTACGTGAACACCAATACAAAATGAAAGACTTGGAATAATTCAAAACAAAAACGGTAGGCGTTTCACAGTTTGTGTATCGCATTGCAGCGTCTGCTTCCTTTAAATTTGAGTTGAGAAGTATTCATAAATGCATCCTATCTTTAAATTTCATCTTCATTTCAATGATTATAATATTTAATTATTTTCGCATGCGAACTTAGAGTTTAAAAATTTCTTCTCAAACTTTTCAATGAAGAAAAAAAAAGTAGAAATAAAGCGTTTAAAATTTATAACTGCGACTGCATGGTTACCATAACAACTGATCAAGCAAGTAGAAGTACGTTCAATCTTCTTTATTTGTTGCTTGTGGCATCATCTAACTATAGTTTGTCTGAGCTAAGAACTCCTCCCGCCACAAAGTCTAAGGCCGTTTGGTGCTATGGAAAAAAGAATGGCGCGTTTTAGGGAGGGTAGTTCCACTCAAGAACTTACACAATAGATAGAAGAGACACAATGGACCGAAATCACTTCTAAACAGGGACTCCACACCCCTACTTCAAATAGTCATACCTCGTTACATAGTCACCGCCAAAGGATCCAGACGAATGTCTGGAGGAGTTCTTATTTTAGTTGTATGAATGTTATATGAAAAAAATACTTCTTTCTAATAGAATTTACTTAGATAACATGTTGATAGCATAAGATCCGTTTGTTTTCCTGAGGGCTGTTGCTTGGTTTTCAGCCTTTTTAATTAAATACACCTATTTGAGTAGCTGCTACCGTCATCGCATATCCCTTGCAGCAAGAAAAGTACCCAAATTTGTTTCTTTCATCATTTGTGAATTTGATACTCTGGGGGATGAGCAGTGATGGGGGTCCACTATCCCTTGTCAACTATCCTTTTACAAAAGTTTCTGAAGTTCAATTTAATTAGTTCATTATTCCAACAATAACGTCGGGTGGGTAACCACTTGGATCAGTCTGCGTAGGAACCGAGGGTGTGCGGTATGGGTCCTCGTTAAACTGTTCTACCTTAAAGTACTCGACTTCGCGTGCAGGTCGTCGGGCTACCGAAGCGGGGGTGCCATCCCCTCTGCAGAGGATCAAAATTGTGATGGCATGTCCTCAGATCATCCTCAGAGATGTTTCCCAGACCGTCGCCAATAGCCCATTGTGCATCTCTAGTGCGACGTAAATGAACTACAGCAATAACGTTAATAACAGAGGCGTTGTGAACTTATTTTTTTAGAAATGGCGATTCCCATTTTGCCTAATAAAATTTTTAATTTGATTGAATCAAAAATATAAGACATTTCCTTTAATAAAAAAAAAATATATTTTATTACTAATTGAGAGGATAGTAATTATCGGCAAATTCAACCGTCAACTACGAAAAGGTACCCCAACGCAAAATCGAGTTAACATGTCTTATATTCTAGTGAATTGGAATTTTATATTTGTAGTGGTTGATACACTTCAGTCTCCCACCACCAGAATTTTATCTGTGATATAATTCGATGAACGGGATACAAATAGTTGATTCATTGCTGGTTAGAGCAGACTGGAGAGCTGTATTAGGATCACCGTATTTTTTAGTGCTGCACGTGAGAGCTGTATTAAGTTCACGATCGTGGTCACTCCTGTATTGCCATTAGCAGTCGAGTGTACACGGGCCGACGTTGTGTGTGATCGAGACTGAGTAGCAACAGCGCGAGGAGTTGGATAATGTCGCAGTCACAAATAGCAAGTCAACTCTTCAATGTGGACCATCCATCTTGTTGGCGTGTTCAAATCAAAGTGAAAGTTTTTGTCGAGATAGTAGTGTTCACATCACGTCCGGGTCATCAATGTGGGGAGGCAGGAGAGTCACATCGACAATGTCAACTGTCCTCTATGAAAAGGTATCCCAACATAGAATCGAGTTAACATGTCTTATATACTAGTGAATTGGAATTGTATACTTGTAGTGGTAGATACACTAAAGTAGTAAGGTCAGTAGTAAGGCACTTAACTGTTGTGAAGAACTGAGGTCCGATCTGCAATAGCCGCTGAAAGCCCGTCCAGCTTATCTAGAAAGTAGACTGCGCAATGCCACCCACATTGCTTCAATCATATAGCTGGTTACGAAATTATGGAACCTAAACCTTTACGAAATTATGGAACCTAAACCTTTATGGGATGTTGCGGGAATACTTAACTTTTATTCCTTGCAATAAATGAAATAAATTATGAAGCATTTGACAAATAAGCATTAAAAAAAAGAGATTAATTTACAGCTAAGATGAAGATATAATTCTGCAATATGGTCCGAATCGAATAAAAAAAAAATAATAATAATTTGGCAAATTTCATCGTAAACCAAATATAAATGATATATTCTATCGTACTTAAAATTTAAAATTGTAGTTCCAGTGGCAAATAAAGACAAAAAAAGAAAAGAGAAATTAACAAAGAAATTTAAGAAAAATAAAAATAAGTTTCATTTACTGCGTATAGGCTGCAATTACATAGAACTCATAAAATAAGTAAAAAATATAGATAAGAGAACAAGAAAACTAATTATTTAATAATTAATTATTTTATGATTAATTATTTAATAAATTATTATACTTAATTATTTTAATATTTTTTTAACTTCTCTTTTTTAAAAATCTTTATATTTTTTCCATGTTTTATCTATATTTTGAAATTTATTTTTATGTATGTATGTTACCGTGAAGGACCGAAATCAAGAGAATGTCGACTTTCACCGGTGAATGTCAGCAATCACATAGTCGCTTTGATGAACGTCCGAAATATTTGTTATATCCGATTTGATATTAACTCATTTGTTAATATTATTATATTTATTCGATATTTTCATATCTGATGAGTACAGATTAGGAGAAACATTAGTGTTCAAAGTACCGGTTAAATGCATACTGGGCTGTAGCACTTGACCTAAAAAAACATTCATGTGAGACATACCGGGCAAATGTATAAGTGGGCTAAGTGATTTCCCGCAATTTTTCAATGAAAAAATCTTGGGCAACGCATCTTATTTTGAAACTGGGCCACATTGGAGGACCCGTAGTTTGTCTATCGTAATTTCCTTTATGGTAATACTATACTATTATCAGACCGAGTTTAAAAGTTATACGTAAATACAAAGGGATGCTTTGGGATATTAATAACAAGAGCATTAATTTCTCCATCTTAACACCATTAAGCGCACCTAGAAATATAAACATACATGCCTAAATTGAATGACTAATTAAATGACTTATTTTGTGCCCCTTTTTTTGTCGATAATTATTTCCTCCGGTAATAGCAGTATAGTATCGTACAACATAATACCTGACTGAGTTTGAATGAATACTATAGGTTAATATTAAGGGGAGGTATAGGGCCATATATGTAGTATATGAGTAACAATTTTTTATATTTAAAGCGAAAACACGCACTTAGAAATATCGATATACATACTTTGATATTATGGTCAACCTAATTTTCTATAATTATTTCCTTTGGTATAGTAGTACATATGTTATGATGTAATACCTGTCTGAGTTTGAATAATATAGGTTAATATTAAGGGGAGTAATTGGGCCATATAGTATGTAAGCAGCAATTTCTCGCTTTTAACTCTTTTGCACGCACTTAGAAATATATATATATATATACATGTTTACATATTGTCCCATATTGTGATCTCCCTAATTTGTCTAATGAAAAATAATAATTTACGTAAATAAATATTTTATTTACTCACTATTTTATTCATTATTATTCACATGCCATTTATAAACAACAATTTCAGTATATAAGCAACTTTTAAAGCCATTATACGCACTTAGAAATATATACATACGTACTTAAATACTGTGCTATATTGCTGGCCCCCCAAATCTGTCGATAAATATTTTCTTTCGCATGGTAGTACAGAATGTTATAATCTAATACTCGACCGAGTATGAATATTACAGGTTAATATAGGGGGAATTTTTGAGCCTTATACGTATGCAGTATATAAGCAATAATTTCTTATTTTTAAGGCTATTATATGCATTTAGAAATGTGTACACACATACTTAAATATTGTGCCTCCTAATTTGTCTATAATTATTTACTTTGGGATAGTAGTGCAGTTAGTTATTAAGAAAAAAAATTATTACACCAGAAGGTCGTTTCTAATCCCGATCATGGGCAATATTTAATAACTATATTTCATAAAAATATATTTTTTTATGTATTTTAAAATATTGTAACGTAAATAAAATATTTCTATTCTTAAAATTATTATTTTTATTTTTTATATGTGTGAATAATAGAGTTAAAATGGAGGATTCGTTGCTAAGACTCTGTACATATAAATGGCCCCCATATCTCCCCTTAATATTAAACTATAATTTTCGAACTCGACCAGATATTATATTATCATACACTCTACTACAAATGAGGGGGCTCGCGATGGGGCACAATATGGTTTCATTGTAAAAGCGCGGGGAAGTACTTAAAGCTTGTTATAAGTCGCAAAGCCAGATAACGTGTGACCGTTTGATCTTGATTTTAGTGATCGGAAGCAACAAATTGTGGTATCCGAGGTTCAAACCCCGTTAATGGCCGATATTTTACCATAATGAAAGATATAGGTTCAATTATGGGAAAATAAAAACTGTTAAAATTTCCCAATAAGATTGAAATTACATATTTGAATTTCTTTAAATGTTGTTAATGGTAGAACTTTCTTCAATGTATTTTATTTTGTGGCTTCATTACCTGTCACGTTTTTAAAACGCTTTTAGCTATGAAGGTTGAATAGAAATGACAGAAGTCGAATGACATTTATCTAAAAAAGAAAATTTATTTTGTCCAGGTAATTTAAATCATGAAAAAAAAATTTTTTGTTTAATTAATTCTGTTGAAGATCATATGATTCTAATATTTTAAAACCTGTCGCTATTAATTTAAATATGGCTTTTTTACTAATTCATATTTTTTAATTAGGTTCCAATACTTCCAAGTTTAAACAGGGAGACAGAATCAATATTTAAAATAATTTTGTCTGTTTGTAAAAAAAAAAAAAAAAAAAAAATGAAAATTTAGTTTTAAATAAAAATATTTTGAATGTCAGCTGACTAATTATTTAAATTTGTAGTTTCATGGCTTTAAACACCTTACATAATCTACCTAATAAAACTATTGACGTCTGTCAGAGTAGCCGAGCGGTGAAGGTTATCACGTTAGTAAAACAAAGGTTCGGAGCTCTGTCTTCCCAGATGGAATAAAATGTGAATATGTATAGAATATGCTGACTAAAATTTTATTTATTATCCGAATGTCTTCTAGAGGTTTCTAGAAGTTTCTGTTACATCATTTCCTGTTCCTTATTTAATTGTATATAAGTTCATGTGCGTTTGAAGTAGAAACGTAGTTACCCTGTTCCATGTATGCTGGACGTGTTCAATAAATCAGCGTTGAGAGTCATCTGGATTCTGTTTCTTTCTACGTGACATTTGGTAGGAGCACCGTGTAATTGAAGCAGATCTGGATGGTGATTTAAGAAGGCTGTAGTTCATTTACGTCGCACTAGAGCTGCACAATGGGCTATTTGGCGACGGTCTGGGAAACATCCCTGAGGATAATCCGAAGACATGCCATCACAATTTTGATCCTCTGCAGAGGGGATGGTGCCCAACCACCTGCACGCGAAGTCGAGCACTTTACTGTAGAACAGTTTAACGCGGACCCATACCGCACACCCTCGGTCCCTACGCAGACTGATCCTGTCTTAGTAATCAGTCCACTGCGGGACGTGATTTAAGGAGTCGCCTCTTCGAGCCAGAATATTCAAACATGCCCAAAACACCCGTCACTACTCCGATTGTCCAACACATCCGTTATCCGTCTTCTTTTTCTGGAGAAACCAGCCTAAGTCCTGAAGCATGATTTTACTTTATAACCGTCGTTGAACAGCCGACCCAATTCTTGGATTTACTTCTATTAATGTTCAACTCCGTAGCCTTGTAATTTTGAATCCAATCCAGAAGACAAGCAAACTCCTGGATCAGTACCCCCAGAGGTATTGATTTGTTACGGGAACATGGAGGACTTTACGCCTCGACAAACTTGACGTGCATCAGTCACACGGGAAGTCTTCGGCCGGCTGGGATCGAATCCACAAACTCTTGGACATGGGCCTAGTGCCCTACCAACCAGGTTATCCCGGCTTCTGGATCAAGTATTGGGAGAAATTTGCTTTCGTGGAGGACTATTTTGATAGAACTAACCCGCATTTGCGTTACATGCAGAGGAAGACCACGAGATCCTCCCTCGGTTAGCCTAACGGCAAAGGGACTCTGTACCATGATCCGTCTACCACTCATATTTCACGTCAGCACTGTGTTCGGTGCAAGCAGGAAGCGGAATTCGTATCTATCAGCCATCGCTGGGATTCGAACCAGGTTCCCCTCATTGGAAAGCGAACGCTCTACCCCCATAGCCATCGCGGCTCTTGAAGCATGAGTAAAAGAATATGATCTTTTCATCAAATATAATAAGTGGGACGAAGGAACATGTTTTGCAACCGCCTACTTTTTTTTAAGCGGTACTGCCAAGTTGTGGTTTGAAAATAATACAAGTCTATTGACATCTTGCACAGCATTCAGAACGAAATTAAAAGAAGTATTTTCTGATATTTTTCAATCAGTGTATCGTGCCGAAGAAGAATTGAAAGCCCCGAGTTCAACAACATTGAGAGACGAACCTTTGATACATTTAAGCAGTACTGGGATTATGTCATCGCGTCAACCCAAGCGTGAGTGAAGCAAACAAAGTTTCTCATCTTATGAAGGGCATCGCAGAAAACATTTCTCAAGTTTTACTTACCAAAGAGGTAACAACAACTGCCGCTTTAATCCTGTCAACATGTCGACGCCTGGCTGCAGCGAGAAGTAGTAGTAGTTCATTTACGTCGCACTCGAGTTGCACAATGGGCTATTGGCGACGGTCTGGGAAAATATCCCTGAGGATGATCCAAAGACATGCCATCACAATTTTGATCCTCTGCGGAGGGGATGGCACCCCCGCTTCGGTAGCCCGACGACCTGCAAGCGAAGTCGAGCACTTTGCAGTAGAACAGTTTAAAGAGGACCAATACCGCACACATTCGGTTCCTATGCAGACTAGTCCAAGTGGTCACCCACCCGCACACTGACCACAGTCAGTGATGCTTGAATTCGGTGATCTGCCGGGAACCGTGTCTTAACGATCAGTCCACTGCGGGATCCTGGTAGCAGCGAATAATTAATTAACGGAAGTTTGAAAGACTACCAAATGTCTTATCAGTTGCGGCATTGAAGATAATTTTGATTTATTGTCAATTATACGCCAAGTCATACAGGAAGAAATCGACTTGGCGAATACCCTTTTCCATCTACGTTGGACGTGTTCAATAAATCAGTGTCATCAGGATTCCGTTTCCTTCTACGCGACACTACGAATTCCTACAAATAATTTTTTTTAAAACTGTGGAATTTGTGATAAGTGTCGTTTCAAGGTATATTAATTGAATCTATTAAAATTGCAGAAGAGAATTATGCATTTGAAGCTTTCTTTTATAGCTTAACAAAAGAAGCAGTTACTCGCACTGCCAAAGGTGTAATATCAAAAAACTTCTGGTTGATGAATTAAGTGAAAAATATTAAGATATACACTATTCTTTATACAATATAAATAATAGTAAAGTTAAAAATTAATAAACTTGGCAGACCGTATAACACCTCAAGTTTGTGAAGTATTATCTTCGTAAGCATTAAAAAAACAACTTCAGGTTGAGCTATAAAAGCCTGAAGTGCAAAAATTTTGCATCTCAGGTTAATAAATTAATACCTCTAAAAATACATAAACATATACTTGAGGTTAAGAAATAATAACCCAAAGTAGAACATGAAACACTTTAGGTTAATAAAAAATAACCTTTCCAAGTATCAAAACATACACTTGAGGTTGATTTACACTGAAGAGCCAAACAAACTGGTATACCTGCCTAATATCGTGTAGGGTACCCGCGAGTATGCAGAAGCGCCGCAACACGACGTGGCATGGATTCGATCAATGTGTGAAGTAGTGCTGGAGATAATTAACACCATGAATCCTGCAGGGCTGTCCATAAGTGGGAGTAAGAGGGGGTGGGGATATCTTCTGAAAATCACGTTGGAAGGCATCCCAAATATGTTCAATAAAGTTCATGTCTGGGGATTTTGGTGGCCAGCGGCACTCTTCTGAATTTAGACACTTCCGCTGGCCACCAAAATCCCCAGTCATGAACTTTATTGAACATATTTGGGATGCCTTCCAACGTGATTTTCAGAAGATATCCCCACCCCCTCTTACTCCCACTGGTTTATAGACAGCCCTGCAGGATTCTTGGTGTCAATTATCTCCAGCACTACTTCACACATTGATCGAATCCATGTCACGTCGTGTTGCGGCGCTTCTGCGTACTCGCAGGTACCCTACACGATATTAGGCAGGTATACCAGTTTTTTTGGCTCTTCAGTGTATAATAACTCGAAGTGTAAAATGGCACACCTTTGGTAGATAAATAAATACCTCTACAACTATTTAAATCTACACTTGAGGTTGAAAAATAATAACCTAAAGTTGAACATCAAACACCTCACCCACATGAAAAACTATCTATTTAACTACCTATTAAGCTGAAAAACTACCTATTTAAGTCGTTCTCAGAATATGAAGAAAAAAATTATCTTAAAAAAATCTATTTTTATAATCATTCAAACTAACACAAGAAATCAAAATTTAGAAAAAAAGAAATATGTCTTTATTTTAAATAACTCATTTCTTTTCATTATATATTTTATGTTATAAAGGTGAAACCACATATATAATTGTCTTCAAATTATTTCAATACATAAACTCTTAAAACTTAAGTCATAAATAACTCACACAGTTAGGTAAATTAAGTTTAATATATATCTTAAGTTAAATGTATATCTTAAAAAATATATGTGTAAAATTAAATTAAGTTAATATATATCTTAAAATGTGATGAGAAAGTTTCTCTTTAAAATATATATATATTTGATTGAAATAGTTTAAAAGCTAGTTTTATTGAAAAGGAATGCACAGAATGATTAAAAATCTACACTATTGGCTAAATAAATAAACGGTGCAACAAAAATTATGATTTTTGTAATGTATTTATCAATTAAAAAACATTTCTAACTTGCATTTTAGGCACATATGTTATCAAAATAAATTTTTGAAAAAGGAAAGTTTTAAATTAGATCTCAATTTAACGAATTCCTATTCACTTTTGCTTTACAAATAAAAACCAATCTGAGGTCTAATTGCATATTTAATAATATATATATACTCCATTTTTTATATAATACATAAAATATGCTTATTTTGACAGTAGATTGTGGTGGTATAGTTTATAAAATTTATGTTAGAAACACTGGAATATTTATATTATAAGAAGTAATTAAACTTTTGTAATAATTATACATAATATATAATTATTACAAAAGGTAAATTACAAAAAAAGTAACCAATACTAGAATTTTTAATAGATTAAATATTATTAAAAGTATCTAACATTACAAATAAAACCTGATTTAGGGAACAAAATCAAAGCAGAAAGAATTTATTAAAACGGGATGTGATTACTTTACAAAAAAAAATATTTAGAATTAATTTTCAATAAAATTTTCAGTCTGAATGAATTTGTAAAATTGGGAATTGTGGACTGAAATCTTTAAGAGTATGCTTATTTTGGTAGTATAGAATGAGGTTAAAAAAAATTAAGGTAATTATAACTCAAGATTACTAACATATAATCATTCATAAACTTGTAAAGCATTAAAGAAGATAAGATAAATAATTTGAGCAGAAATGATATATATATATATATATTAAAAGCACAGATCAACAATACAACTACAAGGAGAAGAAAACTTGTCACAACGTGTGGAATGTTACATCAGAAACTTGAAACAAAAGCAAGGAGACATATCACAGATTTTTAATTAAGACATAAGGCATAGTAAGGTGATAAGAAAAATATGTATAAGTTTGGCAATTTTGTGATAATATGTATATTTCAGTCAATGTGATGAATATTAATAACAATTGGCAATTATTCATAATTAATTAATAGGCACATTAATGCAAATGTCGTATGAGAATTTGTTACGACAATTAACGAAGTACCAATGAAATAATGTTTAAGGATACACAACCATTTTGGGGACACAAAATAAAATGTTTAGAACCAGTTTTAACATATTTCTGCAATGGTGATAAAAATGGGCTGCAGGTGGGGAAGAGCAAAACTCTCTACTTATGGCAACACTTTGCATGCTTTCACCATTAGCGTGTGGAGTGTCATAGAAGAAGGAAGTACGTTAGTTTATATGTTAGTTAGTAGTACATTAGTTAGTTCGTTAGTTTTCAGTAACACCAAAATTTAAAAATTATTTAAGCTTTGCTCTAAAATAGCAAAATACGTGATTAGCGTTGAAAATCCTTCAAAGAACTAATCGAAAAATTTTGATTTTCACCAGATCCTCTGCAAAAAGCGGTTAATTTGGCTGTTATATAAATTTATTTATTTTTGTAAATTTAATTTTATTTAAGAAAAACAATTTTTATTTATATCGATGTTCTTAATTAAATTTAAGGAGCATCAAAATTTTTTAAGTGCTTAGGGCCTCTGAGGTTCTTAATTCGGCCCTGAAGAAGTACGTTAGTTTCTGTCTTGATTTTCAAATAGATTAAAATCTTTTTAAGTTAGGAAACTATATGGAACTAAAAACTACATTGAACATATTTCTAAAAGAAAACATCATGGAAGTTTTAGAAAATATTTTTGAGAATTAAATAGGAAAAATATTAAGAAAAAAAATATTGTAGCACATTCCTACACAACTGAAAAGAGGAGAGGTAAGGGTTAAAGGCATTTAACAGGCCTTCTCCCCAGAAGGTGTATTTGAGCGTTGCGATCGCGAATTGTAAAAATGCAGGGAGTAATATAAGTTACAAATGTGTATTAAATCTTTTTCTCAGCAAATAATAAAAGTAACTGATGTAAATAAATTGTTACAAATGTACTTATTAGAATACAAAGTAAATTTATAGAAATATAAAAAAAAGGTACTTTAAATTTACAGAATCAGAATTATATTCTAAAGATACTTTTCTTGTTCATAGGAAAGGCAAGAAATACTCCTGATTTTTTCTGTTCTCATGTCGGAATTAAAAAAAAAATTCGCCAATGACTGATTTGCTTCAGCTAGAATTTTAAATTGATAAATAAATAAATAATAAAAATTCAGAAATCACAGAAGTTTAAATGATAATTCGCTCCAGAAGAGATGTTTTTTCTTTCCTTTTTTGAAAGAACATGATAATTTTTAAAGGACATGATAAAAACATTTTATATTTTAATGAAATATGACTGTGAGTGAGAATTTTGTTAGAAATTCAGATATTCGGATCACCATGAAATTGGGGGAGAGGGAATTCCATTTTAAAAATTAGATTCTTCGGCGAGCTAAATCCATGACTTTCCATGTTTTTTTTTTTAAATAAAAAAGTTAAAATCATGACATTTCATGACAAATTTTGTTCAATACCGAAATTCATGACTTTTCAGGTGTGCAGATACCCTGCTTACAGCGACAAACATTTGCATTTTTTCAGGATTTTTTTTAGTGGTAGTGAAAGAACAATTACATTGATAATTGTAAGCATACATCTTTTATCCTTCACCAGCACATAAAATTTGAAACATCAGACTTTCCCCATTATTTATATATAAAAGTAGTTACAATAATTTCAAATCAATTCTATTAAAGCTAGAATGATAAATCAAATCCTTTTCCTACTAGGGTTCATTTTTAAATAAAAAATAAACCCTTACTATAATTAATAATTACTAAATTCTATTCGTAAAATATTAATAATAATGTAATTAATAAATGACAGTTACAATTAGCATCATCTGGATTCTCACAATCATCTGTAATAAAACGAAATATAAATTTTTCAATACTAGAACAAGCAAAGTAAAATATACAAAATATCTGAGATAGGAAAAAATCTAGTGGCTACATTTCAGTACCACTTGTATATTTGAGCATTCATGTGCAAACATGTTTTAAAAATAATTTTGATAAAATTAAATATATGTATAGAAAGATTGGATTAAATTTGTTTCAGTTCAGTTTATCTAAGCTAATACTAACATAATTTTCAGAATAATGATAACATTATTTTCAAAAAACAAAAGGATTTGAGCTATAACTGAGCACCAACAAAAAGGACTGTATTTGTACACAGAAAATCTTTAATAAATAGCATGTTAAAGTAACACAAAAATCATTTAAATTTACTTCAATGCTAATACAGCTTAAAAATTATCTTTAAGAAAACAGTTTTGTGGAGAGTAATTTACTAAAACGACTCTTTATTTGCATTTCATTTATTTAAAAGAAAAACTTTTTTGTAAATAGAGGGATTTTTTTTCACAGATTCAATAAAAATCAAACTAATTTTCAAGTAACTTACTTTTTAAATTAAATATATTTTGATTTAAAAAAAAAATCACTACTATTTATAAAAATGAGAGTTATGTATTTTTGCAAACAAGTTTAGAAATTTAAAAATTACGGGAACTGTTTTATTCAAATGATTTTAAATAGTATTTAACCAAAATAAATGTATTAAAATGTTAATTTTTTATAAAAAACATAATTTGTACTATTATTTTTTTTGAGAGTTGAAAATAGGTTTTCTTTAGATACTTTTACACGTCAAGCGGCAGTTTCAAATTAAATTTTTTCGGCAGTTTACAATGAAATTAAGAAATTGAAAGGGTAAAAATTACAATTAACATTCACTTTTTCTTGCTATTAAGTTTAAATAGAGAGTTCAGTTTGAAATCCCAGTAATAAAAAAATTATATATTTTTACTCATTTATAATGACTGTTTAACTATAAAGCATAAAAATTGCACAAAAAACTAATAAACAATTTCAAAAACATTCAGCTTTAATAGTAAATAGTAATGTTTCAACTTAAACATATTTTCATAAAATTTTTCAATTATGTACATTTGATTACTTGTATTTTCAATCATAAAAGCCTCCATAAATATCCAAATATTTCTTTGGCAAAACAATCAACAAAAAATATGGTACACAAATAATGTTAACAATATAGTATATATACATATATTGATGAACATTTATAACAATTGTACAGAAGGGAACGACAATGTCTCCAAGACGGACAACAGGCATAACGTGGAATTTTTCCTGAAATAGTGGAAAAAGAACATTAGCACAGAACTTTTTCATACAAAAATAAATCAGAACAGATTAGTGTTAATTTCACACAACGGGGTTGAAATATACAATCAGTTCATAGAATAATCAACAATGGTTACAATAATAATAAGCAGAAAACAGTGAATGAATAATACCTTGCTTTTGTTACATTCTGAGACTAAAGACAAGCGTTAGAAACTCTTCATAAGAAATTCTTATCCATCCGTCTAAATCGGTGTCATGGAACCTGAAGGCAGCAGTCAAAGTCTGAAAAAATAATAAATAAAAATCATATTTCTATAGCTGACAACATTTTCAGTAGATTTTACGAAATATAAATTTCATGATAATTGTTGGATTTTTATAGTCATTAAAATAGAAAAACTAATAATTTCCAATTATGATTGCCATTAAATATGCTTGAAATGTTCTGAATTACTGTTCTGAAAGGTATTTAGTAGATATTTAATACATCATTAAAAAAAATATTTTTTAATTAAGTTAAAAAAGGAGTTCTGAATGAAAATAAATCGAACTTTTTAGAACAGAAATTGTTTTAAACTGATTTCTATAAATGAGGCTTGCTTCATTATATATTAGTAATATTTACTTAAATATTCAAGCAAGCAACAATCCATGCAAAAAATTCTATTTTAATAGGGAATTTTCTTGGAAACTCAACTTCAGTGAATTTACTCAATTTTAGTGAATTTTCTAAAAAGTAAAAAACGAGGAGGATTTTAATTAAACCAGTAGACCAGGAGAAATTGGCAAAATTCAGTAGAGCTGGCAGCTATGTATTTCTGATACATTTATAAAATAGAATTAAAGCTTACTTTTTGTAGGATGCAACTCAATTTTAGTGAATTTATACATATAAAAAATGCATAAAATGATGCATATAAAAAAAATCCATTTATAATACTATTAAACAATTTTTTTTCAACTCACAAACTACAAGTAGGATTTGTACTATGCGTGACTCTTCATCACAGAACTCAAGAAATTATTCCTTAAACATTAGTTGCAGCATTCTATTTAAAATAATATAACAGTAGGAGACTTCTGAGAACTTTTTCATACAATGCTACATTTAAACAATTTAAATAATACAGTAGAAGATCTTTAAAATGAAACATGAGGCTTTGTGTTTCGCAGATTTTTTTTTATTTTTAGAACATTTCACATATGTTTAAATTTACCTACTAAATATAGCAATTTTAGTCAGGAACAGGTGAATCTTAAAACACTTTAAATTTTATTTATTTTGATTTGCTTTGCTTTTGACATTCTAAGCCTTCTAAGAGCAAATAATTAAGAATGTAAAAAAATTAATAGTTCTTGTTTAGTTACAGAAATTTCTTAACTGCAATTTTCATTGTTTACACCACAGAGTTAAAGTAGTCTAAGGTGAATTGTGGATTATAGAATTGTGGATTATAGATTTTCTACTGTAGTTAGTTCTAAAACAGCAAACACTGTTATTTTAAAATAGAGTGAAACGTAAAAAAATAAATATTTTGTTATCTAAAAATTGAATTAAAACTTTTGTTTGTTAGCTTAAACTAAATTGGCTGCCACTTTTTAATTTTTATAGAACGTCGAGACCATTGCCTAAATTCATTTTCTAAAATTGAAAAAAGCTACACAACAGGAAGCATATCAAGTCAGATTGACTTCATTATTCTTTTGAAACAAAGACAATTTCCTTAGAGAAAATTCCCCCCCAGTACAAAGTAGTGATTGATGCTTTAGATAATGAAAATAAAATGAAATTTATTGAGTTAGAAAGTTAGGTGAATTAAGAATTTAAACAGAGAGTATTCTTCATTTCAATATTATGATAGTGTTAGTTACATAAATTTAGAGGATAACACCAGAACTACTTATAACTGCCAGAAATTTAATTGATGATATATATTAAAAACTCTTCCATATATTAGTCCTGTAACATTTACAATATTTCTCTTTGCCTTAACTTTGCTTTAAGAAAGCACCTCTAAAACAATAAAAAAAAAAAGAAAAAAACTTCACAGCCTGTTCGAATAGTTCCTGTACTTGTGGCACTGCACTAATTTCTTGCTTAGCACATCTTTGTAAGCATGCAGAAAATTTGTCATTTGTACATTTCAGCAATTAATTGATTATAAATGCAAAAGAAATATCAGTTATAAAATCTAGAGAAATTTCCGTAGTTAGAATTCAGTACAGTTTATAGAAATTTCAGTTATAAAATCTAAAATTAAATAAAACCCAATGACCCCACAGCCCATGAAGGACCAAAACATGATCCCAGAAGTCAATTTTGAGACTTTAGCTGCCTTTATTTCTGGACAATCTGGTACATATTGATTTAAAACTTACCAGCCATTCAGCATTAAACACCTAGTCTCAAACAATGACAGTTCAGAGCCACAATACCATTCAAGCTTGATTCATTATTAATGCATTTATAAAATGGAATTAAAGCAGATATTTATGTGAAAATACTTTAAATCAGACACAGCATTGATAGATTATAGACAGATTTATACAGGTAGGCCAAAAGCACTTTAAAATACAATTCCCCAACTTTTTCCTGATTTTGTCAAAGTTCCCTGGTTTTTGTAAGGGTGACATAAATTTTATTATAAATTTTTCAGTTATGTCACGCTCTTATACAAACAAGAAACTATAGAATATTTACACTTGCTATTGCAGATGAAAATAAAAAATTACTTAAAAAAAATTATAATTACAATTAGAAGTTTTTTTGTGGAAAAAACAAGACAACTGGGTATCTCAAATTAATTCATTTTCTTTACTTTCTTGGGTATTTTAAATAAATTTCCTAGCATTTCCAAATTAATAAAGTTCCCTGACTTTTCCCTGTTTTGCAGCCACCCTGCTAAAAAAATGGATAAAAGCATATCTTTACTTGCAATAAAACATAAAGACTGAAAGCGAGCTTACTTGCAATAAGACACAGCATTGAATAAAATCGTCAAACTTAATAGTCATTGTACCATCACGATTAAACTTTTGTACTAATAAATCTACAAAGGTATCTGATAATCGGTAACCTATAAAAGAACAAAACAAACATATATACACTAATATTTTATTTCTTGTAAGCAATTATCAGTAACTTTTTTTTAAATTTTAGATAATTTTTTGCAACATCAGCATTGTCTGCAGATTCCATAACACTGAATACAATTAGAGTTTTCACTAGATTTTGAATGAGTCCTTGTAACTTTTAAATCTATGAATCATATTTTCTTAATTAAAAATAATATAAATCCTTAATTGGGTATGAAAAGTAAATTTTTAATGATAAGAAAAAAATGTAATAAAAAGGCAAATAGTTAATAGTTTAGTAATAATTTAATAAAGAATTAAAACTAAAAAGTATTACTAGTTCTGTCCCTAAAAGTTCAAATTAAGATTATCTTCTTCAAAGTTAATACTTTATTTTACCTTTAATAACTTTTGTTCTAATGATCGGATTATACCAACTAGCATCAAGGAGTAAGTAATGAAAATGATATTACCGTCATTGAACAGTCAAGAAAATTTAGGGTTTACCGCTGCTAATTTGGAACTCATTAGCCATGTGTCATACAAAGAGGAAAACCACAAAAACCTTTCACGGTTAGCCTCACGGCAAGGGGACTCTAAACCTTGATCTGTTCACCACTGAGGATATTTTACGCCAGCATTGTCGTTGGTGCTAGTCAGTTGCAGAATACGAATCGATCAGCTGTCGCTGGGATCGAACCCGCCCACTTCATTGGAAAGCGAGCACTCTATCCCCTTGAGTCACCCTGTCTCATAGTAACGAAAATGAAAAATTTTACTAGTACCAAATTTGATGAATCTGTTTAAAAAGTCTCTAGGATTTTTTCTCTAAAAAAAAAAAAGATATTCTGCCAATAATAAATTCTTTATGTCTTTACCCATCTATTTTAATTACACATTTATGACTATTTAATCAATTGATAGGAAAAACTAAAACAAGAAATGAGTATTGATTATTTAAATTATAAATTAGCGTTGATTATTCAAGTATATTTAAATAATTAAACCTTTTACTAAAAGTGATAATAATATGTAGTAAAAATTTATTAAAAGTATAAAGACATGCTTTGAGGAAAAGGAGCAATGTAATTCAGGACTCACAGAATAATTTCCCCCCTATGCTGTTAATACAGGGGCAAAATTTTTTTTTTCTTCTCATTTTTAAAAATTTATTTTGCAAAAAAGATTAAAACTTTAAATTTTTGACCTAAATTTTGTATCAATTTAAAATTTTCAGTTTCAATTTTAAAAATTTAGTGTTCTAAAAAAAATAAAAAAAGATAAACAAAAAAAAAAAAATACTTCATCAACTGGTCAATTAAAAGATATTTCTTGGCAAATCCATTAATGTTAAATAAAAATAGTATAATGTAAAAGTTTTTAGAAATAAATATAAACATATACATAAAAAATAAATAAAATTAAAAAAAATTTAATTCAAAAACTAATAAAGTTGAGTAAGTAACTATGTTAAAATCATTTACAATAATTAGATCAAATTCAAGTAAAAAAAAAATTATCGAGACAAGCAATGACAAGTAATTAAATACTTGTAATTTATATTTATAAAATTCATTTTAACTGACACTTAATGAAAAAAAATCTATTTTCATTCTTCTATAGCACCATTTATCAAAAGCAAACAATTTAATAGAGATTTGTAACGAAAAAAGATTCCAAACAAAAATTCAATTGGGGGAAGAAAAAAACTTACCAAAACTTGTTAAAGCACTTTTTAATTCATTTCTGTCTATATTTCCAGAACGGTCAGTATCAAAACTGCGAAAACAATTCAACCAGTCAGTTATGTACTTCCACAGTGCTTTAAACTCTTCAAAATTTATTGTTCCAGAATTATCTCTATCAAACATGCCTAAAAGAGAAACAAATTTTGAATGAAACAAATTTAGTGATGTCACAAGGTTGCCACAGAAAAAAATGAACAAATTAGCAAGTAATTCAGATTAAATATAAAAATTATGTTTTAATATGTAAAACAAACAAAATCTATAGTGTTTTAAAATTATTATTGGATGAATGGTTTAGTTAAATAAAAATATATACTTTAAAATGAAATGAAAAAAATAAGTTTTTTTTTGGGTTTAGCATCCTTACGATCCCTTTTTGTAATAACTGTTCCTATACACAAAACATATTTTAAAATAACAAAAATAAGAGTTTCAGTTTTAAATTATTATGTAGTACCTGTTCATAAAACGTGGTCTTACTCAAGGTAATGTATAAATATAAGTGACATAAAATTGATTTTGCGATTAAAAAGTAAAAACTTCTATGAAAATTCTTAATATTTCTACAAATTTCAGATACAATAGATTTTCTTTTAAAAAAATATTAATTAAATATTTTTTAATTAATTAAATATCAATTTAATATTATTTAAAATGTTTTCCTACATTTAATTATAAATTTATGCAAAAAAAAAAGAAATATTTTCTTTTAAGTGATTTTTAAGCCTTTAAGAGAATTATGACTAAGTTGAGAAGAAAAAAAAATTCTAGTCGAGACAACAATAAAGCTTAAAGCGATTCAATGACACTCGACTTTTTCTTTCAATAAAAACATTTATACCATTATATGACCTTAAAAAAGATTGATGTTACTGTACCTATCATCATTCGAACTGTTTCAGGATTGAATGGTTGCCAAGTTCCTGAAAAATTCAAAATATTATAAGAATATAAAAATCGATTTAAGATCTACAAAAATATATATATAATAAATGATATTTTACCATTTGAAAGAGCTGCTTGCAATTCATTTACTGTTATGCTTCCACTCCTATCACGGTCCACTCTAACATTAGGTAAAAAAAAAACACAATTAATTTTATGTTAAGTTGCATAGTAAGCTCACCAGACAAAAAATTAGTCATCCATAGAGAAATCACAAAAATCATAATGTAACCCTTAACAGGGCCCTTTTTTTTCTAGCAATAGTATGTAAAAGTATTTTCGAGACTGAGATTGATTTATTAAAGGAAAATTAATAAGCTTATTACCTAATATTAATTTGATTTTTTTAAACTTTTTTGTTTGTTAGATGGGTAGGATTTTCAAAATTTTATCTACTGTCAAGAATTGACCATAAACTTGAACTCTGTGTTTATGAACAATAATTTATTCTTTTTTTTACAGAATTTATTTAACAGATAAATTCCGTATTTATAATTATAAATAAAGTCAATGAGAAATGAATCAACGTGTAACACATAAGAAAAAAGAGTTTCCCAGACTTGGCCTCTCTTTTTAACCCCACACTAACCTTTACTGTTAATTGTAATTGTTTCCCATGCATGTTTATTAAAACAAAGCCCTTCATTATTTTCGTATTTTCTGGCGCTATCAGAAGATGGCAACGCGAATCATAGGTTGAAAAATAGCTTCCCATCAATACTTAAAAATGCATGCAGTTGCTAGTATTTATATGTGTTAATGTGTTGTTGTATGTAATAACCAACACACCAATCTATAACAGAGCATGACTGAATTAATCAACTATAGTAATTTACAAAACATGGTTTCCAATCAATTTAAATAAAAAAATTACCTGACTTTTCCATGCATATCACATAAATTTTAATAGAAATCCATACCATATTTTATCTACACCATGCAATATTTCATCAGAAAACTTATTTTTTTTTGTTGGAATGTCAAATATTAGATTATGTGAGCAAAAACATAAAAAAAGAATGAGAATGGTAAGATGGAAAAGTTTCTCTAAAAAGTGGAATTTTATAAAATAATGGTAACAAACTAAACTCAGTGGTGCGACAGCCAAAAGAGGGCCAAGGCCTACTGTGTCCATCTCAGTTTTCTTGATCTTGGGCTCTGGGGAGCAGATTTTCCAGTTAGGTGGTCAGTCAAACGTGAAACCCCGGTGCTTAGCTCCCAAGCATGGGTGATACTCATTTATCAACGCACTGAAGGGATGAAAGGCTGAGTCAACCTTGCCCGGCTCGAGGATCGAACCCAAAACCTGTGGCACGGGAGCGTGAAGCGCTAGCAATCAGCCACCAGGCATCAAAATAAATTTAATAGGCGTCAGAATTATTTAACTTGAATCTCAATACTTGATTACTGTTACTGACAATTCTAAGATTGGTTATTTTGCAGGTATAATATAGGAATTTAAAATTTTTTTTTGTAAAAACTTTTTCTGTAAAAATTGCTGCAACTGTTCCTCACTATACCCTGTTTTTTAAGAGTTAAAATAAAATTTCCTGAGAATTCCAGGTTCGACCTGACCCCGTGGGTGTCCTGCCAAATGATTGACTTTTCCAAGCATAATTTAAATTTAATCCACTAAAATAGTAACAGGAAATATGCATCAGAGTGCTTGATAATGTGCTTACGTGCAACGATAATGATATGTAGGATTGCTAACATATCATTATTCTTGATAAACAATAAAATTGATTACTCACCCTTCCTGTTCGAAAGATCCAGAACTGGTCGTTGAAAAGAGTAATAAAAATAATACACAAGGTAAATATAAACAAATGGCTTTATCAGTTACGTATATTTCTTAAATTTTAGATGAAAAATAATTTTTTAAAAACTAAAATAGTAAATTTGCAATATTAGATCTGAATCTTGAGAGATTAAATATTGGTTAAAACTTTTGTCTTAAAATTAAATCTTATAATTAATAAATAATTTAATTACTAAATCCTTAAACCATCATAAATAAAAAAATTTATGCCAAAATTTAAATTAAAGTGTATTATATTAAACATATGTTAATTCGAAATCTTTTATAATTATATATCTGTAATATTTTCGATTGTAAATGAATCAGATCACACAAATCTTCAACGTCAATAATGGTACTTTTAAACTTGTAAATTTTAAAAAAAAAATTACAAAAAATTAGATGTTTCCTTGGGTTTGGCTTCGAGTTATACCTTTCAAGTAGTCCCTTTTTGTGAAGTTTGCCTTTTTAGTCACTCACAGGTCCCTGCCCGAAGTTGCCAAGACTTGGCGATAATTCTGCCACAGATTACGATACGGAAATCTTCCCAATTAATTCATAAATTATTCATTCGTCGAATATTTATTTTAAAGAAAAATTAAAAAATAAATCATCAAACAATCACTCTACTATAAAAGAATTCCTTTTAATAATATCCAAAACGGAACTCAATTGATATCAGCATTAATATATTAATTAAATCTAAATTAAAAGTTTCACCAGCAAACAAAAATAACAAGAACTCAAATGACATAAATTAAGATTAGAAAAAGTTTAAATTAAATTGTTGAATTAAATAAATTGACATATAAATTACTTAAATAAAATTAAATTTTTATGTCAGGTTTTGCATAACTATCATTGAACAGCGGACCTGATTTTGGGTTTACGACTACTAATGTTCAACTCCGTAGCTATGTAATTTTGCACCAATCCAGAAGACAAGAGAACTCCTGAATCAGTACCCCCAAGAGGTATGAATTGTTATGGGAACATGGAGGACTTTGTGATTCTACAGATTTAACGTGCACCAGTCACCATTTACTACACGGGGAGTTTTCAGCCTGAGGGGATTGAATCCATGACCTCTTGGGCATGGGCCCATTACCCTACGAACCAGACTATCCTGGACTTCTACGAAATCTCGTACAATAGAGATAAAATAATATGAACTCCTTGCCCGAACAGGAAACCTATAGTTTGTCTAAAGTGAATACTCCCCTAACCATTCGCCTGGACCCGTGGCGGTGAGTATGGTAATGGGGTATAACTATTTCAAGTAGGAGTGCGGGGTCATTTTTTAGGACAGGTTTTGGCTGATGCTCGAGTCAACGAGAGAAAGGGAATCTTTTTTTTTCTCCCAGTTTAGTGCGTTAGCCTTAGAGTGAAAAGAAGCTACCCTCCCTGAAATGTGCTATTCTTGTTTCCACAGCTGTAGATGCCATCAGATGTAGTGGTGGGGAGACAAACTATAGACCATAGACAAACTATAGATATTCCCAAGGCGTATGGCTAGCTCCGATAATTTGAAAAAAGTAATATGAGTGGCTAGAATTTACAGCAACTCATGTATACTAATGTATTTTACTTACTTGACTAATCTACTTATTTGATTATAAATTTAATTATTATCAATATATGCTATCAATTTTACATCTATAAACATACCCCTACAAAACCTAGTAGATTAACTTCTAAACAAAATACTGGTTGTTTACAAGCACAGAATGCACAACAGGAGTTAATTTTAAGAAAATTTCTTCTCTGGTCTGAAAGACTAGTAAATAAGCGATAATGGTCTGCACCCATTTTCACTGTTTACATATTTCTATCATTATTGTTTACACATCTCTATTAATTTTGTTTTAAAGACATTAGTATAATGAACTTAAATGGAAAATTAGAATACAGTAAATGTGCAATATTTTTTGAGAATAAAATGCAGGCCAAACACAATAAGCAAACAAAAATAGCATACATTGATTGCTGGATTTACTGATGATTGTTTCATGGTGGTCCAAAGTAAAGTTTAGTGGTCCTGAACCAACACAAAAGCATTTAACTTCAAGCCCTCCATAACGTTAAATGATGTTTTTTATGATTTCTCCAAATGTGACTAATTTTGGCACAGAGAGCAGAACAACTTAAACAATCAAATTAGAAAGATAATTAAGTATGGATCAAACGTGTTTTGCTTTTTTAATTAGAGTATTTTTTATTTAATTAGATGTATTTTTTAATTCGAGTTTTACTCAGAGTTTAAGTTAAACTTTCATTAAGGTTCCTTTGTAAAATAAAATAAGTTGTTATTTATTACTATTTTGTCCAACTCCAGCTAAGGTGCTCTGCGTCGAGCACAACATTTCAATAGCAAGAAAAATTTCAGCTGTTAAAAAGTTAATCATCTGTAAAAAAGCTGTAAAAAAGTTTTTAAAAAGTGAAATCGTGACTGTATTATATGGGCACATAACAATATGTGAAATTTAGATCTTAAAAAGTGAAAATTACTAAAAAGCAAACCTATACATTTAATCCATTCTTAACTAAGATGAAATATTCTTTTAACATTTTTAAAGATTAAACAAAGCAAATAATAAAATAAAAATAGGTGCAACATTTATTGTAAGAAGCTACAATTGCAAGCATGCATGAAGATAACATGGAACAGATTTGTTCTTTCCATGACTATTTTTTAAAAATCATGATAGTACCAATTAGGTTGCTTTCATCGATAAATAAAAAAAAGGTAATATTTTTTGTTAGTTAAAGTATGAAACTTATACAATATGGATGATTATCAAAAACATATATATACAGTGTACTCTCAATATCTCAAAGTTGACGGGACACTAAAAACATTTCTAGATAACTAAATATGTTCTAAAAAAAATAGAGTCATGAAACATAAGAATAACTACTAATAAATAAGTATGCAATTATAGTTGACTGTAAGTCTAAATATAAGAATGATAATTTTATTTTTAAAAGTAAGACAAAAATAATTATGCATTAAATGGAAAAAAAATTAGTTTACAAAAAACTAACATTGTTATTTTTCTGAAAAAATTCATTTTATATTTCAAAAAAAATATTTTTTTTTATACATAACAAGGTTTTCATGATATCGAGAGTATGCAGTATATTTATATATATAAAGACGGTCTGGCCAAGCAAGGGGTGGTAATAATGCAAGCATACGGGTGAGAGGTGGATTTCCTTTATTTAGACATATAAATATTGGGGGAGTATAAAATTAGACTAAAATTGATGTGATTCACTATTTAATAATAAGGAAAGGCTTCACAAGTTTTCTTCCATTATCTTTTACGTCACATGCAAAAGGGAAATATTAATTAGATCCATAAAAAATTACTCAGAGGTCAAAAGATTACTCAGGTTCTCTCACTATGTTAAGGAAAAAACTTAAAATTATTAGTTCTGCATTTTATATATATCAGGGGTCTGACAAAATTTAGACATAATTTGCGAAAATTAAAAATTTAAAAAATCAACACAAAAATGTGGTAAAAATATGGTTTATCGTTTCTTACAGGATACAAAAATAAAATTTCAAGAAAAAGTATTATGTGAAACTGCCGTTTTCCTAAAGTTGAATTTGTGAAGGTACCGCTAAACGGTAGTAAATTTGCCCTGGACAGACCCCCGTATATATATATATGAGAAAATGTTATTTTGATGAATACTTTACACCTTCAAAACTATCCAACCAGGTTGAAAAGAAAAATTAATAGATGCATGCAAGCATAAAAACATAATAGTTTGCATAGTATTTGCAGCATAATTTCAGTTACTGGGTTCAGTAAATTTGCTCACAGAGGACAACCCCCTTTTTTTCTTAAAAATAAAAAATGCTCAAACAGATAATTTTTATTTTTTTTTCACACAAAAAAAAGTATGTACGTAAAATGTAGAACCTATTACTTACAAAAAAATATTAAGTCAATTGAAGTAAAAGAAGTGATTTTTCTGAGATTTCAATAAAATATATTGCATCTAGAATTAAAGCAATATACATATTATTAAAAATTAACATACCTTAAAAAAATATCCCATAGATATTGATCGGAAGGTTGAGCACCATATGCCATTCTGAAAGAAAACAAATTAAAACAATTAATTCAAGCTATAAATATATAAATTTTTTTAAAATTTACCGGGACCATCGCTATTCCGGATAACTGATTTTTCCGGTTTTCTGAATCGCTACAAAAAGCCGTTTTTTTATTGTTAAACCCAACTAAAAAAAAAAAAAAAATTGGAAATAATCTTAAAAAGAGGAAAAAACGATGAAGTAATACACTAATGATTATTTCCAAAATGATGGTAAGGTAAACATCCTTCAAAAAAGAAAGAAAAATCCTAAAATCTTATGAGGAAAAAAATTTTTTTTTTAAAAATGGGGGGAAATTTATCGAATTTTGTTCCGGTTTTTTGGTTTTCCGGTTTTCTGAATTCCGGATAACGGGTTCTGTACTGTACCATTGAAAAAAGAAGCAATGAGTCATAGTAGTAGACAACAAGTCATTGACGACTGTCTGGAAATCATCCCTGAGGATGATTCGAAGACATTCCATTACAATTTTTATCCTCTGTGTTAGGGATAACTCCCGTGTTTTGGTAAGACTTTGAGCTATTTAGTATTTATCGGATCATTTCATTACCACCGTAACACACCGTTTCCTTGAATTTATAACAGTTGGTTTAATTCATTTTGAGCTCTGAATTCATAAGATCCCGGCTATGGCTAAAAATATTATGTCTAGTTTAAAACCTTGTAATACATGTATAAATCGAATATAATAAGGAGGTTTTCTGAAATTTCCTTTTATTACAGCTGACTTAAAAAAAAGTATTTGATTGCACAGAAAAACAAAATAATCCTACAATTTTAAACAAAAGACAGCATTAAGGTGCTCACATTATTTTCTATGGAAAACCGCTTTTAAATCCGAAGAAATCGGCAGAATGAAGTAAAGCATAACCATTTTAAAAATGACACTTAAGGGGTTCTACCATAATGCTCTTGAAACATACGTAGAGTTTGAAATATATAAGAATAAATATAAATATAATATGAATAAATATAAGTTTCGCACTCAGGTGAAATTCCCGGATAAAATTTTTTAATAAACGAATACAACTTTTGAATTTTGTTAATAACATAACAATTAAATTATATTAATTAAAAAAAGAAAATCTTACTTTGTTGTTTAAAATGAAATCACGTTGTACACTAAAACTGGCGATGAGCTAATTATATTTCTAATGTCTCCGATTAGAGAAACCAACAAAAGATGACGAACAAAACAAATGAGTGACAGATGACTAACACTTCCGTTGCTTTTTTTAAGAGTGATGTAAATTTAGCTTGTAGCTTTATGATACTTTTGTGGATCGTTTCTGGCTGCCTAATTTTGCATTTAGGAAATTTCTAATATCGCTCAAGACTGGGTAACGCTAAACACAGATGGCGCTATAATTAAAATTCGTCGTAAAACTTCCGAGTTACTACTTTCGATTGATTTTTACGGCTGAGAGCTTAGAAAAGCCCGTCATCCAATATTATTATTCTTGTAGTGCAGTGCTTACATTATAAAGTGTTCTTTCAATTTAAATTTCAGCGAAAAGGACAACAAATTAACTTGAAAAATTCCTCAAGCATGCATGGATTCTAATTTTAAAAAAAATAACTAACAGCGATATTGTTAACTTATATATAAGCAAATAAGGGATAATATTCAAAACAAGGCAAACCTTATAATATATTTGTGTTGCGTTGTTAATTTTCTCAAATTTGTTTATGCTCACGGCTTGTTTTAATTTATAAATTACAGAAAACTCTCATGAATTGTAAAATCTCGCGTAAATTTGGACACAAATCATAATAATAAAACTTCTTAGAATATTAAGCGTGTTCAAACATCATCTGGTAAGCATAATATAAGCGGTGCTGTACACCGGAAGTTATCTAATTTATTTCAGTCTTAAAACGCGTGTTAATGTTTACATTCAGTCAACCATCCATATGATGTTATAGTTTTATTACAAGTTTTTCCTTACATTTTCTAAATCTTGGATATATTTTGACTATACTTTGGATATATAATTCATTCGAGTTATTATAATTAATATTTCCAAATGTGTCTAGTTTCATTTCAGTTAATGTTCCTTTATATCAGCCTTGTAATTTTTAGTTCCATTATTAATTCGTATTAAAAATTTTAACTATAGTCGATTTGTGAGTGTGTGTCGAGGGCAATCCCTTCCCGGAAAACATGTAACCTTGCGTCGGAATTTTCTTTTTATTGTCACGAAAATGTTAGAACTTAAAACCTTTTTTCAATATAGCAAAAATATTGCAGTTCCAAACCTTTCATCCTAAGAAGATCAAAAATTATTTTTTGAAGCTTTTTAAAAAGTATTGCTAACTAGATAAAATGGTCATTTAGGTTCATAATGACGTTTTAGCGAAGTCACACTAGCGATAGGATCAAATTGCATTGTCCGTTAAAACTTCAAGACAAGGGGAATTCTAGCAGAGCATACAAGACTTTGCGAAAAGAAACCCTATAATTACCCATATTCAAGATTATTTTCACCTTGAGAATAATGTGCGCAGAATAGAGCAGATTGTCACAGATCTCGTTTTAAGGTTAGAAGGTTTACACGTAAGCCATATAACAAACCTTTTTAGGTTTATATTAAAAGGTTTTGATGAGTTAAAATAAACCTTATTTTGCTATCTGGGTAAGGACTACTGCTGATAATGTCCAGAAAAATGAAAAGCAAGGTTAGCATGATTTAAAAATTTTTAACTAAAAAAAATCATTGATTGGATTTTTTTTAAATCATTGATTTATCTAAAAAATATTATTTATGCAGTACTCTATTAACTAATACATTATACTTTAAGTTATGAAAATAAATTTTTGGTATCAAATCACGTTGATAATAAATGCTTTATTCATAGAATCAAGAAATAAGTTAATATATTAAGAAACAAAATATCTATTTTGTTAAATGCTTAAATGTAGATAAAATGTAACTTTAAAATTATAATTTTTCTTTTCATGTCGCTTTATCTGTTCATTGTAGACTGAAAAAATAAATTTGCTGTTTTATTATCGATTAATATATTTCAATTATACCCATCAAATTTAATACAGATATATTTCAATACAAGTAATTTTAAAATTTATTAAATGTTTACACGAAAATAAAGAATAAAGACTTATTCGGCCGGGAATAATTTATTTTAGAAAATGTTTTCTGATCGAAATTAATTTATTTTTCATTCGACAAGTTAGTTATCTATTTTTGCGACTTATTAATGTTTTTAGTTTGATAAAAAATAATTAACTGACTTTATATACTCAATAATTAGTTTGCAATAATTAAATAATGATAATTAAATAATAATAATAATCTTTCATTAATAGTAGCATTGAAAAGTTTAGTTCCAGTATTAATTCATATCAAGTATTATTTGAACATTTTTTTTTAAATTTGTACACTTGATTCTTGATCGTTAAACGCGAAAACTATTTAAAAAAACGTGATTGAAATAAAAAAAAATCTAATGTTTAATATGTAGTTTGTTAAACATAGCATGATTTTTATTAATGCCTTAATGATCAAATGCCTTAATGTTTCGCCCAGGGCAGCTAAAATCCTAAGAGCACTCCTGACCGTAATAATATGGTATAATATGGTATTATTAATGGTATTATAATATGGTATTATTAATGGTATTATAATATGGTATTATTACTGGTATTATTAATGGTATTATAATATGGTATTGTAAATGGTATTATTAATGGTATTATAATATGGTATTATTAATAATAAATATGGTATGATAAAAAACTAAATGCTACGAATAAATAAATATTCAACATATAAAAAAATAAAGTGCTTGTTTTTAAATTTTTATTTTTATTATTATATTGATAATAACATTTTATTAAAAAACCTATTCAAATAAAATAACTTTTTAGTAAGGCAATAATAATATATTTTCAGTAATACAAAAGACTCAAAAGAGATAAGAGATGTCTCGAACTCGAACTGCTATGTGATAAAAGGTTATCTTTGCATGTTGCTAAATAAAATTACTTCTCATTAATTTTTTTTAATTGTGTCCCACTTTCTGCATTCTTAAGATTAAATATATTTTTTTTCCCAAGTACAGTTGATTATTTTTCAATTCGAGGTATCCTTACTTGTCGTTACGATTAACATATTAATAAAATGTGCTTACATGCAAATATTTTACAAGCAAAACGCTTTTTTTTCTTCGATTTTTTAAGGAAAATAGCAACGATGAATGAGAAAGCAACCATGGGGCTTGGTGAATGGAGGAAACAGGGGTTGGAGCTTTTAAATAGTATAAAAAAATACCATATTTCACAGCCTATTAAAAATTGTTTAAGGTCACTAACAGGAATTTTATGACTGTTATTGTGCTCGCAAGACGTCATATGTACTGGTGTAAGAAATTGAGAGAATTTGCAGACTTGGTCGATTGTCTCTAGAACTACTGGACCAGACTACTGTACATACGTTGATGCAATGCAAAACAAATAACCATTCAACAATCGAAATAACATGCGCGATCGTGCGTAACATCTGTTGGAGTCGAAAGGTATGAAACAGCTGTTGCAGAATAAACAAGAAATAAAAGAAAGTGTTAAAAACAGAATACCATTTTCCTTTGCTAGAAAATGAACCAATAGATGGCGCCACGAGATTAAGAACTCTCTAAGAACAATAGTTTTTAGTTAGTTTAATTATGTTACTGTCTTTGGAGAGATCATGTTGTTTTTGTAGTGTTTACTGCTGTTAATATACATATGTTAACCATTCGAAGGAGTCTCTTATTGAGTTTGTGGTCACTGATTAGATTTATTTAGGTACGTGCCGACCCGGGTAGAAGAACAAGGTAAGAAACTTTTTATTTGATACCTGTTCTATTGAAGTAGATAAAGAAAATTATTATCTTTTTTAACAGAAAGAAGGGGGTATGGTCCCCTCCTACAGATATACAGGCCTTGCAGCTTAATTTCATTCTTGAAATAAGACATTTTATCACTTCTTGTGGCAATTTCATGCCTTCCGCGTCCAATGGACTGTTACGTGCAATCATGCATGTGTATTACAATTGTTGAATGGTTATTTATTCTGTATTGTATAAATGTATTGTACATATCAAATTTCATTAAAATCGGTCCAGCAGTTCCAGAGATAATCGACCAAGTCTGCAAATTCTTTCAATTTCTTACGCCAGTGTAGTATCCTTTCTTTTTTCAAAATTTAGCTTCAAAGATAATTAAATTATATAAGATCTTTGCATTGCTTCACAAAAATGTTTGCATTTAAATAATGTATGTGTTTATATGGTAAACTCTTGTTAAAAAGTTAAGAATTCTAAATAAAATTTTAGATAAGTTGATTGCTGTTGTGTTTTTTTAATCCAAACAAGACCTCTTAAAGTTTTGAGCTTTAAGTGTTGTGTCTATGATCTTAAGCGAAAAGCCAAACTGCTTTTAAGTCATTAACGTAAGTTGAAATAAGTCGATAGCGGCGACTAAGGAAGTGAAAAAATATTTTATAAAGAAACAAGAAATCATCGATTCAGATTTCCCCCCTCAACACGTTGTCGATGAAAAGAACATGGTTTAAAGCAGGGTTTCTTAACCTGTGGTTCATGGACCCCTAAGGGGTCCATGAACCATATTTTGGGGGTCGGCTGACTACTCCTAATTTTTAAAATGTTTGGAAGCCTACCCATTGCTTGTAAAGCGAGCTATGGCAGCTATAGTTCCATTTGCTACAGTGAATCTTTGCGAAGCGGGATTTTCCATACATGTGACAATAAAATCAAAATATCTAAATCGATTGAATGTTGAACATGATATGCGCGTTGCTTTGACGAATACCATTCCCCAATCCAATTTATTAAGGAAAAGCAGCAGCAACCTTCACATTAAAAATTTAAAAATTTTGTATACTATTAAAATAATAAAATTAAATGTTTTCTAATAATTGATGTTTTTTGCAATAATTTTTTTCACAGGGGGTGGTCCGTGACTTCTTAAATTTTAAAAGGGGTCCATTATACCAAAAAGGTTAAGAAACACTGGTTTAAAGGATAAAGATAAAAATTTGAGTAACGAGAATGACACTGGAAAATATGGAACAAAATTACTCGCATTCGAAAATGCAATAATTTTTTTTCCTTTTTTTTTTCTTTTCTTTTTTTTTTTTTAAACTGATGAATAACTAAGTTCGTAGACAGTGTTTGATTTAATAATAATAATAAAATAGACATCTTAGATAAAGGACTTCCTTCACATTTATTGAAATCTTTAATCGTAGAGTTAATATATTTTTTTTTATTTATTTCTACGGTTTGAAGGAAAATGTAAATTGCATTTTTGAATACTTAGAACTTTTTTCTTAACTTCTGATTATCGAATTTCAACTGAAATAAGAATGTTAATTCGAACATGGTCAGTCTTTCGCAAATTGTTAAAATTCAGTATCTCAGGTATTTTAAAATGAGAATGTAGTGAGAGTTCCTTTTTTTTAAACATTGGCTATTTTTCCCCTTCGTTGTCCTCGTAATAATTTAAATTCCGTAATTTTTGTGAAAAATATGATCCGTGACGAAACCTACTATAAAAATAAGCAATTTACGAAGTTTCGTCAACTCGTTTTCATGTCTCGAAGAGTGTGGAATATTTTAAACGAAATTCAGACCACTTTTTGTCAAACTATAGATTTCAAGCTTTTACCGTAGCATGTCTGATGGTAATGCAAGTTTTAATTGCTTTTTGGGGGATTGCCATTTTTTCGCCAAATAGAACTTAATCATAAAAAATTCAGACCACTTTCGAGTAGATAGGGTGCTTAAATTTTCTTCTAGAGCTGTTCCGATTGTTTCCTAAATGGTACTAAACAATAGAAATTTTGAGCATTAACAAAAAACGGTCGGATACAAAATTTAATAGAAGAAAATGATAACATAAATAAAAATTGTTTAAAAAAAACTTTTGTTTAAGGTAGACTGAAAATAAGAAAATGTATTTATTTTTGTCAGTAAAAATATAAGGCTAGTTACTTGGGTAATTGAAAACTACTTGCACGATTTTCAAAAGTTATGCGCTTTACGTTTTTTGGTTAACATAATATTATTAATTTTTTGTTATCACAATTAATTATTTATTTATTCAACTATATGTACATAAACAATAATGTTTTGAATATTTCCACAAATGCTACGTTTGCCCAATTCGCACAATGGTTTTGAACACTTGAATAACCTTTTCTTTTTCTTTTTTTTAAATTAATAAAAATAAGCTAATTTCTAATATCTGGCGATAGTCGAAGCAACTTCTAGATAGAAATTTTCATTCGTGTCTCGGAACATATTTTTGGCGAAAAAAGTGTCGATTAAGAAAAAATATTTTTAATTCTCTTTCGAATTGAAAATTTGTTTAATCCATTTTTATAGCCGGTGGCGACCATTAATGTTGTTCTATATATTTCAGCTATTAAATCCAGGCATTAACGCAACGTAGCCTTGCATAGTTTGAAACTAAAGCTTTTTGCTTCGAGTTTTTATTATCCTTTGTGAAAAAGCATGAAAGAACAACAACACCCTTAGGTTCTTTCAATGAAAAAGGATGTAAATGAAGTGCTCGGCGTTGATGAAAATACTTGTTTACTCTTTTATTCTAATTCTTAAATAACAAGTAAACAAGGCGTAAGGAAGAAAGTCAAGCATCTGAATAAATCACGAAACGGGTAAACTTTCCACCTGCCAAGTGTGACGAACTTGCTTAATGAAGTGACGTTATTCCAGTGTCAATAGCTCTTTCTGTTGCGTAATCACTTATTTTCAAATATGACACTCCTTGTACCTCTGTGACCATAGATGAAAGCATTAAAACAGCCCCGCAGATTTTGGTGAGTCATTCTTTTAGTACAAAACTTTATTTGTTCTTTTAATCGCTTTTTGGCATTCTTATTTAGTAAAGTTTTCGGTTTATGAAAGCATATATTTCAGGGGGGGGGGAGAAATTTAGAGCACTACTACAATGGAGAAGTATCTGGTAGGCTAATACAGAAATGTTCTGTGTAAATGCCAGTGTAAAACAGTAGTAATAAATGCAAAGAAAAATGTAAAAATACATTTTTCTGTGTCATTTCGCAAATTTCTTTTTATCCTTTTTATATATATATATATATATATTTTCTTTTTTTGTTGAACAATTTGCTGCATTCCATAAGCAGGGCCCGCGTGAAGGATTTCAAATTATTAGCCTGTAAATTAACTAAATATCAAAAGTATTCTCTAATTTTCTTTCGCCAGAGGCAAATCTTAAAATTTTTTTTTATGATGAGTTTTTTTTCCATAGGAAACTATTTTGCGGTAGTTTCTTTCAGGCTTATATTATTTGAACCCATTTCTAATTGGTTATGTGGCGCACCTACCGAAAATTTCTGCAATCGAACGAAAAATACTTATTTGTTTCGAACAATTCATTTTGAGGATCGAGTTAGATATATATTTTTCTTTCCAGGGGAAAAAATCATTCGCCAAAACACAATTTTATTCGCCAAATTTAAAATTTGATCTCATTTGGCGAGGTGGCGAATGTTTAGCGCGGCGCAGCATAGGAACTGATATTTTCTTCAGAAATTTCCCTCTTTTATACTATTTTATAAAAAAATCTTTTTATAATCCAATTATTTTATTAATAATTTCAAAATTAAAAATAAGAAGTTTATTATATTTCATTTTAGCATTAATTCAAAAGTCTTTTTTTATTTTTTTTTACCGATTCATTTACAAAAATAATAACAAATCCCACTTTTTTAGTTATTCTAATTCAGTTTCATTAACCTTTGGCGATTTTAGCGTCGAAAATAATCTTAGTCCTGCCTTTCCTCTCTTACGGTTTATGAACCCAAAATGATATTATTTATTATTTCCGATTTTCCGTTATTTAAACTATTTTCGGAAATTAATTCTTTCTTTTTTACAGCAAATTTCGTTATTTTATTTTGATTCAAAAAACACTATGAGAAATACTAATGCATTTTTTTTATAAATGCATGTCCTTTTCATTACTAATTCAATACGTTGTAATTAGAAAAATTATATACATTGTTTGAAAAAATATTTTCATTACTTTTTTTTATTAGCATTTTACTTTAAATAATTTCGTAAAGGCTACCTAAATAATAAGTAATTAATGAATAACACCGGCTAATAAATTTTTTGTTGCCTTTTTAGATACCTGAATCTTACTAATTCGGGTGTGGTGATTTCAAATCTAAAAATAGTTTTGCTCCTAAAGCTACAGATTTTTTTTAAAGAAATTTTTTGTTCATGTTTTGTCGAAATGTACAAGTTTAAAAACGTTGTATAACAGAAGGTCGCGTAAATGTTGCGACAAACTTTAAGGGGAATTTGGGCATATCATCAGGATTAAAATTGCATACGAACCTATACCCGGAAATGTCGTCGCACGCGGCTAGAGGCAAGTCCCCTATTGCGACCTGTTCAGAAGCACGCAAAGAAACAGTTGATAATAGAGAAGAGCCCCTAGCTGCGTATGACTATACTTTCTGGCTCGGGTTCCTATGCAGCTTTAATCTCGATTATGTGCCCTAGCTTCCCCAGAAGTTTGTCACAACATCAATGCAGTCCCCTGTTATATTAACTTGTACATTTCAACCAAAAATTAAACTAAGATGTCATTTTTGAAAAAAAAAAAGTAGTTTGGAGAGAGAAAACGATTACAGATTTGAAATCAGCACTACGAAAGTATCTAAAATTTGTTAAAAAAATCTCATGCAACCGAAAAAAGATATGGGCATGAATAATTATAGGTCTCAAATATATATAAAAAAAAACTATTTTAAAAAACTTGTTCTCAGAACCCATTATCTTGTTCATTCATTATCTTGTTCTCAGAACCCATTTAACATTTTTATGGAACTCAAGGGTTCCGCGGAACACTATCTAGGACCACTGTCCTAGTCTATCTGTTCCAGTGAATACTTATGTTTTATTACTATCAATAACACAGACTCAAGGTCAATCAGATATTTGCTTCTAAACTTTATAAGGTTTATCGGATGTTTGTTTATAAGCAGTAAAAGGTTTATCAGATATTCACTTATGAAATTTATATGCTTAATCAGATATTAGTTTATTAACTTTAAAGGGTTTATCAGATGGCGCTTATCGACTTTATAAGGCTAATTAAGGATAATAATCGTAAGACTGATTATCATTTACAAACTTTATAAGGTTTAGCGAATATCACTTATAAACTTTATAAGGTTATTCAGATATCGCTTATGAACTTTCTAAGATTTATCAGATATCACTTAGGTACTTTATAACGTTTATCGGACTTTGCTTATAAACTTTCTAAAGCTAATCAGACATCAAAGTTACCGGTTCTTTAATTGTTCACACAATTAAATGAAGGAACATCCTGACTAACTTTTTTTTAACTTAATGATTGGATTTACATGTAATAAAATGCTATTTTTCTGGTTCTACTAGTAGATCTTAATTTTCTAATTAATTACTGTAGACGGATAAAAACATAATTCTAAGAGGCTGACTCGGCAAGATATACTTGATTTCAAAACTTCACTGGCTTCAAGAAATATGAAGCTGGAAATAAAAGTAGATATGTTTCAAGCGCTCAAAAATAGGCGCACATTTTCAAGTCTGATCATTCACGTCTGGAAAGTCTTGAGAATGGGTGGCTATTTTCGAATGCATGTCGACTTTTATTTCTATCTTCATAGTTTTTGAAGCCATGTTCACAAGCCTATAGAGGCTATGTTTAAACCCTTGGGTTGTTTCTGTTTTTGCTAAGTTGCCTTTGTTTTTTTACTATAGCCTACTATGATACTGAAAGGAATTATGTTTTGCAAATTAAGCTTTTTTTTCTTACATTTTATTGTCTTGTTTAAGAAGAGACACGCAGAGAGAAGGATATTTCGGAGAGAATGTCTGTGAATGAAGCGAGGGTGCGGAATTTGTGGAGAGCTGCGGACGCTGTCTGCTTCGACGTCGATTCTACTGTCTGCATGGATGAAGCAATTGATGAAATTGCCAAATTTGCCAACAAAGAAAAGGAAGTAGTTGAACTGTAAGGCTTTTATTATATTTATTTATTTTTATTATTTTTAATTACCCATTGGCAAAATGGGTCTTGGTTTGGATTTGATGGCGTGCACACACTTTTCAACAGCGTTCAAGAGAAATAGTAAACAGTGCGCATACGTCGTCATTGCATGTGTTGCTATTGCAACCGCTGCTGTTTTTCTTCTTATTTTCACTAGCAGGCATTTTTAATGTATTTACATAATAATAAGTTAAAGTATTTTTATCTTCTATTTATCATTAACTTATATTTACTGTCTTGACGGTGATTTCAATGTAAATATGAATACTGATGAAGGAAAAGTATTTTGTGAAACACGTACATAGGCAGGATATGAAAACAAATCAGGCGACAAACATCCATTGAGACAGTTTTTGCAACCCATGATATGAAATGTTGTGGCGTTTAATGGTGTCCAATCCAGAAAGAAAAAAGCATTTGACCAATGGGTAACCAGTGATCGTAATAGGGCGATCACAACTTATAATTTAGAATATTTTTTATTTATTTATTTTTGTACGTTTTACTGTCCGATTTTGAGGCCCAGATGACAATAATATTTACAAAAGAATGCAATTATATTTTTGGTAATATAAAATTAAATCTTTGTATCACGTGTTCAAATAAACGAATGTATGGACGCGCTTCAAGAATTGATACTAGGACATTTTTAGCATTTTCAACGTTATTATTTCATTTATCTTAGTTTATAAGTTTAGCATGCTTAAAGTTTATTCTATCAATTGCGGTTTGCAATGACCAGCTGTCCCGCCAACATGAACTTATCGCTTCGCAATTCCACGATTCCCTTCATCTGCACGAAATCACTGCTTCGCGGCCCCGCGATACTTTCTGCTGCCTTCGGCAGCATTGTCCTTGATGCAATAGGGCCGATCGATGACCAGTGGGTTTACTTACACAAATTCAATTATTGTACCCGGTCAACTATTGTAGGGTAATTTCATTTGTCTTAAAATACAAAATAAAATTTGTGAAACCTCCCTTATATTTCTGAGATTTGTCTTAAAAGTTACCATAAATACTTAGAAAATTGTTTGAAACTTTTTCAGAATTTCAAGGTATTCAAATCAAACTAAGGTACCTAATCAAAGTATCAAATCAAACTAAGGTAGCATAAGGTGCCAAATACTCTTCTCAACAAAATTATGCATTAATGCATGTTCTACATCAAATCTAATCCGCATCTAGCATGTTCTCATCAATTTGTTACTCGATTTTTTTCCGATCACTGTATTTGCCTGTATATTCACTGAACAAGTAAAAATATTAAAAAAAAAAAATCGTTATCGCTTTATTACGATTACTGGTTACCCATTGGTCAAATGCTTTTTTTTTCTTGTTTGACTCCGATAAACGACACAACATTTCAAATCATGGTTTGCAAAAACTGTCTCCATTGATGTTTGTCGTCGGATTGGTTTTCAAATCTTGGCTATATACGTGTTTCAAGACATCACAAAACATTTTTCCTTCTTCAGTATTCATATTTATATTAAAATCATCGCCAAGGCAGTAATTATAAGTTAATAATAAAACTTTTATGAAAATACGTTAACTTATTAAGTTTTTTTAAAATTTTTTTAATTTTTTTATTTTTATTTATTTTTAATTTTTTTAATTTTTTTATTTCCAATGAGCTGCACAATCGGTCTTGCCGATGAGTAGACCTAGTGCGTTCTCCAGAGGTGGTATCCACTCTTTCAGGACCACCACAATGGGTGAGATACCGTTGCACTAGGAATTTAATTTTGCCGGAACTGCCAAGAGCCAATAAGGCACTCCAGGGATCTTTTACATGCCGCATAATCATACAACATGGCCGCTGAGGATTTTCTGCATCCCGAAAATCCGGTGTCTGGGCCGGGGATCGAACCCGCAGACTTGGGCTCAGAAGGCCGACGACAAACCAACTGCGCCACCCAGCCACTTTAACTTATTACGTAAATACATTAAGAATGACTGCTGGTGAAAATTAAAAGAAAGAAAAAAGAATTCTAAAAAAAATTATCAAACAGCAGCGATCGCCCCAGCAACGCATGCAATGACGACTCATGCTCACTGTTTACTATTACTCTTGAACACAGTTGGAAAGTGTGATGTCGTCCAAATAAAGTGCGCGCGCCACAAAACCTAAAACAAGACCCATTTTGTCAATGGGTAAAAACTATATAAGTTATTTCGAATTTTTTAAAATTTCAGAACTCTAAGAGCTATGCGTGGTGGAATGACTTTTAGAGAAGCTTTGGCGAAACGTTTGGAGATAATCCAGCCAACTACAGATTTATTTAATGACTTTTTAAGAAGTCATCCACCGCGTCTTACTCCTGGCATCAAGTAAGTTGTTTCTTTTTCAGGCGTTTCTGTAGCCAGAAAATTTTTTTGTTACCATTTTCCATGCAATTTCAAAATTTGATTAGATTTTCGGATTAATGTACAGTAAGACAAAAAAAAAAAAAAAAATAAATAAATAAATAAATAAATAAATAAAAAAAAAATAGACTATCATGATTAACTTTTGATCTAATGATTGGATCTTCACGTTCTAGAACTTCATCTAAATGGCTCGAGAGGATGAATTCAATTATGCTAATTAATTAGTACAGACGATATTTTAAGTTACAAAATCAGGCACATAATGCCAGGGAAACTAGTTTCGGCTCATTTTTCAGGCATTATGTTTATTTTATATTAAGTTAATCTTAAAATGAGTTGCATGACTTTTTTTCATACACTTTTTAAAGAAAGCAAATGAAAAATAAGAGGCTTATTTTTTTAAAAATTTAAATTTTTTTAAAAATATATTTTTTTATTATATTTGTCGTTGAGCAACCGACCCAACTTCTGAGTTCACGAATAATAATTTTCATCGCCGTAGCCTTGTAATTTTGAACCGAATCCAGAAGACAAGGGAATTCCTGGAACAAATATTGCCTTCGTTAAGAACTTTTTGATGAACTAACCAGCATTTGCGTTACATGGAGAGGAAAACCACGAAAACCTCCCATGGTTAGCCTGACGGCAAGAGGACTCTAACCCTTGATCCATCTACCACTGAGGATATTTCACGTCAGCACCGTCGTTGGCGCAAGCCGGATGCGGAATTCGTATCGACCATCCATCGCTGGGATTCGTACCCGGTTCACCTCATTGGAAGGCAAGCGTCGTTCTATCTTCTGAGCCATCACAGCTACAGTGGTTTATTTGATGTTATTGTTTTTTGATCACCGACTTCTGTTTGCTGTTGTTGTTGTTCATTTACGTCGCACTAGAGCTGCACAATGGCTATTGGCGACGGTCTGGGAAACATCCCTGAGGATGATCCGAAGACATGCCATCGCAATTTTGATCCTCTGCAGAGGGGATGGCACCCCCCGCTTCGGTAGCCCGACGACCTGCACGCGAAGTCGAGCTCTTTACGGTAGAACAGTTAAACGAGGACCCATACCGCACACCCTCGGTCCCTACGCAGGCTGATCCAAGTGGTCACCCACCCGCACACTGACCGCAGCCAGTGACGCTTGACTTCGGTGATCTGCTGGGAACCGTGTCTTAACGATCAGTCCACTGCGGGACGACTTCTGTTTGCATTTAATTGTTTGTGCTGTAACCACCGACTTTTCGTCTCTTTTACTTAAACATTTATAAGAAATTCTTGCAACACATTTTAAGATAAATTTTATATAAAATAAACTTAATACCTGGAAAATTAGTCGAGACGTGATTTTTGTAAGTCACACGCGATATTTTATTTACAACTCTTTTGTACAGTAGCAGCTTTTTAAAATATTTCATTGTTATCATTTGTGCGTACAATATATAATTTGAACAGGTAAGATTACTTTCAAAAGCAAGAAAAAGAACATACCTATAATCATTATCTATAACTTTGAGGATTCCGTCATATATATCAATACCTTACCAATTACCCCACGTTAACTCTATGCGGAAAATATTTGTATGATTTTATTTTCGCAAACTTAGGCTCTCGACCAATCAGAGAAATAATAATAGTTATTGGAACTTTATGAAATAGAGCTAGAAATAGTTAAAGGAACTTTTAAATTTTATTAAACACAATTGGCGTCTAAGAAATGTACCAATTTTAGCGAAGTCCGAAATGAGTTTTTACTATTCCTATGTAATCACGAGTCAAAATTCTTGATGGTCCCTTCAAAAAATTTGATGGTTTATGTTTGTTTCAGTTTGATTCATGATGGTCCTACCTCCAGCATTCATGATGGTCACCATCATCCAACATTTTCCATTACGTGTTCATGGCTTTATATGCCAACAAACGTCCATCATTCCATGATAGAAAATGATACTTTAATACTATGATGGCTAACCATCAAGAGAAGTTTGATTCTCATGGATCAACAATCCTTGGTGATCCGTGAAGGTTCATGATCGATGGTTCCAACTGTACATTTTCATGATAGTTTAGTGGGAATTCTTGTTGATTATCAGCAATATACCATCAAAACAATTTTTTTTTAAATGTTGGATCATCATAAATCAGTCAGAATTCCTACATTGTGATGATGGTGGTTCATGATCGTTCCAACATTTGATTTCTAAGAAACTATGATGGAAATTTCTGTTCGTTCACCATGAACAAACCATCAAAACAAATTGCTATTTTTATGCTGGACCCTCATAAATCAGTTCGAATTCCTATGGTTGCTTATGTTGGTTCATCAATGGAAAACCATCAAAACTTTTGACTGAGGATTGTTCCTCCTTGTTGTCCAAAGAGTAAACGAATTTGGTGTAAATGCAATTGTTCCTTTCAGAGAATTAGTAGCTGAACTTCATGCCAGAGGAGTCAGTGTGTATCTTGTGTCTGGAGGTTTCCATGCCATCATCGATCCAGTCGCTAACATTCTTGAGATTCCCGTCAAAAATGTTTTTGCCAACAGTCTCAAATTTTACTTCAATGGTAAGAGTTCTCTGAAGAGTTTATTTTTAAAGGCAATCATAAGGAATATTATTATTGTTATTTTTTTCTGCCAATGAACTCTATTATACTGAGTTGCGCAATAAAGTAACATGACAACTCAAAACTAGCTCAAGCGTATTTTTTTTTGTTTCTTTTTTTTGAGAGAGATGGCGCCACACTTTAAATGAAAACCGTTTCAAAATGGCTACAACAATTAAAACTGACTTGATAAATTATTGAAATGATGGTGATGTCAGGCCCATAACTATTGGATTCTAATTCGACTTTGGTTCGAAAGTATTTGGAACCCATCTATTCAAAAAATAAATTAATATATATATATATATATATATATATATATATATATATATATATATATATATATATATATATATATATATATATATATATATATATATATATATATATATATATATATATATTTCTATAACCGTCGCTGAACAGCCGATCCAATTTTTGGTTTTACGACAGCTAATGTTCAATTTCGTAGTCTTGTAATTCTGAACCCAATCCAGAAGACAAGGAAACTCCTGGATCAAGTATTGTGAAAAATTTGCCTTCGTGGAGGACTTTTTGATGGAACTAACTCGCATTTGCGTTACATGGAGAGGATAACCTCCCACGGTTAGACTGACGGCAAAGGGGACTCTAACTCATGATCCGTCTACCACTGAGGATATTTCACGGCAGCACTGTTGTCAGTGCAAGCCGGATGCGGAATTCGTATCGACCAGCCATCGCCGGGATTCGAACCCGGTTCTCCTCATTGGAAGGCGAACGCTCAATCCCCTGAGCCATCATGGCTCAAACTAGACAATATAGTAGTCATTGCTGCTTTATAGCCAGTGAGTGGATTACTTCGTTTACACTAGCTTATGGTGCTCATTCCGGATCAACAAGAAATGGAGCCAATGATTTTTTTTTATTTTTAAATTTGGATTTTTGAAGTTTAATTTTAATGAAGCAAGCAAAACTCACAATTATATATTACATTATCTAAGACTACAATTTTTCAAAAATTAAATTTAGATTATATTCGTAGATATGTTTTTGCTAAATGCAATCCACAACCAAAGAAAAAATATATATAATAATACACGTCGGATTTATGAATTGAATGAAACTTGAAACACACTTTCTCAGCGTCTTATGCTATATCACTATTTCACAATAGGCTTATGAGTTTTATGGGAACACAAATCGGATTCATGAATATATATATTTTTGTGAATTATCACAACTTCGCAACAGACCTAAAACAACGTCATAAATTAATGATTCATAAATTGGATGAAACATAATTTTTTGTCACTTTAGTCTTGCATATCACTATATTTTTGTGAATTAGTACTATTTTCCAACAGGCTGAATACAGCGATAATAATACATATCGGATTTTGCATCGTTCTAAACATTGAAACACGATCTCTTTACTTATGAGTGTAAAAAATCATCACTTTATTACAGTCAATTCGCTATAACTCGAAGTACGATAACTCGATTTTTTTATGAGGTCCCGACCCTTTTATCTCCAATTTCATGTTAATTATTCTCGATTACCCGAATTTTACTCCCTTTAATTCGATTTTTTTTGGATCTTTTGAAGCAAGAAAAAAAAACCTAGGAGCTGATATCTTGTCCCTTCCTTTGCAACACACACACAATGTCTTTCGCACTCTTCATGGAGAAGCTAAAGCTGTCCCTCTTGAAGTATGTGAACAATGGTTAAATGAAACGTTACCAAATTTACTTCAAGGATACAATTAAAATTATGTTTTCAATATTGATGAAATGGGTTTATTTTTTAAATGTCTTCCAAATAAGACTATGATGTTTAAGGATGAAAACTGCTCAGGGGGTAAAATGAGCAAGGAACGTTTGACTGTCCTAGTTGGAGGAAATGCGTCTGGGACGGAGAAATTGCCCTTACTTGCTATCGGAAAATACCGAAATCCCCGATGTTTCAAGAATGTAAAAACGTATCCTTTGGATTACAAGTCTAACAAAAAGTTTTGGATGACATCAGTATTATTTGAAGACTATGTAAGAAAATTGGATCGGAAATTCTTCGCTAAGAAAAGAAAACTGATACTCTTTATGGATAAATGCACAGCGCATAGTGATCTACCTAATTTGAAAGCAGTAAACTTGCAGTTTCTCCCTCCAAACACAACAGCAAAGTTGCAGCCGATGGACCAGGGTATCATAAAGTGCTTCAAACAGTCTTATCGTAAATGGCTTGTCAGAAAAATGATCTTAAATATTGTAAGCATTTAGAAGATTTGTAATTAATAAGCATTAATTAAATAGTCCGACAATATTTTGGAAGTCCAAAACCGAAACTAACGGTAAGTTGAACTTCCGATATGTCGAAGTTTTCGTCAGTCCTATCAGATTCGAGTTATCGCGAATTCACTGTATTATTATTATTTTGTAAATGGCATGTTGCGTTTTTCAGGTGAGTTCGCTGGATTTGATGAGAATGAGCCGACTTCCCACCAAGAAGGCAAAGCGGAGGTCATCGCCTACTTGAAACACAGATTTGGTTACCGTTGCGTCATCATGATTGGAGACGGCGCAACTGATCTCACTGCCTGTCCTCCTGCCGTTCGTATAATATACTATTCTTAATACGAATCAGTCTCAGACGAGTTCAATTTTTTTCTTCTGATTAACATCGTTGAATATGTAAAGAATATATGTCGCTGTAGAGAGAGCAAAAAATATAAAAATTATATCACCCTAGATAACTTTTGCTCGGATGATCGGATTTCTTCGCAATAACTGCCGATTTTAATGCTCTGATTTCATTATCAAATTATATTGTACAAATATGCAAACAATTTAAAAGCTTTTAAAAGTTAAACCTGTCAAACAGAAATTTAATTCGTGCTACCTTTCACGACATATACCACAGAATTATAAAAAAAAGGTTATAGTTTCGAAGTTTTACGGGAACCCTAAACTTGACGACATATTTAGATAAATAAGGAGAACAATCTTTCTTGAAAAGGAAACAACTATGCGAAGTTTCAAGAGCATTGGATTTGATTGGACCACTAAAAATGGCGCGTCTTATGCTAACATGCCTTTAAGAAATCAAATGTGAAATAAGGAATTTTTACTTTTTTCACTGTAGAACAAAATCGTCTGCAAGAAACCATTTTTATTATTCCTTCATCAGTTTTTTTGAAAAATGCTAATAGGATAGCGTATATTTGTTACAATTTTCAGATTTAATTTTCAGTACTTCTTATTGCTTGTTAATTGATTATTCAATAAGTTCTGTTTTCATCATTTTTCTCACGATTTCAGTCGGTTCAAGAGTTGGCAATTTTGATATTCGTTCGCGTTGGGAGCTTGATATTTATTTGGCGAGTACTCAGATGCAAACAGGCTGTTTCAATAGGAATAATGGCTTTTTTATTAACTTGCAACAGAGTATAGTGCTGACTCTAATGATTTTGATTCTTGACCCTCGCAATGTTGCGAAAGGAGGTATGCGCAATCTTAAATATATGTCCACAATATTTTAGTCAGGAGAGAGATTAGAAGTTTGGACCATTTAACTTTTTGTGTATTTCTCTCATTACAAACATGATTACAAACATGAAGTAAATAAAAAGTTGTTGCATGTAATTTTAATTAGTTTGTCCAAATACAACTCCATGTAAAAAGTTATTATGTTAATAAAATTGGTAAGTTAAATTATTTATTATTTAATTTACCAATTCGTTCGTAATTTTCCAATTGAATCGTTAGGAATGCAGATTTTTACATTACTTTACGCTGCGCAATTTAAAATGACAAAATCCAAAATTTTATAGGAATCGATTGAATAGTTTTTGAGAAATAAAAGTTTAAAAATGCTGCTTCTATGAAATATGCAAACAATGAAATTGTCAAGAAGTGGTCTGAACACTCGATTGTTCTCCTGCCTAAACTATTGGAACCATATTTTCCTGAATGTGACCACCCCCCTCATATATTCAGAATCAAGAATCAAAATCAGTAGAAAATTAGGGATGCTTATTGAGAAAAAGTACAATTTTGTGTCTGATTTCAAATTTTAAAATGTCTCCTGGAAAAATTATTTAGCATATTTCAGCTTACGCCTTTGAACCATTAAGTCTTAGAGCTTGAAAATACGATCCTTAGATAAAAATTAATAAAAGTGTTCTGTTTTTGCTCACTGTACTTGTATTGAAAACATAATACGAGTAAAGTGAGTAAAAGGTTCTGCAATCGGTTAAGGGTTAAAGTTCACGTTATATCTATCGTGGCTGAAACTTCCTTTTGTTGGTTGTGGTTTGGAAGTTCGGAGAGAGGTATATTAGCTCAGCTCAGGCGTTGTCCACGTCGCCCAAACAGGCTCAAAACGACGTAGCATACATACTTTTACCTTTAAAAGATTGAGATCTAAAAATGGGGCTAGTTGCTTGGCTATTGTTGGATGACATATGTTAAAAACGTTATGGCATCAATTAAGAAATTACAGGCTTTTTCGTTTGAGTGTTTTATTTGTATTAAATAAAATACTGTACAATAAGAACGAAGAATGTAATATATAATGCAGATAAATTTATGAGCATTGGAATACAGCCGGAAGCTATCAATCATAGTATTCCACTTCCGTTTGGTAAAATCTAGCGAATCTATAAAGTTTTCTCTTTGATAAAAATATTCTTTTTTCTTAAAAAAATTCCAAGAAGAATCTTATTGATTTTATTTGTCTCTGTTTTATTTGCAGGAAGGTTTCATTGGTTTTGGTGGCAACCAGGTAAGGGACAGAGTGAAAGAGAAATCTGAATGGTTTGTCACGAGTTTCAACGAACTTCTGACTGAGATCAGGCGGATGTAACACAATCTTTTTAAAAATAAAGCTTTTTTTTAAAAAAAAAGAATAAAATAAGTCTCGCTTCCTTATTTATCAAGCGATACAGACCCACATAAATACTCGGATTTATTTAGAAACATTTCAATTCTGTGAGTTAGCTGTCCACCACAATTTTCATTTTAGGAAGCCGTTTCCATCGTATTAAGTTTGTAATATTTGCCAAGGCTATTTCAAAGATTTCGAAAGGAAAAAAAAATTAAACAATTTTAAAAATATCGACTTACAAAGAAATGGTACCAGGTTTCACACGATATCTTGATATTAAACAAAAGAGTTTTTTTATTACAAAAGGTGTGGCCATTAATTTGCCAGATTTTTCTAATAAGTCCCGAAAATTTTATGTGAATTACACATAAATTGAATGCATTACGAAGTAACCTTCACCTGCTATATTTTTTTATTTTATAACCGTCGTTGAACAGTCGACCAAATTTGCGGGTTCACGACCACTAGTGTTCAACTCCGTAGCCTTGTAATTTTGAACCCAATTCAAAAGATATGGAAACTCATGGATCAAGTATTGGGAGACATTTGCATTTGCGGAGGACTTTTTTTGATGGAACTAACCCGCATTTGAGTTACAAGGAGAGGAAGACTACGAGAGCCTCCCACGATTAGCCTGACGGCAAGGGGGCAAGTCGGATGCGGAATTCATATGGTCCAGCCATCGCCGGGATTCGAGCATGGTTCACCTTTTTGGAAGGCGAAGGCTCCATCCCCTGAGCCACCGCGACTCGAAGGGTTCCGCTTAATCGAAATCAAAAACTTAAATAACTTTTATTTATTTTTCATTTCATAATTTTGATTGTAATGTAGTTTATTTTGCTGAGGGCCCTACAAATATGTGAAGACTACTTCCATCTATAATGGATGGCAGTAGTCTTCACATTAGTAAGTAGTCTTCACATAGATAAGATAGAAAAAAAAGTTTTTTAAAATTTTCAATCGAATTTTTTGTTTAAAAAAATAATTTTTTTTAATTATTAAAATAAAAAAAAATCTAACTGTAGGGCTCCCTGGAATGTGGGACCTTGAATAAAAGTTCCACTATTCCGACGACCATGGATGTTTCGAAGGAATTTGGTATAATGATGTTGAAAATTTCTTAAGCGTTCTTAACATTTTTACTATCGTTAGCCTTTTTAATGCCAAAGTACATTCTTTCAAAGACTTGTTACAAATCTTTTAAAACTCTAAAACATTCGAACGTGTTTGTGTGATAGAAATTAAATGAAGCGCCTAGCATTCTAGAGGGCAGAATTAAGAATAATCTTTTCGTAGATTTCTTTTTCGCAAGTCCGGGTAATTGAGTTGAGTATCAACAGGCTGAGAGGACTCATTAAGTCTGCTAATTAAGTCTCCACCCACTGCCTTATTTACATAAACAAGAAGGATTCTCGTTTGTCAGTACCCTTATGTGGTAAAAGTGCTAATTTAAAACTCTTCCCTCCCACCGACTCATCGACTTTTCGAAAAATCTTGCAGTTACATTTTTGGAACTATGCATTTCCTTTCAAATAAGAAACACGGAAGAATAACTTCATTCAAACAATTAATTTATGTAACACCGTCTAGCTGACACTTGCCTGCGAATGATATAGTTTGTAATAGAACTCCCTGAATAACTTCTGAACTAATGATCGCATATTAAATTCACACATTCAAACACTATCTTAATGGTTCGAAAGCCTCACTATAAACATGCTAATTAGTAAGTGTAGACGATACTTTAATTTACGAAATCAGAAATTTTGGTAAAAGTGTTAATTTAAAAATCTTCCCTCCCACACCTTACGAAAATGTAAGGTATATTTGAGGTTGTTTTGAGGATATAGTTTATAATAGAACGCCCTGAATAACTTTTGATCTAATGATCAAATTTTTCACACATTAAAACACTATATGAATAGTTCAAAAGCCTCACTATAAACATGCTAATTAGTAAGTGTAGACGATATTTTAAGTTTCGAAATCAAAAATTTCGGTAAAAGTGCTAATTTAAAAATCTTCCCTTCCACATCTTGCGAAAATTTAAGGTATATTTCACGTTGTTTTGAGGTATTTTTGAAGTTGCTGAGAAAACAACCATAAAAATTATACCTCATAAAGGTAGTAATGGAGGTGTACGAGGTTGTTTTACATACACTTCAGCTCCTTTTGAGGTTGTTTAAAATTCATTTCAAATCAACTAGGCTGATGAGTGATTTTCAAGATATACAGGTTGTTTTTCTGACACACTTACAACAAAAAGTTATTTATGAGGTATTAAAAAATTTACCTTATTTCAACGAAAGCGAGTGAGGTATTTATTGAGGTGTCTGAAGTCATTTTACCTATACCTAAGCTCATTTTGAGGTTGTTTTTAAATTAACTTCATATCAACCAGACTGATAAGGTGATTTCTATGGTATACCAGGTTGTCCTGTAACGAAAGAGGTATTTATGAGGTATAAAAAATATCTTATTACACCTAAAAAGAGTGAGGTATTTATTGAGGCGGATTAAGGTAGTACTTAGCCCACTTAGAACGAAAGAATAAAATGGTGATTGGCGGGAAGCAGCATTCACAATCGTGCACGTATAGTTGTCCAACAACCGGTTTGCAGGTGACGTACTTCCTGACTATCATTTCGCTTCTTATGCGCATGCGTTGGATCTTGGAACTTATGATGCTCTGTTAAATCTGAGTCCCGCAGTAACTCAGATTTAAAGATACAAGGTGACTCAGATCGTAAAGACACGGTCCCTGGTTCACAGTTCCTTGACCAACCTGCGTAAGGACCGAGAGTGCACGGTATGGGTCCTCATTAAACTGTTTCATACTAAACTGCTCGACTTGCCCGGAGGTTGTCGGGCTACCAAAGCAAGGGAGCCATTCCCTCTGCAGAGGATCAGAAATTGCGGTGGCATGTCTTCGGATCATCCTCAGGAATTTTTCCCAGACTGTCGCCAATAGCCCATTGTGCAGCTCTAGAGCGACGTAAATATATTACCTACCTCTTAAATCTGAGTATGCTGCTCATCCTGTAAGTTGTTTTTCTGGTATAGCATACCGGACAGAGAAGTTCCCCGCGTTAGTTATGTATTCTAAGAGCTGAACTTCCTCTTTCTACATTGTTTGCTACCCAAGTCAAATTCTTGATGGTCCCATCAAAACATTTTGATGGTTTATGTTGGTTTCAGTGTGATTTATGATGGTCCAACATAAATTGATGGTCCCCATCATCAAACATGTTCCATTACTTTTTTTTAATTTTTTTTATTTCCAATGAGCTGCACAATCGGTCTTGCCGATCAGCAGACCTAGTGCGTTCTCCAGAGGTGGTGTCCACTCTTTCAGGACCACCACAATGGGTGAGATACCGTTGGTCATTTTAATTTTGACGTCTAGTTTCTGCCACACTAAATGGCAGCACCGAGACTCTATTTGGATGCCAAAGTGCACTAGGAATTTTTAATTTTGCCGGAAATGCTAAGAACCAAATAAGGCACTCCAGGGATCTTTTACATGCCGCATAATCATACGACATGGCCGCTGAGGATTTTCCGCATCCCGAAAATACGGTGTCTGAGCCGGGAATCGAACCCGCAGATTTGGGCTCAGAAGGACGACGACAAACCAACTGCGCCACCCAGTCACACATGTTCCATTACATGTACATGGATTTTGATATACCAACAAACTTCCATCATTCCATGATGGAAAATGCTACTTCAATACTATGATGGTTAACCATCAAGAGAAGTTTGATTCTCATTTACCAAAAATCCGTGATGGTTCCAATTATATATTTCCATGATGGTTTAACGGGAATTCTTGTTGGTTCTCAGAAATATACATTTAAAACAATTTGGATTTTTTTCAATGTTGACCCGTCATAAATCAGTCCGAATTCCTAAATTTGGATGATGGTTGTTCATGATCGTTCCAACATTTGATTTCTAAGAAACTATGATGAAAATTTCTGATGGTTCAACATGAACAAACCATCAAAACAAGTTGCTTTTCTTATGTTGGACCATCGTAAATCGGTCCGAATTCCGACATTGAGGTGATGGTTACTTATGTTGGTTACAATCAGAAAATATAATGGTTCATGATGGAATCATTGATAGTTACCATCAAGATTACGTTGGTCCATCAAGGGAAAACCACCCGAAATTTTGAATTGGGTACAGGCAGATCAACAATGGGTTAGAAATGTTAACTTCATTTTGCGTAAAGAGCATATCGAGAGTTATTATGTTTGATAGAGAAAATATCAATACGAAGTTAAAAGAAAAAACATTTATTACGCTATCAATTCATTTACTTTATAAATAAAGTTACTTTTTAGGCTTTTGAAGTTGCCCTTTCGTATTTAGGAACTGAATTTCTAGAGACGTTTAATAGCTCTTGTACTAGAAACGTTCTAGACTAAGAACTACAATTCAAGGAAAAAAAAAAGCTCAGTTTTCCCGGATCTTGAATATTTGATACAATTCCAGAATGCGAAACACAGATATGCACACATTATCTGCATCATTAATGTTCTTTTCCCGGAAAATAGTCCGGGAGAAGCAACTAATAAATTGTTAATGAGGAAAAGCAAAAGTTCTTTTGCCGCCAAACGTGACTTTTGCCGATGGGAAAACCTGGATTATTGCAAGCAAACATATATCTTATATGTACGTTTGCTATTCAATAACATTTATTTCTGGTAAAAGCTGAGAGTGAATTATTTGTTGAACTTTTAACAATTGAGGCATTTTGTCCCCTCCTAGCTTGTTAAGCATGTGAATTTTAGTTTTAATTTTGTAATATTACTTATTATTTTTAGTTTTTTTTTTAAATTCCTACTATTAGTTCACACTTAACCTATATCTCGTTCAATCGTTAATAAAATACTTCTTATTCATCACTCAAGTTCAAATTTTTTTTTTTTGAACTTGTAGTGGATGACGCGTGATGTTAATACATTTTATTCAAATATTAATTAAATAGGGATGAGCGAAAAACGAAATGGAATTTTCTGATTGCTTTGTCATTGTTTTAACTTCTACTATAAGCCATTCAGTTTTTTTCACATATTTTAAAAATAACATCAGTGATCATTTCTAACTTATAGCTCCATTTGAACAAAAAATAGTTTAGTGCGTCAATTGGGTATACTATAGCCTACGTCACAGGTTGTGTTATTCCAACTAAATTTAACCCATGAACGGCATTTTCTGCGAGCCTAACTTCAAGCCACAAATAAACAAACGAAGTGATTGATCGTTTAAATAGCCGCTCGCCAGATTTTATTGCATTATAAAGAAAAGTAATTGATATTCGATTTCTGATTAATAATTGATTTATGTGGATAGTGGCATAGAATTTAGCATTGCGTCATGGTAAATGTTATTCCTACTAAGTGGAAGTAGTTGTGTTTTTTTTTATATTATACCCAATTGGGTATAATATGAAAAAAACACAACTACTTCGATTTAGTAGGAACAACATATGACGCAATGCTAAACGAATGGAATTTAGTTGTTGTTCATTTAGTTATTGTTATTAGTAGTTGTTGTTAGTTGTTTTAGTTGTTGTTGTTTATTTAGTTGTATTTAGTTTCAATAACTTTTCTTTATAATGCAATAAAATCTGGCGAGCGGCTATTTAAACGATCGAACACTTCGTTTGTTTATTTGTGGCTTGAAGTTAGGCTCGCAGAAAATGCCGTTCATGGGTTCAATTTAGTAGAAACAACACAACCTGTGACGTAGGCTATATTATACCCAATTTAAATATTTAATTATTTTATATTCGCTGTGTCAAATAAATTGAATAAAGAACATTGTTTGGTAGCACACGTGGGCCAGGTCACCAAATGTATACTTTTACAGTTGTCTCATACCATGCGCCTTTTTTTTCTTCCAATTCCAACTATTAGTTCGCACTCACCCTATTTATGTGTAATACAGATCCACGGAGCAACCATCTCAATGACTTGATATCAAGGACACTACACTTACATTACTCTTACTTGTACACCATGAAGATGGAATCAGTTGGAATGTCTGGCTCGAGTAGAACGCCAGCAGAATAATGTATCTTATTTTTGTTAAGTTTAGCGTATCTCCTTTTATTTAAAGCCCTCTTTTCACCCCCTTTATTCCACAAACGGGGGCTCGTCCACGGGAATGTGGATCGCGATTTGGGCAATAACTTGTCATTTTTCCAACGATTGTAGCCAACGAGTCAAGGTTGAGCTATTAGAAACTATTTGAGCTGCGTGGGGCCAAAATTAATCCATTCTTTAAAACAACGTCGATTACGTTGCGTAGGACGACAATCACCAGAACTATTTGAGTCGAGAAGGACTAAAAATTACATGTGTTTCTATAGTTGAAATTTAAATTATTTTCCTTGACGATTTTTACCTGCAGGAAATTTCTGAGCAACCATGATGATTTTAAATTCTACGGAAAGCTACCAATTTTTACTTCTAATCTTACACTTACATTTTTCAGCTGAGTGGAGGAATTAAGATTACCCAACTAAAGTTGTCTACCGAAAATGCTTCCGAACCTACCGAAATGTACCATACTCTGTTGCAAGTTAAGAAAATACCATTTACCCTATGGAGAGAGAATGTTTAAGTGCATTCCAAATGGATGCCAAGCTCCCGGTGCGAACGTGTATCAATATCGCCGACTCTTCAAACGAAGTTGCACAACCTATTTTTTTTCTTGCTTTCTTATTAACAATTAGTGGGCTGCGCCCCCTGCTCGCTAACGCTCGCCAACCCCTGAAAATTGCTACGCAATCTTATATGGTTTGCTTCGCAAACCAAGCTCGATTCGCTCGCTACTAACTTAGGTACATTGCAAATGCACAAAATTCTAAGAATTCAAAACAATCATTCAAATCCATATAACAACTTTTTTTAAAAAAAATAATTACATCTTTTTAGTAAGCGGAGCTTAACCCCGACCCGTCCCATAAAGGGACATCCGGGAAATACGTGAAGACTATCGCAGCTGCAATCCTCGAATCAGTCGGAGGACCCGGTGGTGCATGGACACATGGTTCCATGGCCCCGAGTACATCTTTTTAGTAAATACTAAGTCATTAAAATAAATTTGAATTCAAATAAATGACAAGTAATTCGTTAAACCTATTAGAAATGTGCTACAGTATAATTCGTGATATAAATCGAATATCGTCAAATAAATTCGTAACATATAAATTCGTGAAAAAAAGCGCTTTCGACAAAATACTAAAATAGAGATCTATCGACAAAGACTACTCACTTCTGCATAGCTTATGCTCTTTCTAGTTATTTCAGTTTCCATTTTTAAAAGCGCTATATGTTGAGACATCTCAGCTAGGTTTGACATGTGACATTTTTAGCGGCAATCATTGGTCGATTTTCTAGCGTTGCCATTCGGGGAGTTGCAATGAGGCTTTTTTTGTCGCCGTGTAAGAGAAATAGCAACAAAAACAAAACAAAGCAAACGTTGCCACCGGCGGAAAAGAAATACGGCCAAAATTTGGGAGCCACGTAAGAGAATTATATTAGATGGTAATCAATTCATAATTAATAAGAGTTAATAAAAATTATATCTAAGAATCGCTTGATATGCTTTGTAAATCGATGACATTTTAATAAGAAAACCAAAAAAGATCTTTCCTTCGATCTTTCAAAATCTCCAAATATATTGTTATGTAACATCCAGTACAGAACTTGACTCCTTATAAAAATTAAACATTTAGAGCTAGTAGTACAATAAACTCTTTTGGTCGATACTATTGCAATACATTCTGATTGTAACGGCCCGAAAACAACTGAAGCTTTCATTCTCAACAAACTGAAACCTTTAAACTCTGTTGTAAGATAAGAAAAAACTATTATTCTTATCGAGAGAGATCGTTTGCATCCAAGTGCACGAAATGGATGACAAAGCTCCCAGCTCAAACGTATATCAATATCTCCAACTCTTGAAACGAGGTTGCACAGCTTCTTTTCTGCTTGTTTCTTATTAATAATAATAACAGTTATTAACAATAATAACAGTTATTAACAATAATAATAATTTAAGCAGCATTAAGAATTAGTAAAAATTATATCTTAAAATCGCAACAAATATACGTCTTTCCGTTCACATTCAAAGAAACTAATGAAAGATTAGTAAAATATGAAATAAGGTAAGTAATAAATATAATAATATAAATAAAAAACAATTAAAAAAATTGTTGTTGTCGAATATTTTTTATTTTTTTTATTACATTCTACCGTATAAAGGAACATGGTAGCTGAAAATACTCTCATAAACTCCACAACATTTCAAGTCATGCCTTGCAAAACCATTTTTTTTTCTTGCTTCAACTCTAACCTTTGGGACCGTGTCAATCAGTATGTACCCTCTTTATTTGTGATATTCACCTGAATTAGTATTGAAAACGATCCAGTTTGAACTGTAGGTTAGAATTTCTGACTCTTAATTAAAACAATAAAAACAAAAATATCGTTCAAATGATGAAATTCTCTTTTATTCACAACTCAAGAAGTATTTATGGGATCTCTCTGCTCCCATATCTCAAAAATAAACTCACCTACTCAATGCATAACAAAGTTAAAAGTGAAAAAAAGAATTCTAAAAAAATTATCAAACAGCAACGGTTGCTATAGTAACGCATGCAATGACGACGCATGCGCACTGTTTACTATTACACTTGAACACAATTGAAAAGTGTGATGATGTCCAAATAAGGTGCGCACGCCATCAAACCCAAAATAACACCCATTTTGCAAATGGGTAAAATATTACTTCTTACAGACGATTTTCTTCTACAGCGAAACAATAGTAAAAATTCTTTATCACACATTTGATTTGTTAAGGGCACGTCAGCATAAGAAGCTACTTTTTCAGTGGTTCAATTAAAACCAATGTTCTTGCAACGTCATATAGTTGTTTCTTTTTCAAGAACGAATGTTTTCCTTATTTATCGAAACATGTCACCAAGTCTTACTATGTTTATCATCAATTTTCTGAAAATGATTTGTTATAAGTCAAGTAAAAATTTTTACGTTTATTCCAGCTTTTCAATTTTTAGCACAATAATTATAAGCGTTTTCCTGCATTAGGAAAAAATTTTCTTAATTTTTCTGTTTTAATCCGAATTCTTCCCAGAAACTTAAATCTTTGAAGAAAAAAAATGGTAGCATGCTACGTAAAAACTCTCACTCAATTATTTCAAAGTTCAGACGGAAAGGTTTAGCATATCGCTCATCGATCTTTTTACTTTGTCTTTGAAAGGAAAACTGAATGCATTGATTTGTTTTGAAAACCAATTTTACATATTTCGTATGCCGCATCGAAAAATTTTGACATCTGTGATCTAAATCTAATATCAAATAGTACTCAAATTCGACTTAGGACATCTAATTCAATACTCTTCATCATTTCGAAATATTCAAATTCTTCTCTTTTGCTCTTGATTTCCTATTTCGCAAACAACATTTTCTTTAATATCTTTTATAAAAGTTGGATGCAGAACATAATACGAGCTGGCTTCTCCATATAATTGTGAAGTGGCGTATAAAACATTTCCTACTATTAGTTCACACTCTCCCTATATCTTGTTCAAATGTTCAATCGTTCATAAAATACTTTTTATTCATACACTCAAGTTCAAATACATTTTTTGAACTTGTAGGGGATTCCAAATATTTATTCATTCATTACGCAGGGAGGAGCAAAAAACGAAATGGAATTTTCTGATAGGTTAGTCATTGTTTTAAATTTTAGTATAAGCGATTCAGTTTGTCACATATCTTAAAAATAACATCAGTGATCATTTCTAACTTATAGCTCTATTTGAACAAAACAATAGTTTATGGCGCACATTTAAATATTTTAATTATTTTGTATTCGCTGTGTCAGATAAATTCAATAAACAGCATTACGTGGTAGCACGTGTGGTCCACGTCACCAAATTTATACTTTTATTGTTGTTTATATTTTAACTTTTTATTCATCCATTTAAGTTTAAAAACATCTATATTTTATAAAACGCTAATACGTACGTATGTATCAATAAAACCGATGATATTTCTTTTCTCGCGCTGGCAACAGTTTTCATTTTTAATTGATAGGCTTCGGCGCGCAAGAGCACGTATGAGCATCATATGGCTAATCTATATTATATAAAACGCCAATACGTTTTAATTGATAGGCTTAGGCGCGCAAGAGCACGTAGTGAGCATCATATGGCTAATCGGGTGAATTCTCACCGAATTATCAAAAAAATTCTCACAAAATTATCTTCATCGAAGCCGATGCTTTACATCCGGCGTTCAGTACTATTTCATATTGTTTTAGAACACATGGTTTTAGCCCTCTGGTGGGAAAGACTTTAAAACAAAACTTACAACAGTTACTTTTCTCAACAACTGAAATTTAGAACCGTGTGTTTAAGAAAAATATGTGAACTGTTTTCAATTTCAAATTAATATTGAAATGCACAGGTTTAGAATTTTCTACAGTGAAAAGTTTTCGGAACTTCAGTGTTCAAAAAAGTATACAAAATCTACACGTTAAGAGTGTATCCAATGAGCGAGCAAAGCGATCATCGGATTGCGAAGCAATCTGAAATGAACTGCGAAAGCAGTTTCGGGGGTTCGTGAGCGCCAGCGAGCAGGGGGCGAAGCCTCCTAGTTTTTTTAAAACTTCCAGTGGATGACACTTGATGTTAATACATTGTTTTAAAATATTTATTCGTTATTTAAATTTAATTAATGTATTTTAGTTTTATACGGGAGAAAAAATTTTAATTATTTACTAAAAAGTAACAAAAATAATTTTTGTTGTTGTTGCTGACCTAAGTATTGAATTTTTTTTTTTTTTTTTTTAATTTAAACGACTTAAAACTCCTCATGCACCACAAAGTATAGCATGAGGCTTACAGTTGTAAGTAAAAAACAAAAGGAGAAAAATTTACAAATTTACACTAAAAACAAAATTCCGCAAGGCCGCAAGACTTTCAATACTTTTGACCAGTTCTGATAAGACAGGTGGCCAACAAATTGAAAGACGTCTCAAATCAGTCTTTAAATTCATTCGGGCACTCGCATGGAGACTACAGTGAAGAAGAATATGTTCAGCATCTTCATCAGCATCACCGCAAGCACAAATTCCACTGGTCTGCAGATGGAAACGAAATAAATATCTTTTAAAATTTCCATGGTTTGTTAAAATTTGGGTCAATTTAAAATCAGTTGCAAAGAATTTACATTGCAAACGGTGAAAAATGGATGGAAAGAACCTTTTCGTCCAGAGCGACCGAGGCGAAGCAAGAAATTCTGCATTCCAGTCCGCAATGATTTTATCTCTAGCGATGCGCTTCCAGTGTAAGTATTGAATTGACTTACATTTTTCTTTTAGCATTATTTGTTTAAATGTAGGTAGGTAGGTACTTTATTTACGTCACTCTAGAGCTGCACAACGGGCTATTGGCGATTGTCTGGGAAACAATAATACTAATGGCCTTCAAATCTCATGGATTAAAGCACATAATAACAACGATGGAAACGAACAAGTTGATAATTGGGTATAATATGAAAAAAGCACAACTACTTCCACTTACTAGGAATAACATTTACCTTTTAGTTTAATTAATAAACTGAGTTTTAAATATGCTTAGTAAATTCATAAACTTCGGTAACAACAATATAAATTATTTCCAAAGGAACTAGACTAATACGAAATCCAACCTGGCGAGTAGCGACTTATAAACAAGACACTTCGTTTGATGCTTTTACTTGTTGCTAGAAATCAGGTTCGCAGAAAATGCTGTTTACTAGTTAAATTTAGTAGGAATAACACGATCTGTGACGTAGGCTATAATATACCCAATTGGCGATGGTCTGTGAAACACATCTGGATGATCCGAAGACAAACCATCGCAATTTTGATCCTCTGCAGAGGGGATCCTGCTTTTTAACCACAAATGTGAGTCGTAATGAATACAAAGCAGATAACGTTTATTAACTGTAACAAAATTTGATAAAAATCTTATAAAAAGGAGGTGTGATTCTTGTCTTGATTGCGGGAGGAAAAAATAAGAGTTGGAAGACGATCGTTGAAGTTTCACCATTCAATTTCACTCGATTTGATGTCCATTACGCTTATTTTCTTGTACTATGATGTGTCGGTTTCCGATAACATTTTTATTATTTTACTCGCTTTGTAATGTGTGTACTTTTTACTTTCATTTTTGAAAAGGACTTTAAGGGTGGCTTTTGCGGAACACCCTGCAGAGAAAGTTAATGATCATCCTAATACTTTTTTTTATATAACCGTAATATTGAATAGCCGACCCAATTTTTGGGTTTACTTCCACTAATGTTCAACTCAGTAGCCTTGTCATTTTGAACCCAATACAGAAGACAAGGGAGCTCCTGGATCAATCATTGAGAGAAATTAGCCCTCGTGGAGGACTTTTTGAGGGAATTAACCCGCATTTGCGTTACATGGAAAGGAAGACCACGAGAACCTCTCACGGTTAGCCTGACGGCAAATGGACTCTAATCCATGATCCGTCCACCACTGAGGATATTTCACGTCAGCACTGTGGTCGGTGCAAGCCGGATGCGGAGTTCGTATCGACTAGCCATCACCGGGATTGAACCCCGGATCAGATCATTGGAAGGCGAACGCTCTATCCCCTGAGCCATCACGGCCTGTCCTTATACTTTTAACCTGACCTTATGCAAATAAACTCTTCAATATAATACGTGGTCCAGTTTGAATATTATTTGTGAATATTAAGAGGATAGGACCATGTTGTAATACAGTATATTGACTTCTAATTTCTTCATTTTAACGCTATTCAACCCACTATTATGTATATACATACACAGTAACTTATAGGGTCACATTGTGGGCCTCCTATTAGGCCTACAATTATTTCATCCAGTAGGGTACACTAGTACCCGGTAATATAATACGTGGGGAGTAATAATATAATACGTATAAGGGGAGATATAGGCACATGCTGTAATACGGAATAAAATAATAAATGTAAATAAAGTTCTTTTGAAATTAGAAATGATAATAGATACTGTTGAAACTACTTGTACTTAAATAAAGACTTGGAGTAACATTTTCCCTTCTGTTTATAATATATTTTGTTGTTGTTTTGTTTAAAGAACGATATTCATGATGTTTAGTTTTAAAATGACTGATGTTCCAAGCGTATCTTTCCCCATTGAAAGATTACTCGTGTAAAAAAGAAACAAATAATTTACGTTCACAATTATTTGTTTCCTAAAAAATTACTTCTGGAAACAAAAATTGACTGCTGCCGTTTTTCATTTAAGAATGTTTCCAGGAATGTCCACTTCTGTTTAGGTTGCCACATGTTTTTTTTGTTCTTCTTTTAAACATTGTGAATCGAAGTGAAACATAGAAAGTCGTCTGCCGCTTCAGGAGATGGGAATAAAAATAAATGGTTAACCGTCAACGTATCTTTACGTCAAATTCCGCTACTCTGAGAAACTTTCAAAATCATTCTCTCGCTTGGACCATTTTTTCTTTCTTTCTTCCTTCAAAGTTTTTATTCTTTTATAAAAAAATGAAAGATAAATAGTTTAGAAAGCTTTGTTTCTATCGTTGTTCAAAATTTCATTTTTATGTCTGTGTGTTTTCTTTTCAAAGATAAACAATTTCAAATTTTCTTTGTGTACGCAGGACTCTGAATTTGTTTCTTTCTATTTTTTTTCTCCATCCGACCGCCGACTGCAGCCGCTCTATTTTCATTGATAAATATTGCATTTATGAACGAAAGATTTTTTCCCCGGTGCGTTTATTTGCTTAAAGGGGAAGATAGACGATACATTTTGCTTTTTCATAACTAAAATAAAGAAGAACAGATTTATTTTCCTTTTCATTTCGTTTAGATTTTTTTATTATTTGATAAGAGATCTAATTGATATCTGTAATGAGTTTGTAAAAGGTATTCATGATTCTAGGTTAAATTTCGTCCACCTTTAAGTGCTCTCCATACAAAATATCAGTAAGGTGCCAAATGTCCATTTTAAGAAAAGTCACAGTTTTTTAAAAATAAAAAACTTTCGTGTTCTAACATTATTAACATACTAGTGGGCTGCGCCCCCTGCTCGCTAACACTCGCCAACCCCCGAAAATTGCTACGCAATCTTATATGGTTTGCTTCGCAAACCAAGCTCGCTTTGCTCGCTACTAACTTAGGTACCATGCAAATGCACAAAATTCTAAAAATTCCAAACAATCATTCAAATCCATATCAGAACTTTTTTTTTAAAAAAAAATTACATCTTTTTAGTAAATACTAAGTCATTAAAATAAATTTGAATTCAAATAAATGACATGTATTTTGTTAAACCTATTAGAAATGTGCTATAGTATAAAATCTTAAGATAAAATTTCTAAAACTGATATCTCTTTAAAAAGGTTAAAATTTTGGCTATAATTAAGTCTATTAAAAATTGAAATAAGTGAATTGTAATGGAAAAACCTGCATAAACAAATAAATTCTAGTAAATCAAATAAATTCGTGATATAAATCAAAAATCGACAAAATAATAAAATAGAGATCTATCAACAAAGACTACTCACTTCTGCTTAGCTTATGCTCTCTCTGGTTATTTCCGTTTCCGTTTTTAAAAGCGCTATATGTTGAGCCATCTCAGCTTGATTTGGCATGTGACATTTTTAGCGGCAATCATGGGTCGATTTTCTAGCGTTGCCATTCGGGGAGTTGTAATGAGGCTTTTTTTGTCGCCATGTAAGTGAAATATATATATAGATATTCGTCCTTTGGCTACTTGTGATTTACTGTGAAATTATATATATATATATATATATATATATATATATATATATATATATATATAAGTTCAAAATGAAGAATAAAACAAAGAAAAATTATAGACATATGAAAAAAAGGGGGTGGGAAATAATATATATATATATATATATATATATATATATATATATATATATATATATATATATATATATATATATATATATATATATATATATATATATATATATATATATATATATATATATATATATATTATAACTATAAGATTTTATGCACTATAAGGTACCATGCAAAATCTTAATTATCAGTTGATATTATACAGCGTGATTTATTTGACGCTGGTGATACTGGTTTGCACTTGTTAACTTTCATGTATCAATTGTTTAACATTGTAATGCAATACGTTAAAAATAAACACAAATAGGAAGTATATTAAAAATCTCATTACAGGGAATCTACTAATTTGGTCTTATTATTATAAAATACTAATATAATACTTGATATAATAATTATTCTACATTTATATAATATAGCGTCTAATTTAACCAATTGATACACGAACGTAAACAAGTGCAAACCGGTTTCAGTGGCGGAAAAACTATAAAGTTGTATAGTATCACCTGATAATTAGGATTTTACGTAGAATATTATAGTACATCCAATAATTTGACCAGGGACTGTATAAGTTAGCAACCTTATTATTTTTATTTTAAATCTCATTGATATTAAATCCATATAAATAAACTGAGACTTCTTCACAACACTGATTAACTGAAATCAACGAATTTGTGCTAGTTAAGTTTTTTTTTTTGAAATAAAAAAATCATTGCATTATGCTAGTAAGGTAGAAGTTGTTTATAAATTTAGAGGTTAAAAAAATGATGGATATAGTTATTTTATATGGTTCTTAAAAAAAGGATGGATATAGTTATTTTATAACTGTCGTTGAACAGCCGATCCAATTTTTGGGTTTACGACTACTAACGTTCAAATGCGTAGCCTTGTAATTTTGAACCCAATCCAGAAGACAAGGGAACTCCTGGATGAAATATTGGGAGAAATTTGCTTTCACGGAGAACTTTTTTGATGGAACTAACCCGCATTTGCGTTACATGGAGAGGAAAACCACGGGAACCTCCCATGGGTAGCCTGACGGCAAGGCGACCCTAACTGATGATCCGTCTACTACTGAGGATATTTCACGTCAGTACTGTGGTCGGCGCAAGCCGGATGCGGAATTCGTATCGACCAGCCATCGCCGGGATTCGAACCCTGTTCACCTTATTGGAAGGAGAACGTTCTTTCTCCTAAACTATCTCAGTTCTGGATATAGTTATTCTAATCACGAATCTTTCATTTTTCCAAAAAGAAAAAAAAAATTCTCAAATTTCAATTAAAAAAATAGTTACCCATCTTCTATCGCCAGTGACAAGTAGATTTATCAAAACGGCTTCTGAATCCACATTCAAAATTGATGTTGCTTTTTTTTAATAAGATAAAAAAAATTATCAAATGAACCAAATTGTTTAATGTATCTAGATTTCGTTGAAAATGTCTTTCTTTTTTTTATATTGTGAAATGTTCTATTGTGAATTAGTATTCTAATTCATAGATGTCAAAATTTATTCTTTAATAGGGCTTTGATTGAAATTAATTTCATTTTGGCTTTAGATATATCTTTCTGAGTTGTAATAGGTGAAAAGTTATCGAGATTTCTCCCACTAGAGCTATAGCTTGTTTTTACAATTGATTGAATGTAGGGTTTAGTGGCACAAGGTCCAAATGAGGGCATGCTGCTCCACTTGTTTTTATAAGTCCCGTGTAGTAAGGCTAGTGTTGACAAAAATAATCTTTTTTTTTTTAAATTTTTTTATGCTAGCCTCCCTCTTCTTAGACATCAAGATCAAGGACTCAAATTTTTCTTTCTCAACAGACTCAAGTTTAAATCTTATGGAATTAAATCTTATTAAGAAAAAGAAATTGAAATAGCGAAAAATTGAAATTAAAATGTTGAAAAAATAATAAACAGTAACACAATCATATTAGATGATTTAAGCAGACTAAATAGTCTTCATGTTTCGCATATTACCCAGTGAGCCATTAAGGATAATTTAAAACTCTTTGCTAATTTTTAAACAAAATTACATTAAATTTTAAACAAAAATTAATTATAAGATGGAAATTAAAAAAAACTAGTATAAAATAATCAAACTGCAATTAAAAAAATAGTATTTGATTCATTTTTAGACCATCAATATTCCACTACATAAATAAACTTTAAAATTTTCTCTAAAAAATGAATGAATCTGAATTAAAATCATGCACTTGAACAAAACTGGAGAAAAAAAATTGCTATAGCGATGAAAAAATTTCAAAATGTGAATAACGAAAAAAAGAATAGTTGTAAGTATCTTTTCGTTTGGAGAATTTAACGTTTTTTTCTCATCCAAAGGACTTAAAGACTTGCCAAAAGGCTGTGATGGCATGAAAAGTATTTTATGCAAGTGACGTAGTGTGATCGATCTAGATTGGTTGTTGAAACGTGGCATTTGTTTACGTTAGCAACTGTTTTTCGAGGAAGCCAAGCCCACGTAGAACACAAAAAATACATATTATGCATCGAAGTTGTGAAGTACACAAAACAAAAATATATCACGGTTACAATAAAATACCTAAATAAATAATAAATCTAAGTTAAGTAAAAGAAGTAGACGAGAAAGAATTATACTTCAAAAAATTTGATGTGAGATACAGGCTCTGTATTTTATAATCTTAACGTTAACTAATATTCTAAGTTATGTCGAGAAACTTACCTCAACTTTAATACGCCATTTTGCTGATAAAGATTAGCTGGAGCTGACGTCATAGGTCACATGTGTGGGTATTGGTTGTCTTGTTTTTGGAGTGCAAGTATCCAATTAAGCGACATTTCTTAGAAATATCAAATACAAAAATCGCTTGCAGATAAATTCTCGAAACACAGCAAAAATCATTGATCGATAAAGTAACCTTCAACAATTATTAAAGTGCCTGTAAAAAAGTCCCTCTGATAAAACGATTTAAATCATTTAGAGCTGTTAGGCTGCAGCTATCAATTTATGTTATCGTTATTTGAAAAACCAGAATCGTCTGCCTTTAGTTTTATTTACATCAATGGCAAGTTCTAAGCCAATGAGAAAATTGCATATTTCGAAAATCGCCTCCGAAATATCTAATTGAAGTTTTTCGATCATTTTTAGAATCTGGGGCTTATACGAACCGGCAGAACGCTAGCGCAAACGATTCTGGAGTTATGAGATAGAACACACAGACAAACTACTCTTTATTTTGCTATTATAGACTATGTAAGAAATAATTGAGTATCAAAAAACATAAAGCATTGAATATTACTATTCGAAAATAAGTAATGTCTAAAAATACATTTTATTTCTAGTTAGTATGCATTTAACAGCTTTTTCGCAAAATTGTTAAATGAGCTGTATTTACTAATTAGCTATTATCACGGGATAATCTAGTGCGCAGGGCGCTGGAGTCACGTTCGTGAGAAAGGGAGTTCGAATCCAGCCGGCCGAAGACTCCCCGTGTAGTAAGGGGTGATTCGTGCAACTTAAATCTGTCGGGTCACAAAGTCCTCCATGTTCCCATAACATATTAAACCTCTGGGGGTACTGGATTGAAGATTGATCGTTCTCAGGTTCAGGTCAAAATTGCGATCTGTGGATGCATAAATGGTTGTATGAATAGGTTCGCGCTATAAACGGGTATGACGCATCAGAAGTCGATTTCTTGGCCATAGATGGCACCACTGGAAAACAAGAACAATCGCACTCCCAGTGCCTTAATGGCCGACGACAACAAGAGCTATTATGACCAGTTACTGTTTCCGTTTCATCTATGCATGTATGAAATATACATATAGTATCTATACTAAGCATAATAAGCAGCAGATAAAAAATACTAAATGCCCTAGGGTACCGTCAGACGATTTTAAATCTCCTGAGGGTGACGGGGAATTCCGGAACTCTTAGGTAAAATATTTAATAAGTACCTTAGTTTTATGAATTTTAAAGAAATTGACAAAAGAACAGCAAGATAGATATTTTTCCAAATTACCTTTTTTTCTCTTCTCTTTCTCGAATACTCAAATTAACTTGAGCACCTGTTTGACGATTATTCAATAGTTTTATCAAAAAAAAATATGTAAAAGTTTATTATCGGCATTTTTGTCTTTCTCCTATTTCAAAAGTTAATTAATTCTACCCTAATAACAAATCAATACAACTGCATGTGGCAGAATCTTTGGAAGTAATAACAAAACTCAACATTTATTCACATCGATTTTTACCACTGTAATTATGTAAAAAAAGAATTGAGTTTATCGAATTTTGGAAATGCAAAGGCTAAACGAGCGATTCACGTTTTTTGCTTTTTAAACTGTAGGCAGAAGTCAGAATTTAATATTTTTTAGTAAAGTTAAATATTTTGTAGAAAACATCCCATCTTTTTCGATCGGTTTTTTGAAAAGGCAAGTAAAATTTCATCATCAGGCGAATCTTTTTATCATATTTCAAATTGCTTAATGTTAATATATACAAAGCCTGACTAAGGCAGGGGCATACGGGGCAGTTGCCCATTAGAGGGGCCCCCCAAATTGAATAGATAGTTTATTTTACGTTTCCTTCTTTAATGAATTTTTTTAAACAAAATATCAGTACAGTGTAAAAACCGGCAGTTTTCAGTTAGCTTCTTCATTAATCTATCGTATGAACGAAAAAAATCTATATTTCGTAAAACCATGGCTTTCTAAGGCGGAATTCAGCTAAATTTTCGCAATTACGATGGACAAATTTGGCCAATCAAAAGCCTGTATTGTTACATATTGCAAAATGTGATACGTTTACAAAAATACAGGCTTCTGATTGGCTTAATTGAAACATCGTAATCGCGTAAATTTAGCCCTAATGTCAGCAAGGATATGAATTTTTCGCTGCTAGATGAAAAAGTTAATAATCAGAAAACTGCATTCGACATGATGGACGTAAAATTATCATAAAATCAAATAAATGGACAGAACGATATTTCGTCTGACCGGAGGGTTTGCAACTTTATAGCTATTTTAGATTCTAGTCAATTTTCTTGTTATCTATAATGAAGTGAAAAATTTAAATACCTAAAACCTTTAAATTCCTCTATGTAAAATATCTTCATTACTGAAGTTGTGGGACCCCCAAAGAAGTTTTGATCCCTGGCCCCAACTAGGCTAAGTAGGGCCCTGAATATATAATTGCTGAACGCCCACGTATGCGGTACCAGATATGCGTTAGAATTAAATATAATCAAAAAATTGGTAATAATGAAAATTACGCAATCATGATCAAAACTGAGATGCATATAGTGCCACAACTAACGAGTTCAGAATAATTTCCCTTTTTATTTAATTAGTTGTTGCCCTTATCGGTGAATTTACATAATTAAATTAAGAAATATAAGTCTCGATATGCTTAATTCATCAAATTAAGATTAATTATAGGAGGCGTGCGTTGTTGTTGTCGTTTGACAAGTGCAGAGAGGCGTGTCCGTAAGGTAAACACCATGATACCATTTCGTTCTACAGCTGTGGTGTAGTGTTACATTTTCGTGTGTTAGATATTATGTGCTTATGCGCACCGTATTTTTTTTATGATAGTTCACTAATTATATGTCAGTTAGTAGATGGCAACGAGTTGAGTTTTGTGATTGCCATGGAGATAGACCACGAGAACATCCCACGATTAGCCTGACGGCAAGGGGACAAGTCGGATGCGGAATTCATATCGACCAGCCATCGCCGGGAAGTCAGGCTAACCGTGGGAGGTTCTAGTGGTCTTCCTCTCCATGCAACTCAAAGGCGGGTTTGTTCCATCAAAAAGTTCTCCACGAAGGCAAATTTCTCTTAATACTTGATTCAGGAGTGCCCTTGTCTTCTTGATTGAGTTCAAAATTTCAAAACTACGGAGTTGAACATTAGTAGTCGCAAACCCAAAAAATTGGGTCGGCTTTTCAACGACGGTTATAATATAAAATAAAATAAAACATCGGCCAAAGCTTAATAAAATTCTTAATAAAAAAACTTAATTGAACATTCAAAAATAACGCTTGAAACTAAACCAATCGGAATCACTATTGGGTTTCCAAAAAAAAAAAAAAAATATATAGACGTTCTCATAAATAAAACAACCTCGCCCAGCTTGGAGATCAACCGCGATCACAACTTGGCGAGAATCAAGGGGCGCTCTCAAATATAGTCTAACTGATTAAAAAGTATTTTAATAAATTTGTAATAATTTAAATTGCCTTTTTTTAATTATCAAAAAGCAACGTTGATCTCAGAATTAATCACCAACTTGGCGAGATTTCAAAAACTCGCCGAGAGTCGGGCTATTCCAGGATTTTACCGATTCGAAGTCCTTTGAGTTATATTTGAGGTCTTTTTTAATTTTGTATTTTTATTTTTTGACATCGCGTTTGCGCTCATATATCTATCCATTGCCACCGTTACAGAAGAGTTTTGCTGTGTTTACACGTATTAAGTGAGTGTTCAAAATGTTTAAGATGACTGCCGATCTGTGAAATGCTTTTAGTAATAAGGTTTAGCAATGCGGTGTGCGATTCATAACAAAAGGAATAGAATGCTCAGTTAAGGCATTCGTTACAACATGGCAAACCACGTCCCTATTCTGCTGGTGTTATTCAAAAATCTTATTTGACAATTCGGTTGGGAATAGTTAGATCAGCCAACGCATAGCCCTGACCTTGCACCTTCTTGAACTTAGCTCAGCAGTGGCTATCTTTACTGGCGGCATCTTTCTTTGAAAGGAATATAGACAAGTTGGTTTCCCTCTATGACAAATAGTGATAACTGTGTTGAAAAATAGTTTCCGAACAAGTTTCCTTTTAACATTCTTCTGTATTACTAGCTTGTGTCTACTTTACTTCCTCTGTGTCTACTTTTTCCGATTGTGTCGATTTTTTTCCTACCATATGTCATACAATTTTTCTTTCATTTTCTTTTTAACAGCTTTTTTTTATCACTCTTACGTATTACTAGCTTGCGTCTGCGTACTTCCAACAACCTTATGTCATAAAATTTTTCTTTTATTTCCCTTCTAATAACTTTCCTTATAACATTCTCTCGTATTACCAGCTTGTGTCTACTTTACTTCCCTTGTGTCTACTTCCCCCAATTGTGTCTACTTTATCTCTATCATACGTCATACAATTTTTCTTCTATTTCCCTTCTAATAACTTTCCTTACAACAATCAACAATCTTTCGTATTACTAGTTTTCCTCTACTTACTTCTAACCACCTTACGCCTTACAATTTTTCGTTTATTTCATTTTTATCAAATTTCCTTACAACATTCTCCAGTATTACTAGCTTGTGTCTACTTTCCTTCTCTTGTGTCTACTTCTCAGCTTGTGTCTACTTTTTAATCTACCTTACATCATACAATTTTCCTTTTAACAACTTTCCATATGATAACCTACAGTATTGCTAGCTTTCGTCTACTGACTTCTAATAAAATTTCGTCAAACAATTCCTCGTTGTCGCTTCAAACTTCCTATGAGTACTCAACTGTTAAACTTTCGAAGGAAATTTCATGCTTCGAGTAGCACTGTGAGAAAGACATAATTAACGCCTTCGTTCCATATTTTAATACGTTACGTTGTATTTTTCTCGTTTTTACTACTATTGTCTTGTAATCTGCCATCGGAAATAATAATAATAATCATTAAGGCCCGGATTTTGATGACATTTGCATTTTTTTTGCATTTTTGGACATTTTTTGTCCTTTAGAGCATTTTTTGAGATTTATAGGGCATTTTCTTTAAATTTTGGACCGTATTTTGCATTTTAAAGCATTTTTTAACTTTTTTGTTAATTTTTTCTAATTTTTATTATTTTTTATAATTTTTTATTAATACACTGGCTTCCAAGCAATGAAGAAAATCTCTGGAATATTAAAAGGTGATGCAACATCTTTTCAAATTGAAGAAGAATTGTCAGTAAGTGTGACAGTCCTTTTCAAGTGCGCACCAATAACATCAGTAGACATTGAAAGAAGCTTCTTCTGGTATAAAAATTTGCTTTCAGAGAAGAAACGCTCTTTTATATTTCAAAATATTAAAAAAAATTTAATAATCCACTATAATTCTGATAGTTAGTAATATTATGAGATGGAAGTTGTTACATTTATTTAAGTTTCTATACAAAATGAAAATGTTTTGGAGTCAATATATTTTCTTTTTTTTTTGTTATTTTAGGATATAAAACATATTTTTCAAACTTTAATGAACGTAGAACAAGTATTGCATTGCTTCAAATTTTTTGAAACGACTCATAATAATTTTAAAGAGTAAAACATTGTTTTAGTTCAATATTTTTACTTCGATTTAAATCATGTCATAAGGCATTTTTAGCGCAATTTCCGCATTTTAAGGGCATTTTTTGCAGTTTGTAAGGGCATTTTTTCCCCCTTTTTAAGGGTATTAATTGAGATTTTTTAGGTCATCAAAATCCGGGATCTAATAATCAATATTGTTCTCTTATTTGGTACCCATATTCCAACGAAGCTATCGTTCATATAAATTTCTCTTTTATAGGGGATAAAATAAAAAAAGAAGAAAGTGTTCTATCCGTTTCCCTACATAGTGATTAAAACAAGAAAATTTTACGACTGGGAAATTTTATTAACATATTATTAATTATTCACTAATTTTATTTTCGAATAAAAAAATGCGTCTCCCGAAATCCGGGAAGTAATGAGCTTACTTATTTCTTTTTTTTTTTCCTTCCAAAGTAAGAAAAGTTGAAGTAATGTTATTATTATTACTGGGGAAAAGGTTATGCGCTTTTCTATGAAATAATCTTTTATTAACCCTTATTTCATTCATATTTAATTACAGAACCCCCAGTGTGTGCTGATGATGATAAAGAAAAAAAAATGTCCTCCCCCTCCCCTCAACGGAGCTCTCTTCCTAAATTCCATTAACGTATGGTTTCGCCTCCTAATTAAGTTGTCCTATTGGTAAACTGAAACCTCGATTCCCTTCGCTAGTTTTTTTTTTATTTGTTCTTCTTGAGTTCGCAAATATTTTAATCAACTCAATGACGAGCTTAATTTTTCATCTATCCAAAAATAATTTTTTTAAAGAAAAAAATTGAATGAGTTTATTTATTTATTTTTTTTTTTTTTGTGGAGTGGATGTCGTATTTTCTGGTCATTAATATCTTTTGACAATTCCACCCAAATACAAATATTTGTGGAAAGAATTTTCAGTAACTTTCATTAATTCTGATGTCGTTCGATTTATTTGTGTTTTTTTTATTTTTTATTTTCTTGCATGATATGTCACATTTTTTCTTAAAAGCTTAGAAAAATATTAAATTTTTTTTTTTACCAAATGAATATCATTTAATAAGACAATAAAAAATAATAAATATTTATTAAAAAATATTTTCTTTTCATGTAATTATCTATTTACAATTGAATTTGTGGGCAAAAATGTTTCGATTTTTTTAAAAAACGATATGGTAAAATACGCAAAAATTAAAATCAACATTAGGGGATCCTGTTTTTTGACCCCTCCCCTGACCAAATTATTAGAACCCTACTTCCCAGATAAAGGCTGCACCACAGATTTTAATGGTCAATGGTTAATCCTAATTCATAAAAAAAGGGTTGCTAATTTTGAAAAAGTACGTTTTGTGTCTGATTTCGTCAGCACTAATTATATATTATAGCATCTATACATAAATTTCTCTTACACGGCGACAAAAAAAGCCTCATTACAACTCCCCGAATTTCAATGCTAGAAGATCGACCAATGATTGCCGCTAAAAATGTCACATGCCAAATCTAGCCGAGATGGCTCAACATATAGCGCTTTTAAAAACAGAAACTGAAATAACCAGAGAGAGCATAAGCTAGGCAGAAGTGAGTAGTCTTTGTCAATAGATCTCTATTTTAGTATTTTGTCAAAAGCGCTTTTTTCACGAATTTTGATTTATATCACGAATTTATTTGTTTTTCTAGAATCTATTTGTTTATGCAGGTTTTTCCATTGCAATTCACTTATTTCAAATTTTAATAGACTTAATTATAGCCAAACTTTTAACCTTTTTAAAGAGATATCAGTTTTAGAAATTTTATCTTAAGATTTTATACTATAGCACATTTCTAATAGGTTTAAAGAATTACATGTCATTTATTTGAATTCAAATTTATTTTAATGACTTAGTATTTACTAAAAAGATGTAACTTTTTCTTAAAAAATAGTTATTATATGGATTTGAATGATTGTTTTGAATTCTTAGAATTTTGTGCATTTGAAATGTACCTAAGTTAGTAGCGAGCGAAACGAGTTTGGTTTTCGAAGCAAACCATATAAGATTGCGTAGCAATTTTCGGTGGTTGGCGAGCGTTAGCGAGCAGGTGGCGCAGCCCACTAGTATTATATATTATTCTAGCATATTATATATTACTACAGCATAATATAAATTATTATAGCATATTAACTACTATTACAGCATATTATATATTATTATAGCATATTACAGATATTATATATTATTATGGCATATTTGAGGTCTCTCCAGTGAACCATTAAGATGGAGTTACAGTATGCAGGGTCCGAGCAAAGGATTTCGAATTATTAGCTAGTAAATTAGCCAAATATCAAAAGTATTCGCCAATATTAGAAAGTCTTCGCCAAATGCAAATCTGAACAATTTATCATAATTTTTTTTAAAATCGAAAACCATTTGACTGGCTTATATTCTTTGAGCCTAATGCTAATTGGTTATTGGGCACAGCTACTGAAAATTGCTGTAATCGAATTAAAAAATACTGATTTGTTTAGAAAAATTCATTTCGGCGAAATTTTAATTTCTTTTCAGTAGAAAAAAACCAGTCGCCAAAACACTATTTTATTCGCCAAATTTTCGATTTTAACCCATTTGGCGAGGTGACTTGGTACGGGCCCTGAGTATTTGAAAAGCCGATCATTAAATCAAAAGTTATTCAGGGCGCTAGACACTATCCATAATCATCCCGACCATTAATATAAAAGTTATTAAAGTGTTTCGTTTTTTTCTTCTCTTTTCCAATTTCTACTATTAGCTCACACTCTCCCTATATCTTGTTCAAATTTTCAGTCGTTTATAAAATACTTTTTCATTCATCCACTTAAGTTCAAATACATTTTTTTAAACTTGTAGTGCATGACACTTGGTGATAATACAGTTTTTTCAAATACTAATTAAATGTAATTAATTAATTTTAGTTTTATATGGGAGAAAAATTGTAATTAATTAATAAAAAGTATCTAAAATAAAATTTTTCTCTATTGACTTAAGTAGGAATTGACTCTAAAGTGTTTTTTCAATATTACCTTTTTTTAAGTACTGTACATAAAGGGCATTGCTTAAGAGATGTGTGCAAAAGTCTCTTTTTCCATAATCAATTTTTCAAAGTTTTCTTAAAACGTGCATTTCAAAGTTTCCACGCATCACGGCACGCACGACGAGATTATTGTCACCGTCACGGATAAGAAAGCAATTTAAATACCGCTAAAATAGCATCCACAAACTCATCCGCTCACTGCTTTCAATTCATTTAAGGATTGAATTTTTTTTTCAAGTGGCAGCAGCAAAATCGTAACTTCAGTTTTGAGAACAAATTAAACTCATTAAACGGAGACGTGCCCTGTATCAGTTTTTGCTAATCTTGTTTTACGGATATCCTGAGGAAGTATTTTGTGTTAAGTGAGTTAAGAATGTTCTGTTCGTAAGAAATTTACTAATCCATGAAAAGTTCACGTTAGAAATTTTTGCTATCTTATTTGCTTCAAAAATATTTTACATGATTTTACTTATGTAGATTGAATAAAGTTTTGAATTAAATGTTTATTAGACTAAACAGAAGAAACAGGAAAATAGAAATTAATAATAATTGTTGATAGCCACAAACTTTTATTAGGATTTATACGTATAGTGAAAAAAAATCATTAATCTTTTTTGAAGGAAAGATTAATGATTTCCCTAGAACAAAGGTTTAGGTAGGTGATATACCATAAATTTTCTATCTATAGTAAGATATCAATATTTTTTTAAATTTAACAACAACGATAAATATCTAATAGAATAATGTCATGAGCGTTATCAATAACTAATAAATACTGTAATATCACGATTTTTTTTTAAATCTCTGAATAACAAAATTTTAAAAATTGTTTTCAAGATATGTTGTGAATATTATTACTTACTCTAAATACTTAGATTCATATACCATCTAGCATAATTAAATAAGAAAAGTAGAATTCCAGGAGGTATACGGAGATTAAATGCTAAAATATTACATTAAATATTTGTTGATAACAGCATAAATAGCAAAAACCTGAAAAACTAAAAATACAGTACAATTTTGCCAATTGACCGTGATGGTGGTCAGCAAACGAAAACATTAAAATGAAACAATCAAATAATATACGTTGTTGTTGTAGTTCATTTACGTCGCACTAGAGCTGCACAATGGGCTATCGGCAGTTTAGCGAGGACCAATACCGCACACCCTCGGTCCCTACGCAGAATTACCCAAGTGGTCACCCACCTGTACATTGACAGTAGCCAGTGATGCTTGACTTCGGTAATGAAAGGCACACTTTAAGTTTTTGTTATTTTTTTGAACTTAGAAGAATATAGAAGAAATACTTAGAAGAATATAGAAGAAATACTTAGAAGAATATTTTGTAAATTTTGAAAAATATTTAGTTCATGCGATTTTTCATACTTTGCAATAAAGTTTAAAGCTTTCAAAGGTTTGAGAAACCGACAATAAATTAGGAAAGAAAACAAGTATTTTTGAACACCCTATGCTAGAAAATCAAGCAATAATTTTATAACTTGCATTGATTACTTTGATTGCTATTTGCAATAAAATAAAATTTAATTTTGACTGCATAAAATTTCGTTAATCAAGCTTAAATGTTTATACAGTTTTATATAAAACTTATTTTTTTGTGTTATGTTTTTTTTCTCGCTATTATTTCAAAAATATTTAGTTAAAATTGAACAAAACGTCTCTCATTCAATTAATTAATTGTTGTAACTTGATTCTTAAGATACCGAAGAATAAACAAATGACACTATGTTAGCATTCTTAATTGTAATAATATTTTAAACCGTTTGATTTGATGCATTGTAGTTTAAAAAGTGATTGAAAATTGATTCTATCAAGCAATGAGTTGATTGTTTAATTGTAGTCACTTGACTGTTTAGGTCGCAAAAAAATAACTAAATAACACTAATTTAATTTTAAAGTACAGAAACGTTTCCGTTGTTCCAGCAAAGATCTTACTTTCAATTTAACGAGTGCTTAGTAAGTAGGGGAGAGGGGGGCACATGTGAACAAATTTTTTTATTTCTTCATTTTTCAAAAAATATCATCAATTTCTCACAGTAAAGAAGTCCATATGCTTAAATAGTCTTTTCATTGTCTTATGGAATTTTTTGAGATTTTTCAATAAAATATTTCTTTACTTCATGATATTTTAGAAAAATGACTTCAATAGTTCACATGTGCCCCCCTATAGGGGGGCACATGTGATCATTCCAGGGGCACTTAAGAACAAGATTAAAAACGCAAAGCAATCATCGTATTTAGAAGAAAAAAATATTTAATATATCAGATATAGAAACACATTATACTGAAGGGGTTGTAGCTTAATACGTGAATTTATTGGGTTTATTTGTTTATGTGAGTTTATTGGGTTAATTTCGTCAGTTGGTTTTTTCGCAACTTCATGTTCCTAAGGAGTAGTAATAGGCCTTTTTCTTTATTCTCTGATACTCTTTCATGCTTTTTTTTAAATCATTTTTTCTATCGTTTCATTTTTAGCTTTAGCAATTCTATCTTTCTCAGGTGTATCAGTTAATATGCGTGATTTTTCCTTTTCGCGTTTTTGTTTCTTTAAGTTACTTACTTGGGCTCTTGGAAATGGTCGGATTGATTCTGGTGTAGGAAAAGTACTGATGGCACTACTATTAAGATCATTGTCAACATTTTCTGCTTGACCATTAGTAAATTTTTAATTTACTAATGGCCATTAGTAATCATAAATTTTTAAAAGAAATTAAATAATAATAATTTTAAATGCATACATATTTTTTAAAATTATAATATCATGAGGATAATAATTTTAATACTATGTAGGGGCACATGTGAACTGTTCACATCTGCCCCAGATGTTTTGTTCACAAGTGCCCCATCATCTTTCTTAAACCTAACTTGAAAAATAAAGAATTTTTAATTAAGTAAAAAAAAAATAATAATTGTCATAAACGTACCTAAATGTTCATATAATGGTCTGCAATAGTTAATTTTAGCTTATAAGTTGATTTATACTAAGTTTTCACTTGAAGAAGCGAGTGATAAAAGTATATACAACACCAGCTGATACAAAGAAATTGTCAGAATAGAACAACAAAATGGCTCATTGTTCTGAAAGTTTGGCAGAGAGGTAGGACTAGAACTGTCATCTACTAAAAATTTTTCAAGACTTTTATTTCAAATCATATTGGTAAAACATACCATGTTCACATGTGCCCCATGTTCACTTGTGCCCCCTTCTCCCCTAATATGTAGATTATATCTTTACTCCGTTGCAAGCTAAAAAAATATTTTTTTCAAAAAAAAATTTTGCTTTATGAATTTTCGGAAATTCTATTTTAACGTTCATAACGTTCATTAGCAATAATAAAAAAAATAGTTGTCTATAGCTACTTTTCCCGGAATCTATCTTTAAGCACTTACGTTGTTTTTTCAATGCAATACCTGCAAGTGACGTAGTGTGGGTATCTCGATCCTGATTGGTTATTGAAAAGTGGCATTTGTTTACGTAAGCAACTGTTTTTCGAGTAAGCCAAGCTGTCAAGCATCTATTCTGACACATTCTAATTTCTTTTACAAAGATTCTCTCTTAATGATTTCAATTCTGTCACTAAATATTTACACAGAAACTTAACACAAAGACAGGCATGAAGCCATGTGGAATATAAGCAAGTTAATTATACATCAAATTTGGCAGGTACTCGAAGCAAAAATATATCACGGTTATAATAAAATACATAAACAAATAATAAATCTAAGTTTAGTAAAAGAAGTAGACGAGAAAGAATTATATTTCAACTCATTCGATTCAAAACGGCTCAGTATTTAATTAATTTATCTTTAATTAGCACTCTAATTTACGTAGAAAAACTTAGCTCAACTTTAAAATGTTCTTTTGCTGGTAGCGATTGGCTGGCGCTGACGTCATAGGTCACGTGTGGGTATGGGAGGTCTTCTTGAAGTGTAAGAACCCAATTGCACGGCAGTATAGGATATAAGTAATCACCCGTGGCTGTATATAGTTTTTTTCGATTTCGTTATCAAATTATACAAATATGCTTTCAAAACAATATGAAAGCTTTTAAATGTTAAACACGACAGACTAAAATTTAATTCATGCTACGATATTCTACGTTATATATCATAGAATTATTACAACAATCTTACAGTTTCGCAGTCTTACTGTAATTCTAGTCTTTGCGACATATTTCAATGAACAAGGTTCCTGAAAAAGGAACAACTATATGACGTTGCAAAAGCATTAGATTTGATTGGATCACAAAAAATAGCTTATGCTGACATACTCTTAACAGCTTGAATGCTAGATAAAAGAATTTTTACTTTTGTTTCGCAGTAGAAAATCGTCTGCAAGAAATAATATTTATTATTCCTTCATCAGTTTCTTTGAATGTCAACAGAAAGACGTATATTTGTCACGATATTTAGACATAATTTTTATTAAGTCTTACTACTTTTTAATTGATTATTGTTTTCAATGTGAAAGCAAATAAAAAGGAGGTTGTGCAACGTCGTTTCAAGAGTTGGTAATGTTGATATACGTTCGTACTGGGAGTTTGGCATCCATTTGGCGTGCACTTGGATGAAAAAAAAGACTATCTCCAATGGTTTTTTCATAACTTGCGACAAAGTATAACATCTAACTGAAGTGTGCAGCTGTAGGGAAAAAAGCAATATATCTCTCCATAGAGCTGATAATGTTTTTTAAAAACTTGCATTGACAGTTTTCAGATTACGTAGGTAATTTAGGAAATGAAGCAATTTTTTGGCGTTTTAAACGGATTATTCAAGTTAATTCAAAATAACTATAATTTCAACACTTCAGTGATAACTGATACCTATAATATATGATAACTTCTACCATCAGCACTTTATTCGTTCAAAATATTAAGTTTTGCTGATAGAAGTTGGCAACATACAGGTTACGTTTATGGCTAAAATATAAAGAGCCTATTCGGGAATGCATTTCATAATATAGGAATTTCTAATAAAATTTTCATGTGCTCAAAAATAATGTATTTTTCCGGCTCTTTTCGCAGGTAATCCTCTTTTGAAAAGGTCAGTCTTCTAAAAGGGGGAGGGGGTATTAAAACTTTTACGATCGTCCCATTCGCTTTCCTTCAAGAATTTAGCTGTATAAACAACAATAAAAGCGGACTTTATGTCGTCGAACGAAAAGGAGTGTATTTATCTTTGAAAGCTTTCAGGCACACAAGAAATACTTTTCAGTGTTTCTTTCGCTCAAAACTGTAATGAGAGTCAAGACTATAGTGTTCATGAAAGCAGTGTTACAGTTTTTTTTTCTATTTGTACCTTACAATTGAAAAATTAATTTTTGTAACACGATTTTGTATTTTTGTTTTGTTTTGTAGCCAGGGGTCATTCCAGACATCATGTTTGTTTTTGTGTAAATTGTGAAAAACGTACTCGTAATTTCTAGAAACTAAAATTGTCGTAGAATAGTGTAATTCTGGTCAATGCCCAGTTTCTGTGAATATGTGGGAATAAGGTCCTGTTTCTGTGAACATGTAGGAATAAGGTCCTGTTTCTCTCAATATGTGTGAATAAAGTCCTGTTTCTGTGAGTATGTGTGAATAAAGTCCCGTTTCTATGAATATGTGGGAATAAGGTCCTGTTACTGTGAGTATGCTGGAATAAGGTTCTATTTCTGTGAATAAATAGGAATAAGGTCCTGTTTCTAATAATATGTGGGAATAAGGTCCTGTTTCTAATAATATGTGGGAATAAGGTCCTGTTTCTTTCAATATGTGGGAATAAGGTCCTGTTTCTGTGAATAAAGTCCCGTTTCTATGAATATGTGGGAATAAGGTCCTGTTACTGTGAGTATGTTGGAATAAGGTCCTATTTCTGTGAATAAATAGGAATAAGGTCCTGTTTCTAATAATATATGGGAATAAGGTCCTGTTTCTTTCAATATGTGGGAATAAGGTCCTGTTTCTGTGAATATGTGTGAATAAAGTCCCGTTTCTATGAATATGTGGGAATAAGGTCCTGTTACTGTGAGTATGTTGGAATAAGGTTCTATTTCTGTGAATAAATAGGAATAAGGTCCTGTTTCTAATAATATATGGGAATAAGGTCCTGTTTCTAATAATATGTGGGAAAAAGGTCCTGTTTCTAATAATATGTGGGAATAAGGTCCTGTTTCTTTCAATATGTGGGAATAAGGTCCTGTTTCTGTGAATATGTGTGAATAAAGTCCCGTTTCTATGAATATGTGGGAATAAGGTCCTGTTACTGTGAGTATGTTAGAATAAGGTTCTATTTCTGTGAATAAATAGGAATAAGGTCCTGTTTCTAATAATATATGGGAATAAGGTCCTGTTTCTAATAATATGTGGGAATAAGGTCCTGTTTCTTTCAATATGTGGGAATAAGGTCCTGTTTCTGTGAATATGTGGGAATAAGGTACTATTTTTTATAAAAACACACACAAAAAACATGCCTTTAAGGAGTTACATTAATTGAAAATTATTAACTAAATACAGCATCGACTCCGTTTTTCGAATGAAACACTTTAGGAAAGGTTCATTTTCAAATTGAAAAATATGGCAAAGAGTTCATTTCCAAGATAAACTATTTTTCGAAGGTTCCATTTTTATAATAAAAATGATTCGTGAATGTCCGTTAATGGGCCCAAATTTCACCAAAATATATTTCTGGTACCGCATGAAAAAAAAGAGACGAATATTCGAATAGCATATGATTTCTTTGTTAGATTTTCATCAGCGAAATGCAATACAAGCAGTCTGACCTAAGAGAAATTAGAACGATATTGGAATCCATAGATGCAGTAAAATCTTCGGACAAAGGAATCAAAACAAAACAGTTTCCGCACTCTACGGAATTGATATGCGTGATTTTCATTATGTGGTTCTATTTTAGGGCAACTTTAAAAATATTTTAATTTTCTGAAGGTATTTAGAGAATTGTGCCTCATTTTTCTTTATAAAATGATTGTAGTGTCTTTAAAAAGACTTCCCACAACAACGACTCTTTCATTGCTATGACGAATGCATACAGTCCTTTTGCTTTCTATACAAGCAATTTCATTTTAATGTCCATTATGGTCATCTGTACTGAACCGTTCATGGTGACCGAAATTTAGTGATTTGATTTTTATTTAAATCACTATTTCCGTTGATATTACCACACAATAAGCGTATAACACCTCTATGAATGAAAGAAGATTAACGGGATACCTTAAATTTTCAATCTACGTCCTAAGGAGGTTCATAATTTGTGTAACTACTTATTTTTCAAAGGATACAATAAATTAATCAATCATATTTTTCTTGTTCGATAATTGCATTCACACTTTTTGGGAAATGTCAGTCGTCTTGTATGTTTTAGAGTTAAAAATACGTGATCATCGCAGTTATGTTAAAACAGTGAAATCTCTCGGGCGAGAAAACTGTCCGTTCCACAGTAAAGTGGTTGTTGATGGAGGTTGGTCGTTCTAAAAGGTTATAGTTCGTTCACCAGGAGTTGACACTTGGATCCACCTCCTCGGACGAAGAGTTCATTTCCGTGAGGGAGTAAGAGGAGAAACGCCTCCGCGCTTGAAATTGAGACAGCCCTTAATGAGCGCCAAATGCAAACAGCGAATTCTTTTTCAGTCACTTACTTCCCTTTATCATCTGCTATTACTCTAGCTAATTAAATATATTGCAGCAAAAAGTCTCAAAAAGGACAAACTATTCACTCAAAAGAAAGAAATATCAAATTTATGAAATATTTAACGTTAAAAAAATGCGCTTAAATAAATATTTTTGTCATACGACTGCTAAATAGAGTCATAAATAAAGGAGGTCGTACATGGAGGTTTCACTCTATATGTTACTTATCACAAAAATGGCTTCCCCGAACTAGCATATTATTTTTAATACATTTTTCCATCTATCTATACATATATTTCTCTTACAAGGCGACAAAAAAGAGCCTCATTATTACTCCCCGAATGGTAACGCTAGAAAATCGACCAATGATTGCCGCTAAAAATGCCACATGCCAAACCTAGCTGATGTGGCTCAACATATAGCGCTTTTAAAAACGGTAACTGAAATAACCAGAGAGAGCATTCTCATCAAATGTGATCTCTTCCGAAATTCACCCTATCAGCTGCGGCAATCTCATACTATTAAGCTAGGCAGAAGTGAGTAGTCTTTGTCGATAGATCTCTATTTTAGTATTTTGTCGAAAGCGCTTTTTTTTCACGAATTTATATATTACGAATTTATTTGGCGATTTTTCATTTATATCACGAATTTATTTGTTTTATTATTGTTATTAGTTATCCATTGAAAAATAAGTCTCAGTCGTGCTGCTACGCTTTAAGATTTTATACTATAGCACATTTTTTAATAGGTTTAACGAATTACATGTCATTTATTTTAATGACTTAGTATTTACTAAAAAGATGTAAATTTTTTTTTCTCAAAAAAAAGTTGTTATATGGATTTGAATGATTGTTTTGAATTCTTAGAATTTTGTGCATTTGCAATGTACCTAAGTTAGTAGCGAGCGAATCGAGCTTGGTTTGCGAAGCAAACCATGTAAGATTGCGTAGCAATTTTCGGGGGTTGGCGAGCGTTAGCGAGCAGGGGACGCAGCCCACTAGTTTTAAATATTATTTTAAAGGGTACATTTACACATATAAAAAAAAACTACTATAGTTAGGTTTACGGGAAATCCCACCACTAGGTAGGATTTCCCGTAATAGTAGTATTTCATTTACACTGCACTAGAGATGCATAATGGGCTATTTTATTTTTTATTTTATAACCGTCGTTGAACAGCCGACCCAAGTTTGGGTTTACGACTACAAATGTTCAACTCTGTAGCCTTATAATTTTGAACCTAATCCAAAAGACAAAGGAACTCTCTTGGATAAAGTATTGGGAGAAATTTTCCTTCGTGGAGGACTTTTCTGATGGAACTAACCCCCATTTGCGTTACATGGAGAGGAAAATCACGAAAACCTTCCACGGTTACCCTAACGGCAAGGAGATTTTAACCCATGATCAGTTTACTGCTGAGGATATTTCACGTCTGGACTGAAGTCTGTGTTGATCGGGTGTTGAATTCGTATTAACCAGCCATCCCTGGGATTCGATTCCGGTTCTTCTCATTGGAAGGTGAACACTCTATTCCATGAACTACCACGGCTCCCAATAGGGTGTTTTTTATTTTATTTTCCCTTTTCAGCCCTTTTCGACGAAGTTAGAGGGCCGATACCGACTCCTGAGTTCTCTTCAGCTAAGAAAACGTCTGTCTCGAGTCGCTGTCCAGATTAAAATGCGACTCAAATTCTGTCAAAGACAGATGCTCACGGTACCAAGCTAGACGGTCCTTTTTATGGTTCATGGGGATGCAGATTACAGCGACTGTTATCCGTGAAATGAATGTTCCTGTTGCATTATACACGTTGCCGTTGTCGTGGACTTATCCTTTCTGGTTTAAAGTCTCAAATAACGATCCTGAGTCGGCGTTATTGATCTTTTGCGACTTTGACGAGATTGGTGGACTAATTTTCCCGGTCTCTGTGAATTTTTCCACAGAGTGGGTATCACATTTCTCGAAAATCTGAGGTCTTGCTATAAGTTTTGCAACAGTTCGCAGAGCCTGACAAAGGGAGGGGCATACGTTGCAGTTGTTGCTGGCCAGAGGGAGGTTCCAAATCGAATTGAAAGTTTATTTTAGGTTTCCTCCATGAATGAACTTTTTTTTAAATCAAAATATCAGTGCAATGTAAAATCCGTCAGTTTTATTTTAACTTCGTCATTAATCTATTGTATGAACACAAACTATCCATACTTCGTAAATCCATGGCTTTTTAGGGCGGAATTCAGCTAAGTTTTCGCAATGACGATGGACACATTTGACCAATCAAAAGCCTGTATTGTAAACATATAGCTAAATGCGATATGCTTACAAAAATACAGGCTTCTGATGGGCTTCATTTAGCCATCGTAATTGCGAAAATTTAGCTGAATTCCGCCCTAATGTCAGCAAGGATATGAATTTTTTTCCAGCTAGATGACAAAGTTAACAATCAGAAAACGGCATTCGGCATAATGGACATAGAATTGTCAGAAAATCAATAAAATCGACAGAACGATATTTCGTGCAACCATTGGAGGGGAGGGGGGATTATAGCTATTTTAGGTTCTTGTCAATTTTTTTGTTATCTTTGTATAATGAAGGGAAAAATTTAAATACCCACATAAAGTTAAAATCTTCAATACTGAAGTAGTGAAGGCCCCCCGAAGAAGTTTTTGCCCTGGGCCCCAATTAGGCTTAATCGGGCCCTGACTGTTCGCCATCTTGTGGCACGTAAAGACGATCACGACTGATCATACTAAAGATGAATAAACAAAGGAATTCTAAAAAGAAGAATTGGACACTATGTTCTGAAACTTTCTTACGCCACTAGCTTCGGCGAGCAAATCAGGTATCTTTGCAAAAACGCGATGGCAGCTCCACAGCCTTACAATGTCACTGACCACTGCTTGGCTGAAGTGTCCGAAAAGCTTAGTTATCATCGCATACCTTATTTGCGTATAAGCGTTGCCTATTTTGCTCCCTTTTTTTTAACAACGCAAAAAAAAAATACAATAAAAAAATTACTGTCCCTCCCTTTAGTAGCGTCAGTGTAGTTTGACTATTAAGTATTTAGGTTAAATCGATAACTAAAAATATTATTTCTAAAATTTTAACTGGTCTATTTTTAAAAAAAAAATTGCTTTGAAATGAATCTTTCTGATATGTAGTAGATTTTATTTTAAAAGTTTATTAAACGATATAACGAGTAAAAGATATTACAAATAAATTAAAGAATTCCGAATAAAACATAGTATGCATTTTTGAATTAAAATGTCCATTTTTAACGGCAATTTAGCCTATGTTTCCTTACTAAGAAATCTTAAAAATAAGTATAAATAACAATTTGGATAAATTTTCTTACCGAACGTTAATCTTTACATTATGTACACTTTTCACATTACTGTCAGCAACTGTTTGCCATTCAATTCATTCTCGTAGTTATTGACAATAGTACTACACTGAAGTATTTGTATGTTCTAAATAATTCTAATCATATACACTTCTCGTTTCTAATAATTTAGTTATTTCATTAGTAACGAACAGTTTAGTCGTGCGAAAGCTTAACAACATACATGCAACCATATTTTAACTAACAAACTCTTTCAAAATAAAATGGAAACAGAGGACACAAAAATAAAAATTTTCAGATTTCGCTACACACACCCCTTCTAGTGAAAACGATTATAATTCATAATCTCCTAGCTCATAAATGGAGATAGAAAATTCTTTGTTCTTCGTTTCTGCTTAAATTTTTACTCAATCTTAGTTGTTTTTTTTCCTGCTATTAATACCCTTTTGTTGTTTCTGTACCCTTATATGTGCTTTATTTACATTGTTTTTTGTTTTTAGTTTATTCATACGTAGCACAGAGCATGTCCTATCTTTATTTCAAAATAGTGTATCCCTGTTTTTGTACCCTTATATGTGCTTTATTTACATTGTTTTTTGTTTATTCATACGTAGCACAGAGCATGTCCTATCTTCATTTCGAAATAGTGTATGTCTATTTCTGTACCCTTATATGTGCTTTATTCACGTTACGCACCTTTATTTGATAACACCTAACTTTTAACAAAATGCGGCGGAACAAATTTTTCTGACTGCTGCAACATTTAAATTTGTCACCTGTTCCACATCTCTGGTAATAATATGAATAATTTACCAGAAATTGATTTAAAAATTTCTATCGAGTATAAGCCGGAGTGTCACATCAGTCCGGAGTCGAATATTTCGAAATACAGACTCTTGATTTGAACTCCTGGCAACTACCATTATATTCTGTGTGAGTCACAATCACGCGATGTGGTTCTTTTCTGCATAAAAGAGAGTGCGACAGGAGAGAAGGACAGGGGGGAGAGAGTCATGAAAAGGTGAGGGAGTGAGATGAGGATTTAAGAACAAAAGCTCTCCGGGAAAGGCTCACCTCCCAGGACGATTACAGCGCCCCCTAAACTCGGGCATCTACACTCAAGGTTGTCTTTTCCGATCGGCTTGTGTACCGTTCTTGAAGCTGCTGTTTACTGAAAAGAATCGTTGATTACAGGCTCCTAATGTAAGTGACCAACAACGACAAAAAAAGTTCGATTATTCCATAATCAGAAGTGTTCTCTGTGAGTAGTGCCGTTCGAGCGGGGCTGAGCGCGCGCGATTTGTTGATGTTTGTCTCTGGAAGGCTAATGACGCAAGTCACGTGACTGTCTCTCGGGCACGATGGACCTTTTTGACAGATGAAACCATCACACATCAACATCTGGAGGTAAATGAGATTTTCATATCAAAAGAATGATAAATTTGATTTGTCTTTTCAAAGGAGTAACACCACCCTATTTCATTTTTTTTTTCTTTTTGAAAGAAAACCTATTTTTCAAAGAGAATTCACGGATTTATTAAAAGAAAAAAAACTGATTTTGAAGTACAGTCTTTGGCTTAATTATCAGACGCACTATAAGATTCTATGTAAAATCTTAATTATCAGGTGATACTATACAGCTTTATTGTTTTGACGCTGTTTGCACTTGCTTACATTCCTGTATCAATTGGTTAACATTGTAATGCAATACGTTAAAAATAAATACAAATAGGAATTAATAAAAAATCTCCCGAATAAAAACCCATTACATGTCTGTTTAAATATAAAAGTATTGCCTATAAACTCGTGCAAAACATGTCATTATTAAAACACTACAAGTGCATCTTATAATTTGATCTAATTATTATAATATACTAATATAATGCTTGATATAATAAATATTCTGTATTTATATAATATATCGTCTAATTTATCCTATCGTCAAATTTGTATTCTATATCGTCTAATTTATCCTATCGTCAAATTTATATTCTATATCGTCTAATTTATCCTATCGTCAAATTTGTATTCTATATCGTCTAATTTATCCTATCGTCAAATTTATATTCTATATCGTCTAATTTATCCTATCGTCAAATTTGTATTCTATATCGTCTAATTTATCCTATCGTCAAATTTGTATTCTATATCGTCTAATTTATCCTATCGTCAAATTTGTATTCTATATCGTCTAATTTATCCTATCGTCAAATTTGTATTCTATATCGTCTAATTTATCCTATCGTCAAATTTATATTCTATATCGTCTAATTTATCCTATCGTCAAATTTATATTCTATATCGTCTAATTTATCCTATCGTCAAATTTGTATTCTATATCGTCTAATTTATCCTATCGTCAAATTTATATTCTATATCGTCTAATTTATCCTATCGTCAAATTTATATTCTATATCGTCTAATTTATCCTATCGTCAAATTTATATTCTATATCGTCTAATTTATCCTATCGTCAAATTTGTATTCTATATCGTCTAATTTATCCTATCGTCAAATTTATATTCTATATCGTCTAATTTATCCTATCGTCAAATTTATATTCTATATCGTCTAATTTATCCTATCGTCAAATTTATATTCTATATCGTCTAATTTATCCTATCGTCAAATTTATATTCTATATCGTCTAATTTATCCTATCGTCAAATTTATATTCTATATCGTCTAATTTATCCTATCGTCAAATTTATATTCTATATCGTCTAATTTATCCTATCGTCAAATTTATATTCTATATCGTCTAATTTATCCTATCGTCAAATTTGTATTCTATATCGTCTAATTTATCCTATCGTCAAATTTATATTCTATATCGTCTAATTTAACCTATTGATGCACTTACGTAAACAAGTGCAAACAGTCGCATAAAACAATAAAGCTGTATAGAGTATCACCTGATAATTAAGATTTTACATAGAATCATATATTGCATCTAATAATTTGTCCAGGGACTGTAAATTCGTAAATTACATGTTTTTTTTAAAAAAATGTTAAAAATGTATTTAAGGATCACATATTGCTGTGTTAAAAAATCTGGGTTACATAATTTTTTATTAGAAAAACCTGTTTTTTTATTTGAATTAATAGATTGCAAATTGAAAAAAAAAATATGGATAAGTTTATATATTATTTAACAGGAGGGATGATCAACCTATAGTTCCCTGGCCAACAATGGCCCATGAAGACCTGTAACTTGGTTCCTGAACTGTATAAAATATTAATAAAAACATGGAAGAATTAAAAAAAAAGCATCAGCAATTATTTTTTCGGTCGTGTTCTTTTGATCAGTTATTTATTAGTATTTTTTTTTAACTTCATATCGTTTAGTGTTTTAAACTAGCTATATATTTATATTATGAAATTTTTAAAAGACTGCAAATGAATAATTAGATTTCTCAAAATCTAATCGGCAGATTTCGCTCAAATTCTATATTTTGCTATTTAAAATTACTTTCTGTAAAATAGTGTAAAAATTTGAGCCTATAATTGCGAGTTATTAAATGAGATAATAAAAAATAATAAATATATTGAAAATAGATTTTTGCATGAAAATATTTGTATGCATAAACATTGACAGAAAATATTTGTTTGTAGTTTATAATTGTATACATGAACTTTTCTATTCGATTAAAAAGTTCCTGCGATATGGCGAAAGACGCATAAAGCAAAATTTACATTGAGGATCAAAACTTTCGACCTCTTTACTACCTAAATATTGGGACCTTATTTTCCAGATTACGGCTACCACCCATATTTTTTAATGGTCAAAATTCCAAATCCATTATATAAGATGATTTTTCAAAGAAACGACGTTTTTGAGTCTGATTTCGCAACTAAAAATATCGTCTGCACTAATTAATTACACTAAATAATCGTCTGCACTTTTATTTGACTGCCTTTTACTGCCCTTAACCCATTAATATAGAGTCCTTGTACAATTCAATCTTGAATAGTTAATACTCAGTATTGGTGAAATTATTTAATAATTTTTAAAAAAAATTATTTCACAATATTAGAAAAAGATATCAAATGATTAAATATGTCTCGCTGTTTTCATGATCGTTTTAGTATTTATAGATCATTTTGTTCTTTTGAATTTAGGCTTAAAAATTTTTTTTTCCTAATTTTTTCTAATATTTTACTAACGCTGTCCAAAATTCTGATACAAACATTCTTGTTTTATTATAATCTTACTGATAATCTCTAAACATGCACATGTAGTAGGAACGTTTTAATAACAAGCAGGGCACAGAAATGTTTTGGGCCCCTATAACCTGTCACGCTGTTTAAAATCGAACTAAAAAAACTTCACATGCATAAAATAAAGCATTTTTGAGATACGCAACAATTTTAACAAACTTAAACACATTTTTATTACACCAAAAACTCAATGCACATAAAATAAAGCATTTTTAAAGCATGCATAATTTAAAAAAAAATTTAGATGCTAATTAATAGCAAACCTCAAATAATAAAATAATCTTCATAACTAAGAAGCTAATTAAAATAATTAAATTAAAAATAAAAACATAATGGTATAACAAATAAAAAAATCAAAAAGCTATGAACTATTTCGTCAAACTATTAAAGTCAGTTATTAAAACATCTCAGTTATTAAAGTTGAGTATTTAAAAACTTCATTTTAACGTAGAAAAATAGATTTCGGTTCACTTTTTAAGTTTTCCTGGTGATAAACTATTCAAACTATTGGTGTTTGCAAGATAATCAATCACTATTTGTAGGAAAAAAACGCTCACTTTTTTACAAATAGAATGTATTTATTTTAAAATATATATGATGTAATGTTGTTTATTCTTAATTTCTTTTAATACAATTTATAAAAAATATGGTTTCAAGGGTCCCCTGAGCGTTTGAGGCCCCAGGCATTGCCCGAGTGTGCCTATCCTTAAAGACGCACTGAGTATTTCCCTGTAAATGCCATTGAAAACTTGAAGCTAGAAAAATTATTATTTTAATAGTTTTTTCAGTTCAGCAGTTTCCAACTTTTTTTTTCCGGTTATGGCCAATCATCTTTCAGCGAGCCGTGATGGGTCAGGGGATAGAGCGTTCGCCTTTCAATGAGGTGAACCGAGTTCGAATCCCAGCGAAGTCCGGTCATTACGAATTCCGCATTAGTCTTGCACCGACCACAGTGCAGACGTGAAATATCCTCAGTGGTAGACGTATCAAGAGTCCTCTTGCCACCAGGCTAACCGTGGGAGGCTTCCGCGGTTTTTCCTCTCCGCAAATGCGGGTTAGTTCCATCAAAAAGTCTTCCACGAAGGCAAAATTTCTCCCGGTACTTGATCCAGGAGTTCCCTTGTCTTCTGGATTAGGTTCAAAATTACAAGGGTATGGTGTTGAACATCAGCAGTCGTAAACCCAGAAATTGAGTCAGCTGTTCAACAACGGTTATAAAAAAAACTTGTATCAGCGGCACGTTATAAAAAAGTATATAAAGACAATTGTGAATGCATTAACAAATAAAATACTACTTTATTTAATATATATTTTAAGAAGAGAATGTAAGTTTTTCATCTTTCTGTCTTTAATAATCTCAAATTAGCTTTTTATGATTCGGCAATTGAATTCTCAGTCCTGTATATAGTCTAGTTATGAATTTGTTTTTTGGTACCTATAACCTGCAAATGAATAAAATAAGAAGAATTATGGTATGGTTATGAAAGAATTGCTATAAACGTTGAAATGTCTTATTGGTAAGATCTAGATTGGTCTCAAAAATCATTACTGATTAAAATAAAAGGTCCAAACTCTTGAAACCCCTTAAACTCTTCCACGGAACCCTAGGGTTCCACGGTACACCATTAGGGAAAACTTATTTTGTGCATAGTTAGTTAGTAATGTGAAAGATACTGCATTGTTAGTTAATAATATGAGATTGGCCGTTTTTAGAGTTTACCTCCATAGACTTCAAAATTAATATCGATGGTACGTGATTTTGAAAACGCTTTTAATTTTAGGCAATGCCCTTATCTGGGTGCGGTAATGACACTCATGATGGCCTCATGAATAGGCGTTATCGATGAACAAATTTAGCATCTATAAAAATTATATATATATATATATATATATTATATATATATATATATATATATATATATATATATATATATATATATATATATATATATATATATATATATATATATATATATATATATATATATATATATATATATATATATATATATATATATATATATATATTAGGGGGACTGGAAAGTAACGTCGTTTCGGCACATTAAATATTCGTTAGTCTTAAAAACCAATTCATTTTTTCCGATTCATTTCGATTCATTTTCGATCCGGCATTGAAAGGTTGTTGTTAACGAGGGTGAATACATTATTGATTAAAAAATAAAATCTTGATAGCAAATATCAAATGCTCCGAAACGACATCATTTTCCGGTCCTATTAATCGATAGCACAATAAAGACAAAAAGGATTAAAAGGAAAAGGAGAAAAATAAATAAAATTAAGAGAATTAATAATATATATATATATATATATATATATATATATATATATATATATATATATATATATATATATATATATATATATATATATATATATATATATATATACAGGGTGATTCTAAAGAGATGGGCAAAATTTTAGGAAGTGATAGTACACACTCAAGCAAACAATTTTTATCAAAGGATGCATGATCGAAAACAAAACGCAAAAGCGCTAGAGGGCGTCAAAGTTAAGAAAATTTAATGGCATGTGATTACAATAAGTGTTCAAAACAGTGACCGGCAGCGGCTATGCACGCAGTACAACGGCGAAGAAAAGATAGGTGAACATTCTGAAACACACCAGGCATATCACGAACTTTCCCTGCAGCAGCCGAAAGCTTGGCGACAGGTAATGCAACGCAGTAGCTCGCAACAGGAATGGAGCTTTCACGTTTGCATCAAACAACTTTCCTAATTCGCCAGCACCTTTGCGTTTTGTTTTCGACCATGCATTCTTTGATAAAAATTTTTTACTTGTGTGTGTGCTATCACTTCCTAAAATTTTGCCCATTTTTTTAGAATCACCCTGTATATATATGTAATTTAAGAAAATTGTTTACTTATATTAATCATTCATTTTACGTTAGTTTGTGTAACATGAACTTTTTTTTTTCCAAAATTGAATATTTTAAATTTTTAGGTGGCTTTCAAAGACAAAATATCCCAATTAAAATAATAAAAATGGTAAAAATTACTTTATTATAACTTAAAAATTAACCGAGATGTTAATAATTAAACCTATTAACATCTCGGTTAATTTTTACCAATGCCTGTCCAATATTAGGGGACAGTATACTTAGTGCATGTTAGGCTAATACACTTCCAGGAATTGCAATTATTAGAGAAAAAAGGAATTACTGTGAAAATTGTTTAATAAAAATGAGATTGTAATTTGATTTACTCATTAATTTTTCATAGAAATACTTAATGGAATAAAAACGTAAATTTGAAAACAGCATTATTTTTATTAGTTCATTAATGATAATACTATTATTAAGCGACTTTTTAAATTACAAAAATTAAATGTTTTATTCGTCGCTTAGAAACAAATGAACTTTTCTTTTCTTTTGATATTTTATTATTGTTGACAAGTTGTCGTAAATATTCGTTTTTAAGAAATATAGTAGGTTTTTTTGTTGTTGTTGTTTTTTGTTGTTGTTGTTTTATTTGGTATTTTTAACAGTAATGTATAAATTTTGCGTTAGTAAAGGGATTAATAGCAAACATCATTAAGAAATACTTCTCAATTTTCTAAACACAATTATTAGAATACATTAGTAAATGTGCAGCCTTTCGCGAGTTTCTTCGTTGTGTTCTGTCGTTGCGTTTTTTTTTATTATTGACGATATCGTAAATAATAAAAAAACGATAAATGAAAGCGAATTTCATAAAAAAAACTCTTTCAACAAAAAGAACTACATGAGTTACTTTTAATTATATAATAAGCCGTTTTTTATAAATAAGTTGTTTTATTCAACGAGTTAATATCAACAAATTAGTTCAATTAAGATATAGACTCTGATGCCTTTTACATAAAGCATAAAAATTAAAGTTTCTGGCGAACTAGAAATCGCGATTCTAAAAACAGGATATACTAAAAGAATCGTTTGTCCATTTTTAATTCTACATTATTATTTAATAATAAGATAAAATTAAAGTCTTTGAGGTAACTTTTTTTTACAAAAAAACAATTTTTAATTTCGTTCAAAATATAAACTCTAATTTTGTAAATGCGTTATTAAAATTTTCACACAATTGCTCTGTGAAAAAACGATTATTCTTCAAATAAGTTTTTTATAATTCCTATCGAATTTAGTTCCTGAAGATCGTTTTCTTGTTTTATATTTTATTCGTTTGAAAATTTGTAGTAGTTAGCAAAAGAACGATTTGGAAAGAACGATACACAAAAATATTTTTCGTTATCAAAATTGATATTTCTACCATATGCAAATTTAATTCGGACAAAGGCGTGGTTAAAATCTTTTAATATTTAAAAGAATTTTTTAAAAAAAATGTCAATAATTTCCCCATCAATCATAAAAATTGAAATTTGACCTTGTACTAATTTATAAACTTGGAATTATCCAGTATAATTTAATTACTTTGCGCAAATCCAGTTTTTGACCAATTCAATAGTAACTGACGAATCAAATGTGGTTCTGAACCTCAATAAGAACGCGCCATAAAATACACACCATTATCCTCTATTTACGCTTTTATTTTCATATTTTGCAATCTGGAAAACTAATTATAAAAATATTTTTAAATAATTTTCTCAAGATGTCAATAAGCAAAAGGAAGTTAGAACTCGTTGCTCGTTATGATACATTTTTCTTTAATTTTGCAATTTTATAAAAATTCTATTTTGTATTTTTTGCTTGATATGTTTTATTGCCATTTCGATATTTTTGGTGCTCTCACACTATTGTATTGATTTATTTTGCTTTGGCTAAATCAATACAATTTAAGAAAATACTCTATTTTTGCTGATATAATCGTGTGAGCTGAGGACGAAATTTATCTTTAAATCACTTTGTTTCCTGATTTTTAATTTTTTAAATTTTTTTTACTTATTTCTATTTTTTAAATAATTTTTCTTCCTTCCTTCCTTCCTTCCATCCATCCATCCATCCATCCCTATATCCCTACATACCTACCTACCCACCCACCCACTGCTTTGTTGATTTATACGATAAAATTTAATGTAAATAAACGATTTAATGTAAATAAACTTATTACTTGGAATTATAATGTTTTTAAAAACATCTATTTAAATATCATTTTTAATCCAATGAATACTATTAAAGAATATGTAGTAATGTTTATTTATCCAAAAAAGGAATCGACAAACTCTTTCAAAATTTGATAATAAAAACAATGGATACCCATCTAAAGTAATTAAATTCTATATAAAATTACTGAGTTAATTTTTTCTTATTATTAATAAACTTTGTTACTTTATATTTTTACCATGTGCAAATCAAATTCGTGGCTAAAAAAATCTTCTAATATTTAATAAATTTTTTTCTTCACTAAATGTTAATAATTTCTCTAAAAATCATCGAAATTAAAATGTTGTATTTTAAATGTGACCTTTTATTAATTAGAAATTTTGAATTCTCCAGTGCAATACATAATTACCTTGCGTAATTTCAATTTCTGTCTAATCCAAGGACAAATCAAATGCGGTTTTAAGCAAACCCCTCAAGAAATATATCCCACAACCCTCTATTTACGCTTTAGTTTCATATTTTGTAATCGGACAACTTAGTTTCGAAAATAATATTAAAAAAAAATAAACATGATTGGTGCCAATAATGGCGATCTGTACGACCCGTCAGAATCTAGATTTCTGTCGTAAGATTTAAAAAAAAAAAAAAAAAAAAAAATTGTGATCGCCGTAAGGCGATTACAGGTTACCCATTGACAAAATGGTTGTCTAATTTTTTGTGTGGAAAAAGGAGCTTTATTGTGTTTTCATCTTTAACTGTTAATCCTGAACTGCCCGGTACACAATTTCGCAGACATATTTAAATGCAGCTCAAACACATTCTGTGTAAATTCTTTTGATGACTGAACTGACATTGAACACCCTATTGAGACCAATATTAACATTTTCGGATGGGTACAATGATTTTTGGAGGAGATTGTAAGCTGCATCACACACCCGTTTCGGATTCACAAGTTCATACATGAAATGGGACTTGAAAGCTAGGCCTTTTTTAAATTTACATGAATGGTGAATGAATTATTTATATTGCGTGCAAGTCATTGGGTACGTTGACAATGGATTCTTTTATCCCTAACTGGTGATTAACATCCATCGTATTTGCAAGAAATGGGATCGTATTTGCAAGAATTTCAAATAAAATAAACCTAAAAAAAATTTACTTCAACAAAATAATGCATTAATGCAAAATAATGCAATCGTATGAAGCTTATTGTCAGCTTTCATGAATTGTAATAAAAAATTGAGATGTTAAATACGAAAAAAAAAAAAAAGGAATTTTGAGTACATTATCGCAAAAGTTGCCTTTATAATTACGACATTTCGAAACACTATTTTATTCATTAAAATTTCAATCCATATTGGCAAACACAAATTTCTTTTCAGGAAAAAAAAATGATTTTCCAAAATTTGACGATTTTTGAGCAGGTAGAAAGTTATTTGTCCATTTAAAGTTTTTCAACCCTTGAAACGTAAATTTAAATGTAACAAACAAGTTTTGAACAAGTAACAATATTTGTTTTTTAAAAAATGATTTAAGGGGAAAAAATGATAAAAATTCAAACGATATCAATGATTTGTGCTACAAATCTCTCAGTGGATTAACTTCAATATTTTTAAATCTTTAAAATATTTATGAAATCTTGCTTCGAATAAACTAATTTGAATTTCTTGCGCAGACATTTTTGCAAAGGAATCCTGGACCCTAAACTGTTTTCAATTGCTTAAAATATAAATTAACATTCAATGCTATTTAACTTCAATGTATATTTTCATAATAAACGATAGTGCAATAAATTTTTATTTAAATGTTTTTCTTTCTAATCCAACACAAAAAAATATTTTGGTTCATTAACTGTACATACTTTGACTAAGCTTTTATTGTTTAACATTAAAACATCTATTTCGGCTACTTTAATGACACTTATTTCGACAATTCCGGGCAGAAAACACCCTGTATAAGATACAGTTTTCTCTACATGTTTGATTTACTCTCATTATCTATTTAGGTGTGTAGCCTAATTGGTAGGACACTGGGCTCATGTTCGTGAGAACGTGAGTTCAAATACAGCAGTGCATGGTGACTTGTGCACATTAAATCCGTCGGGGTCACAAAGTCCTCCAAGTTCTGATAACCTATCAATACCAGCGGAGGTAGTGATCTAGGAGTTTCCTTGTCTTCTGGCTTGGGCTCAAAATTACAAGGCTACGGAGTTGAAAATTGTTAGCCGTAAACTCAAATTTAGGTCGGCTGTTCAACGACGGTTGTAAAATAAAAAAATTGGAGATTGATCATTCTATGATTCAGGTCAAAATTATGATCTGTAGATGAGTGAATGGTGTATGAATGGGTCCTCCATGTAAAATGGGTTGTGACGTGTGTGGGGCTGAAGTCTTATTTGTGGCCATAGATGGCGCCACTGAAAAACAAAAAACACCATAGCAAACTTGCTAGTATTGGCAAGTAGTATTAGTAGCAAAAACAACAACATTTATTTCAGCAGCTGTGCGAACCGTTTTTACTTTGGAAATTTATTTTCTGTTTTCATAAGTATGTGCTTTTATAAAAACGATGAAACTAGATTTCATATGTTAAATTGTACACATGACTCATTGCAAATAAAATTGACCAATGGCCGTTGCCGCCATGTCACAGATTTTACGAGATAACTTTTTGTAGAAAAGGACTTGATGAAATAATTTTTTTTTTTTGTTGAGAATTTTCGGATCAAGACTGAGATAAAGGGAGACGTTTCAAATTTGTCTCAATTTAAGAAAATGGTGTCACTACGGATGGCAGGCAGTTAAAAATGTCACGTTCTATTCACGAGCTAATTTTTGTGTCACTAGAAAGAAAAAAGTCAACAATGGGTAATTAAGCAACTAATTGCTGAAAATGTTTATATAAGTTCTTAAAAAAGTTTTATGAAAATATTTTGAGGAATTCATTTGGCAAATAAATAAAACTTTTTTCTGGGAACTAACAACTTTTATCACCTTAATTTTTTTTACCCAATGTCAAATATAATACTTCTCAACATAATGAAAATAAAGAGGATGTTTTTTGTCTTTCAGAATATAAAAAGTGGTCTTATGCAAAATTTTTTTACAACATAAAAATTACGTTTTTTAACCTCAATTTTTTTTTCTCGTCATGTTAAATGCACTATTTTAAAACATAAACCAAATCAAGAGGGTGTTTTTTGTTTTTGGTCAAAAAAAAAAAAAATTAAAATGAAATAGGGTTTTAAGCCAAAACATTTTAAGATTTCTTATAGCACAAAAACAAAATTTCTTAACCTAAATTTTTTTCTTGTTATGACATATTTTTCAAAGTGAAAAAAAAATAAAGAGGATGCTTTTTTGGTTTTCGGTTAGTGAAAAATAAAGTTATTTTCAGCCAAACTAAATCAGGATTTCTTAAAAGTTGATTAAAAAATCATTTTATTTATTAAATACTTATTTATATTAACTTTAAGTAAGTCCAATTTGTTAATAAGTAAATCCTAAAAACATGAAAAGATACCTGGATTTGAAATATTATCAACTGTGCTTGAAAAAATTTCATCACTTGAACGATATTTTTGTTTTTATTGTTCTAATTAAGAATCAGAAATTCTAACCTACAGTTCAGTCTGGATCTTTTTCAATATTAATTTATGCAAATATCACAAATAAAGAGGGTAAAAAGAATTAGACAACAACCATTTTGTCAATGGGTAACCTGTAATCGCCTTTCGGCGATTCACAAGTTTTTAAAAAAAAATATTTTTTTACTATATTTTTTATTATATTTATTTATTTTTTCATTACCTTTGACATCAAGTCAAGCACGAGCTTGTAAAATGTAGATTGTGAGAGTTACTTTTTTCTACAACAAGGGACAAAAGAGTTTTAAAAAAGATCACGAGAAAAGCACTTAAAATAGCAATAACTTTCGAACAAATTAGAATGGACAAATTTTATGGACTGCTTGCTTAACAGTTCTAAAGATACTTTTTTTTTTTGCTTCAAATTTAACAATTAATATTTTACGAACTAACTTCAGAGTGTTAACTTTTTCTTGCAAATTTTAAATTTCCACCTTTACCTAACACTATACCTAATAAACACTTTTGTAATTTTAAATTTCTACCTATTTAGTTTTAGCGCAACGAAAGAATGGAACGTTAAGCAAATAAAAGTATGAAATTATCAACAACAAAAAACCACATAAAATTTTCAAACTGATTGGAATGGAGTCGGGATAACCTGGTTGGTAGGGCACTGGAGTCATGTTTGTGAGAACGGGAGTTCGAATCCAGGCGATCGAGGACTCCCCGTGTAGTAAACGGTGACTGGTGCGCGTTCAATGTGTCGGGTCACAAAGTCCTCCATGCTCCCATAACAAATTAAACCTCTGGGGGTACTGGATTGAAGATTGATCTTTGTTTGGTTTTGGTCAAAGTTACGATCTGTGGATGAATGGATGCATGAATGGTTCCACCCTATAAACGGGTGTGACGTATGGTTGTGGCACAAATCTAATTCTTGACCATAGAAAACAAGAGCTATCGCAACCCCAGTGCCATCAGTTTCTCTAAATGCGGGTAAAACAGCTTATATTTAGATATCATTTTTAATTATTTTATTAACTTCATAATTGATTATTCAATAAATTTTGTTTTCCTCATTTCATACGATTTAGGTTTCTACTTAACTCGCGACAAAGTATAGTATATCCAACTGAACATCTAAACTGGTATATCTTTTCGGACAGTATTCGATTCGCAAAGAGTATATGGAACATATCTCGATCTATTTTTTTGCACCTTTTAACTACATAAGAGGAGTAGTTTTTTTTCTTTAGAATTAAATACTTTAACACGATCAGGCTCTTTAGAAAATTAATATATTTCAAAATTAAATTGTCCTATTTTAAAAGGTATACTCTTAGACATACGGTTCCTGACCAGATTATCAGACGCACTCTAAGATTCTATGTAGAATCTTAATTATCAGGTGATACTCTATACAGCTTTACTTTTTTTATGTGACTGAAACCGGTTTACATTTGTTTACGTTAGTGTATCAATTGGTTAAATCAGACAATATATATATATAAATTTCACGAATGGATAAATGAAACGATAAATTATATATATATATGGAATATTTATTATATCAGGTATTATATTAGTACTAGTGGCCTGCGCCCCCTGCTCGCTAACGCTCGCCAACCCCCGAAAGTTTCTACGCAATCTTATATAGTTTGCTTCGCAAACCAAGTTCGCTTCGATCGCTACTAACTTAGGTACATTGCAATTGCACAAAATTCTAAGAATTTAGAACAATCAGTCAAATCCATATAAAAACTTTTTTTTTTTTTAAAAATTACATCTTTTTAGTAAATACTAAGTCATAAAAATAAATTTGAATTCAAATAAATGACATGTAATTCGTTAAACCCTATTAGAAATGTGCTATAGTTCGTGATATAAATCAAAAATCGTCAAATAAATTCGTGAAAAAAAAGCGCTTTCGACAAAATACTAAAATAGAGATCTATCGACAAAGACTACATACTTCTGCCTAGCTTAGTAGTATGAGATTGCCGCAGCTGAATTGTTATTTCAGTTTCCGTTTTTAAAAGCGCTATAGGTTGAGCCACCTCAGCTAGATTTGTCATGTGACATTTTTAGCGGCAATCATGGGTCGGTTCGCCGTGTAAGAGAAATAGTAACGTAAACAAAACAAAGCAAACGTTGCCACCGGCGGAAAAGAAATACAGCCAAAATTTGGGAGCCATGTAAGAGAATTATACATATTAGATGTTATAATATTTAGATCAAACTATTAGACGCACTTTTTTTTTAATAATGACATGTTTTGCACGAGTTTGCATGCAATACTTTTATATTTAAACATACATGTAATGGGTTTGTATTCAGGATTTTTTTTTATATACCTCCTATTTGTATTTATTTTTAACGTATTGCGTTACAATGTTAATCCATTGATACACGTAACGTAAACAAGTTCAAACCGGTCACGTAAGAACAATAAAGCTGAATAGTATATACTAACAACTAAGATTTTACATAAAATCTTATAGTGCGACTAATAATATGGCTATAGGGTCTGTAAGTTAGAAAAGCCATCTTCACCCTCTTAAATGCATTGTTTTCGCATATAATTTATGACTGGGTTTCATCTTATTCTAATATGATTCATATTCACTTCCGTTAAGAAGGTGTGATTTCGTTCGAAAGCTGAAAACTAATATATTAAAATTAAATGACGCCCTCTTTACCTCATTTTTCTGACCCGCGTTCTTTTCTTTAATATCGGTTGCATATCCAATAGCGGAGAATTATCCTTTCGAATAGAGGAGACAGATGCAATAAATATACAACTCTGCAAACAGAGAGAGATACGGCGTGATGTATCGGTCTAAAATGCATGGGGGGTTGGGGGGGTATAACTTCGAATAATTAAACCTTCAATACGCAACATCTGTCTCCTCTCTTGAATATTTAATTGCGCCAACTCCATAGTTCTAGGTAGGGTGTCAAAGGAAGGGGGAGGGGGGGGAAGGAGGGTTGCGTGTGGAAGTGGTGTTAGACCCTCTTTGTCAGAAATAAATGTTCTCTTCTCCATTAGCGTGTCTTCTCTCCCTTCTCGTCTGATTTAGGTATTCTGCCTCGCATTCTGACTTGGAGTCGTTACAAGGACAATACTGGGAGAGAGCTCAGTAATATATATATATATATATATATATATATATATATATATATATATATATATATATATATATATATATATATATATATATCAGAACGCCGCCTAGAGGTGGAAATAAGCAAGCAGGTTTAAGGCACCAGGCTATAGGTTAATATTATTTATTGAGACACATTCCTAAGGAGTTAGCATTCAAGTGACACAAAATCGTTGTGCTTCTCAATAAAAGTTAGGGTAAATCTTGCACCGTAAATCCGTGAAATGGGTTCATTTTAAGGAATAAGGGAAGTCTTAGCAATTGTAATTGGTTTATTAAATAGCTCCAGGGAAATTTAGCTTTCTCACGAGTTAGCAGAGGGATAAATGTAAAAATATTGATTAATACATACTTGGACTAAAAATGGATTAAAAGACAGGATGTGAATATTAAAGTGAGAGAAAGAATAATAAATTAAGAAAAAAGATTTACAGAAAAGGAATAACATAAAAATATTAGTCTAATCTTTATATATATATATATATATATATATATATATATATATATATATATATATATATATATATATATATATATATATATATATATATATATATATATATGTGTGTGTGTGTGTGTGTGTGTGTGTGTGTGAGTATTAAAAGGTTATTCAGTTGCTATTGAAACATTTAAATTACTAATATAATTACTAATATAATTTTCAAGTATATAAAAACAAGTAAACTTAGAGTTAACAGTGATATTTCAAATGCTGAAAATGTTTTCCAGGTGCAAGCAAACTATGGGGTGATTACGTATTTGTGAAAAGCAATGATTTGTTTTCATGTCGCTAGTTTGGGAACATTTTTTGCAGCATTTTAAGATTCAAGGTTTACATTATTTTTACCTGTTTTCTTTAAACTTTAAATTCTAAAGTACCAATGGAGGTGAAACAGAAATTGTAATGAAAAGTTTTTCCACCGTATGGCGTCTTCTTAAATTTGGAAATCCTTGTCATACTCTATAAATACGTGATTAAAAATTTGATTAAAACATTTGACAATGTAACAAATAATATTTAAAAAAAATATTTTTAAAGTCGATCAAAATTTTTTTTATTTTAGTTACTTTTTATTAAATAATTACAATTTTTTCTCCTAAAAAAACTAAAATTGATTAATGAATGAATTAATATTTGAAAAAACTGTATTAACATCAAGTCTCATCCACTAAAATGTATTTGAACTTGAGTGTATGAATAAAATGTATTTTATTAAGGATTCAAAATTTGAACAAGATATAGGGAGAGTGTAAACTAATAGTAGAAATTAAAAAAGACTGATAAATATATAAAAGAAGTGTCTTTTATATCGAAAAAACTATATCGAAATTTTCTAAAAATAATCTTATAAAGAGTAATTTTTCGAGAAAATATTCGATATATCTCTTTGTATATAGGGGAGAGTCGGGTAGCTCCGCCCAGCGGGTACCCCCGCCCAACGTCAATTTCATATGTATAGAATATTTTCTCAAGTCAATGTGCCATCGGACATTAATTGTTATATTAAAAAGAGATTATTTTCAAAGTTTCAAGTATTTATGCAGCTGTTAACATGGTAAACAATAGTTTTGAAATTATGTTGAATACAGTATTCATGAAGTTAAGAAAAATTGGTTGAATGTTTCGTTTAAACTTCATTTTAATACTTATAAAATAATTTTTTCTATACATACAGCATTAAAGTATGTAGTCTTAGGTTTAATTTGCACGAAGAAAGAAGTTTATTTTTGAAAAATTGTTCGAGTAATTACAAATCAGGGTTGGCAGGTTTTTGACATGTGACAGTTTTTGACAGTTTAATCCATGGTTTAAACCGTCACGTCAAAAACCTCACTGTCAAAAATGTCGAAAATGTCAAAAACCTATATTCATATGTGAAATTTAATTAATACATAAAATTTATATATTTTTTAAAGGATAGTGTTTCTAAATATGTTCTAGAAAAAATAAATTTTAAATTTTGAAGAAACACTTATATTTTGAATAGTAACCAAAATCTTGTACTTTTGAAAACTCACATCTTTTGTAATATTATGTATTCATTTTCATGTGTTATTGAAAATCTGCAGTGATATTATTAAGAAATTTATTTATAACCAAATTTAGTGTATAGTATAGATTATACTAAAAATTAGACATTTTTAAAGATAAACATTCGCAGTTTTGTACATTAGACATCTTCTTTTAAAGAAAAATCTTTTTAATATTCTTTTAAATCTTCTTAATAATCTTTTTAACATAAGACAATACAAATTTAAGTGCTTTCTGTTAAATACACAGAGTAGTTAGTGTCGATTTACAGTATATTCAGCCTATTCATTTACTATGCTGAAAATTTAGTTTATCCAAATACTTGTGAATTTCATTTTGCTGAATACGATATAGTTTTGTTGAATGTCTAAATATTCAGCTGTTGAATAATTACTTCCTGCTTTCAAGATATGCATTATTTGTATTCTTAATACAAGTGGAGAAAAAAAAATTAAGAGATAAAAATTGTTTTAAAATGATAAGTCTAATAATTATAAATAAATATAATAAACAATATGAATTATATTTATCATTATTCATAAATATAACTACTTTTAAATTCAAATTAACATACTGGATAATAAAGATATTCGGTATAACATTAAAAAAATCTTTTTATACACTTGTATCTTATATCAAGTTTGTATTTATACAACATAACTTGTAAGTTCCTTATAAATATTAGTTATATGTTCCTTATATGTCAAAAATGCATAGTAATAAACTTTTAATTTTCTTAAGTATCAAAAAGAAAAAAAATTTTTTTTAAATATAAATATTTAAACAATTTTTGTGCAAAATTTTTCTGCACATGCATTTGAATATAAATTTCTGAGATTTTAAATCTGTTATTTTACCTTAATTTTAATTAAAAAATATTTTAAAACCTGCTGATTACCTATAGTATAATTAAATTTCAATATAATGCATGGCAACTGTTGGTAGTTTTGAAGTTTATATATTTTCTTGGCAAACTTCAGTTTTTGACATTTTTGACGGTTTAAACCAGTATTATACCCTTGTCATGTCAAAAACCACTTTTTGACGTCAAAAACCCAACCCTGTTACAAATTTACAAAAAAATTGAATTTCGGGTAGCCCCGCTCACATGAATGTCAGGTATCACCGCCCAATTTTATTTCGTTGATAAATGTACAGTTGCAAAGATTATTATTTTATTGCTTCAAATTTGAATGTTATATGCATTTTTAACAACAAATATTGTTGTTATTAAATGATTGTTATTAAATGATAGAATTCACTAAAAGTACATAAATATGTAATAAATAGAATAATTTTTTGATAAAAATGATAAATGAGGTTTATCTATTGTCAATACATTGGTCACTTTCATTTACTCCTGAAAAAACAGCCAAGAAACATAATTTTTGTAACTGGGCGGGGCTACCCGACGCATTTTGAAAAGAGCTGAAAAACATGTTTTTTTAAATTTCTATTTTTTTAAGTTAAACTATTCTTTTTTTGGTTTATTCTCTTTGCATTATTTAATTATATGGTCAAACAATAGAAACATACAAAAATATTGATTCTTACTCAATATTATACAGAAATATAAGCAATACTCCTTAAGTGAGCGGGGCTACCCGACTCTCCCCTATATGTGGACTGATAAATATGTGAAAATAAGATTACTTTCCTATAATTCAAATTTTTGAGAATCGTTTAATTAATTCTTAATTTTACAAAATGTGAATTTCAATGTATACGTAAATCAATGTCACCTTTATAATTTAAAATAAAAAATTTTACTTAATTGTTTTTTTAAATAAATGATTGTGTATATTCAACTTCGTTTTCGAATTTCTTTAAACCAAAAATAACAATATTGTTTCATCCTTGCCTTTCTATTCATTCTAGTATGTTTTCAATCAAGTAAGTTAAAAAAGATGACGTTTTCGTTGCGACGCGTTTAATACCAGCCAATCATATTATTTTATTTTAATTAACGGCGACAGCCTTGGAAAAAAGTTTCAGATTCGGAAAAAAATGCAGATAATTCATTCTATTTTGGTAAAGCTGTTGCGTTGAAACGGCCTTTCTTCTTGTAGTGATGCCTAACTTATATGTTTAAATTTCTTTGATTTATATTTTAATTTATTCTACGAATTGCAATTCACATTTTTCTTATTTCAATGTCATGTAACTTCGTTTTCGGATATACTACTTTAATGTGTTCTCGCCTCGTTTAGTTCCATTTTGGATTTAAAAAATTGGAATTTGCTTATTATTGGGTAATTATTTTATGATTTATATTTTAATCTTTTCTTAATTAAATAAATTAATATATTAACATAAATTAATATTTAGGGGATGAAAAATTCGGGGATATTTCAGTATCGTGGTCTGTCACGCAAATTACAATCGCCAAGGTGCCAAATAGATTTTAAACTTGCAAATTTAAAAAAACTACATAAAAAAAAACATGTTGATGTTTGCCCGGAGGTGGCTACGAGTTATACCTTTCAAGTTGGTCACTTTTGCTGTGATGTTTTTTTAAATTTATTTTTAAAGTTTCTCGCGGGCCATTGCGTGAAAGTTTCCAAGGTTTGGCGATTATTCTGCCACAGATCAAAGTACGTAAATCTCCCCAATAATTCCTGGCAATGAATGAACCAGAAGATTTTGTATTAATGTAATAATATTGTATTTTAAGTGAATATAGTATCATCAGCAAATAGTGAAATAATTTTGTTGAACTCTTAAGACGTCACAGTTGAGGTTAAAGATGAATGTTTGGTTCATTTGCGATTTGAAAGGATTCCGAATTAGTAGTTGTTATATTTATTAAATTTTTTAACTCAAATTTTGGAATAATCAACTTTAATTTTTTACATCGCTAATTAATCCCTATTCATCTGGAACAATATTAAACTTAAAATCTCTTGAATATCTTAAGTTATTTATCGTTGACTATATTTTAATGAAATTTTCAGATTATATTACGAAGATTTTCTTCAAACTATATTCTTAATAAAATCATAAGAATATGGATTGAAAACGTACCGTCGGTCAGTGGCGTACGCAGAATTTTTTCAAGGGGGGTGTTCATAATTTTCTGAAACTACTAAAAGAAATTCGAGTGTGTAATAAAGCACTATTATTTCCCTAATTTAGACAGCTAGACAATTTTGACTTTTTATTTAAACAACATTGTTTAGTTAAATTTTGATTCGATTTTTTAAGTTTAAGAACATAATGTAATATCTTCTGAAAGAAGTCCAATGTCATATGGGTGGGAAGTAACACTTTGAGGGCCACTTTCACATTCATCAGATTTTGTTATGCTAGAAACGTTTTCTTCAACGGAAGTATCACATTTCTGTACAACAGAAAAACTTACATTGGTAGATACTAGATGCTGTCACCTCACTAATTTCAGGTCGGGATTTTTTCTCAAAGTAATTAAAAATTGTTAAATGTTTGCCTTTTGACATCCTAAAGATCCAAGAACAGCAAATATATATATATATATATATCACGTGATTTTGGTTTCAAAAGTACAACCCTATTATAGTAAATGTTTTTTCTGTATTCTAAGAAATACCATGAGAAAAAAAAGTAGGCATAAGGCACATAAAAATATATAGTCTTAAAAAATAATAGCTCGCATAATTTCTACTAAAATTTTTATTTTTGCCATTTTGTCTGAGCTCAAGGGGGGTGTTTAAACCCCTAAACCCCTCCCTTGCGTACGCCACTGCCGTCGGTCCATAGCGTTTGGAAGCTCCAATCATTTTACATGTTTGATGAAATACTTGCTAGTCCGTATGTGCGTCTACTGAGCTGGGTTCGGTGAGATTATTGCCTTCCCATGTGCAACACTGCTGCATTGTGCAAGATATTCTCCATTTTAGGCTTTATTTTCCGCGAATTGACAAAACATACCGTAGATTGCAAAGGGTTGGCGAAAATTTCTATTGGCGTTAAAGGAGCGTTCTCGCAAATCGCCTGACAGCTGTGTGCTTATGATTTTGTCTTGTTTTCGGTATCGCTTAACATTCAACAAGTTAGATATGGGTGCGACATTTCAATTAATCTTCATTTGGGGTCTTCATTTGATTCTTCTGCATCAAATAAAATATAAAGCGCATTTTTGGTTATAGCGCCGACATAATCGTTTGTATCTGTTGACTAAATTGTGTTTATTAGCGTTTTTTAAAAGGTCGTAATAGAACTAAGATAGAAAAATTACACATTATTACATATTCTATAGTTTCATAACTTTCATTAAATGTATTTCGAGTAGTGAAATTCTTTTCCTACTAATCCACTAATTCGAATTAATAATTTCACAATAACCTTTAATCCTTAATAATGAAATGATTATTATAATAAAGTTTGTTTACTTAAAAGATTAAAATTTTTTTTAATTGTTTAGCAGAGACTTAGTTTCCAATTCTATATTCATTAATTAAACTTAATGGTTCTGCTCGATAACCATTTACAATTTTTTTAAAATTTTATTTAATTTTCTGTTATTATGAAATTCTTTAAATATTTTTCGACGTAGAGATTATTTAGCAATAATGCGAAAAGTTGAAATTTATAAATGTATAATATTTATAAATGTTTAAGAGAATTTTTAGCAGCTATTTTGTACCAATTATTTTAATTGAAATGTTCATTATACGCAGTTTTATAATAATAATCGTAAAATTCATTGAACAATTGAGTATTACATTTTAAAATGCAAGTTTATTTTATTAATTATTTCATTTTATAACTGCAAAACGGTAGATAAGTAACTTCGTTATAAAGTTTTACATGATACGAGAATATTATACGATTGCTTTATAATGAAAGAACAACAATTTAAGTTTTAAACTTTTTGTGGAAAAGAAAAAATTGAAAATTTCTCCTGTCATCGGTGTTAGCGATTAGAGTGTCTTTTATCGTATAAATATTAAGTCAGTATTGTTCCCTTTTAAATAAAAATGCAGTTTGCTCCGGAAAAAAAAATTACTTGAATTTTGTCGATAGAAATTCCCTAATTATAGCAGCAAAAACTTTTAAATTTCTAATCAAACTTTCCTTCATTATAATTTTGTGTAAATAATTATTATTAATGATATAAATGACTATTAAAAGGAATTAATTGAGAATGTCCAATTTTAATGAATTAACTGTTTACGCAATCAGATTAATAATTTTTTTCATAATTTACAAATGGAGAAAAAGTCTTTACAGTTTAAAAGTGAAGAGAAAAATATAGTTGAGATTAAATTTATAAAGTAAGCACAACCCGAAGGAGATTGAAGTAATAGCATTAAAATCGAAATTTCAAAAGAAAAATAAATCACGTTTTAGTGTACAGTGAGCAGTAAACAAAAATCTAAAACTAACTTTTGATCTAATGATGAGATGTATACGTTCTAGGACTCAATTTTAATGGATCGAGAGGGTGAATTCAAATATGCCGCTTAATTATAGCAGACAATATATTTTAAGTTCGGAAATCAGACACTAAAACTTTGAGAAATTTTTTTTCCTGCGTATTCGGATTTTTGATCCCCAGTATATAGGGGTTGTCGCAATCTGGAAATATTATCCCAATAGTTTGGTCAGGAAAGCAATGCAATGTTAGGACCCCTTAGTGTTAAACTTACTTTTTGCGCATTTCACTATATCTAGGGAACTTTCCAGTGAACATTTAAGTGAATTGAAAATTTTTTCTCTCAATGTTTTAATGTTCATTTAATTTAGAATTTCCTTCATTCCCTACCACTATTGAAAGATATTTACTTTTCACCTAACTTGTAAAATTAAGAAGTTTAGAATTCTTTACAAAATCACTCAGGCGAAGTGATTGCCTTTTATTTAAATCTTATTTAGAAGGTATTTTTCTTAAAGTATTTCCTTTAAAGTTTTTATCATTTTAAGTTGAAATGAATGTCGCCCTGCTTTGCATAGTTCAAAAATTATTTCAAAAGAAACATAACTTAACATTAAACACTCAGGACTTACAATTATAAATCAAACAATCACTACATTTATTTATTAAAAAGCACTCTTATGAACTGATAATAAATTGATCTAAGTCCTAAATGTGAGTTCTATAATATATAATTTATTTAAACCAGGGGTCTGTCCAGACATTTTGTGAAAGGTCCATTTTTGGTGAAATTGTGAAAAAATTACTCACATTCTTTCAACCAGGGTCCGCTTTTATGAATTTGTGCAAATAGGGTCCGTTATTGCAAAAAAAAAAACTTTTTCAAGGAGTTTTTAAATTGGAAAGATATACAAGATTATGCTCAACACTGTAAAATTATAATTAAAAAAATTTAATTTTAAAAAATAAACAACAATTGCTGCTTCTAAATTAGAGATGCAACATACAAATATTTGGTATTTAGCCTATACTGCTGAACGCAGAATATTCATTTCGGACGAATAATGGAAGAATCGTCTGCGAAGACAAAACTTAATTCGTTTACATCCATCTTTCTTGTTTTCTGCCCTGGAAAGGGTTTATTCGATTAACAAAATAATAATGAAGATAAACAAATTTGTGAAGGGTCCGATTAAAAGAAAAATCATTTTGTGAAGGGTCCGTTTTTAAGTTAAAATATTTTGTGAAGGGTCCGTTTTTATGAAAAAATATTTTGTGAAGGGTCCGTTTTTAAGTTAAAATATTTTGTGAAGGGTCCGTTTTTATGAAAAAATATTTTGTGAAGGGTCCGTTAACGGACCCAAATTTCTTCTAAACAGACCCCTGTTTAAACTCAGTATATACATCTGACCTCTGTTGTCGCCAATGGCTCAATTTTAAAATAAAGTTTTTCTTTTACAAATTTTCGGATATTTTCATATGAAGGATAGTATTAAGCTTGAGAATTAAAAATTTTTGTTTAAAAAAAGTTTTGTTAAAAATTATAAATATTATTAATACTTGACAACAGGAAGTTTTCAATTAAAGGTTGAAAATTTCTTTAATTATAATTTTTTTTAATTCTGTTATTTTTTTAATTATGTTTTTAATTACCTAATTCATATAACAGTATTTAGGAATCTATAAATTTATGCTACGTATGATCGTTGCAGAATAACCTGCACCCAATATATGTAAATAAAATATATTTTTAAAATTGTGCATTTTCTATTAATTGCATTTATTATTCTTATACTGAAAAAGTATCAAGGTATCTATGACCTCCATAATAAATGAAGTATTTACGGACTTTTATATATAGGAATTGAGTCAATTTTTCACGAAGTTCAAGATCTCATCCCATTGAAAAAAAAGTTATTTAATAAATATTTTTTTACAATAAATGCTTCTAGTAATAAAACAAACGCGATATTGAAGAAAAATCCCTTCATTTGTACATTTTTCCCTTCTTAAAATTATTTCACATATTTCTTTTTCCATTAGCGAATTTCCGATTACTTTAAAATTTTAAAAATATCGATTTTTTCATTTGCAAGAAATTTTTACTTTAAAGCGTGATAACATTTTTGAATACTCTAATTTTTTTTTCTAATAAATAATATGTCTTTGTTAATTTCTAAAAAAATGTTCATAAAAAAGTTTACATTATTCTTTTATCAAGATTGATTTAACAGAGAGAAAATCACTAAATTAAAACAGGTTATGTTTTCTTACAATAAAAGTTAAATAGAATTAATTCATTAAAATAGCGTTCCAATAAAACATGGTATTAAAATGTTACGTTATTTTTTGTGATTGGTTCAATAATAAATTATTTTTATTTCTTCACAAACACAATTCTTGTAAAAAAAATTAAATCTGTTATATCAAAAAACTAGATCGTTTTATAAAATATAAATTATTGCGCTTAATAAAATATAAATACAGTTTATTTGTAACGTGATCCTAAGAATGAAAAGGTTATTTTCTTTTTTAATTCTCTACTAAAATGAATTAATGAGTTATTTTTATTCATCATGGCTAGTCGAGGAGGAGAAAAAAAATATCGAATTTCACTGTTTAGGTTAATGTAATTTTGTTCTCCCACCACATTTACGCGTAATCCATCGCCAATTCCACTTGCAATCGCCTAGTTTATAATCTACGGTATGTTTTGTCAATTCGCTTATTTTCCACCCTCTGAAATCGAACCGAAAAATCTCTCGATCATTTTATAAGTATAATCAAGAAAAAGAGTTCTTTATCAGAAACTAATTCTTTTATCGTGATCATATAAAGTTTTTGAAAATTATTTTGCATTTTGTTAGTGTATATAGTGCTTAAAAATATTTTTTGAGTGCTTGAAAAGTACTTAAAAGGTGCTTATTTTTCGTTCGAATATTTGGCTACGCACCCTGCTTGATTTCAGTCATTTATGGTAGATCTATATATTTTGTTTAATTACAAAAAAAAAAAATAAATAAATAGAAAGAGTTTGCTTTATAGATATGAAAATCGTGCAAAATATTTCAGCTTTTCTAGGAGAGGGTGGAATATTGAAGTGAACTGAAGGAAAGTGAATAGCGTGCATGGATGCCCCATTTGGGGGGTGGCGTTGTATTCTTTCCAAGAATAGCTTAATAATATGGTAATGACTTTGAGCAGGATCTTTCCACCTTTTCTAAAGTGCGATATCTCGTGCTGTTTTCCGTGTCTTTGTCATACGGGACAGAATGAGAGGATTTAACAAAATGGGGTTGGGTTGTTAGGAGATCGTGTTCCATCTTTTGTTGTACGCTGTTTTTTGATCGCTTTAAGATTTTAATCTCACAAATTATGTTATCGTGGGTTATAAATATTTACCAGTACTTCGTTTATTGGTCAAACAATGGGAAAAAAAATATGGGTTTATAATTTTCGAAAAAAATAAATAAATATAAGAGAAATTTAAAATTTTAATAATAAACTCTTTGCTGAAAATATTTGGTAACCATGAAATAAATTTTTTAATGCGAATTAGAACAAAAAAAAAAGAAAAAGTAAAAAGCAAATTACACTGGTGTAAGTAATTGAGAGAATTTGCAGACTTGGATCAATTATTTCTGGAGCTACTGGACCGATTTTAATGAAATTAGACATGTATGTTCATACATTGATACAATACAAAACAAATAACCATTCAACAATTGTGATACACATGCATGATCATGCGTAACACTAGTTGGAGTTGGGAGGTATGAAACAGAGGTTGCAGAATAAACAAAATTAAAAAAATGGGTTAATAGGGGGTATAGTCCTCTCCTACAGATATACAGGCCTGGCAGCGCGATCTCATACATGAAATAAGTCAGTCTATAATTTCCTGTGGCAATTGGCCTGAATTGTTCTGTGGCAATTTCATACCTTCCCACTCCAACGAGTGTTATGCACGATCATACGGGTGTATTACAATTGTTGAATGGTTATTTGTTTTGTATTGTATCAATGTATGAACATACATGTCTAATTTCATTTAAAATCGGTCCAGTAGCTCTAGAGATAATAGATCCAAGTCTGCAAATTATCTTAATTTCTTACTCCAGGATACTTACGATCCAATGATCACGGATTCAGATACCCGAAATGGTGATAATGGGGGGTAGGTTGTTAGAAGCAGATTTGAAAATAGAATTTTAAACGTTCTACAAACAAAAGTAAATTATCGTAAATTAAGTTTCGATCGTCTTCCTTTAGTAAGATTGTTCGAAATTTAACTTGGTATTTTGTGCTGGGAGGGCAATACGAGTTTTAATCGATTATAACCATTATGAGCTGAATTTATGCAGATATTTTACCATCTATCGATATTTGACACCTTTCTTGCTAGCTAGAGTACTGAAATTTTATTTTGAGTTCTTTGTAGATGGCAACGCATGCTACAATTCTTACGTAAATGATGCAAGCAAAATGTATCGCCCATCCAAATTTCGACCATTTCTATACATAAACAAATTAACACATGCAAAACACAAAAGAAGAAAGTAATAATAAGAAAGTTTTTAAAAGTTTTTATTTTTATACATTGTTAGACATGGCGGTACTTTTCCATTTCGCTGGCGCAAGCGATAAAGTTACCGATGAAAAGTCACTGGCTAATGTTCAACTCTGTAGCTTTGTAATTTTGAACCCAATCCAGAAGACAAGGGAACTCCAGGATTAAGTATTGGGAGAAATTTATGCCTTCGTTGAGAATTTTTTTGATGGAACTAATCCGCATTCGCGTTGTATGGTGAAGAAAACACGATAACCTCCCACGGTTAGCCTGGCGGAATGGGGACTTAAACCCATGATTCGTCAACCCATGAGGATATTTTACATCAGCACCTTGTGGTCGGTGTGAGTCAGGCGCGGAATTCGTATCGATCAGCCATCGCTGGGATTCGAAACCGGTTCACTTCATTTGAAGGTGAACGCTCTATCCCCTGAGCCACCACTGCTCGTTTTATGATAATTCAACTTTTTTTTTCGTTTTGGTAAAGTCTATTAAAAAAAAAACCTAGAGAAATAATAAAAAAATAACTGAATTCACTTTAAGAAGGTGCAATAGTTTATTAACAAACTAGGGGGCTAAGTCCCCTGTTCGCTGCCGCTCATCAACTCCGATGATTTCTTCGCAATAATTATTATTTCTTGGCAGAAAACAATTTATCTATTGTAATTAAAATTATTCATTTAACATCTATGTACTAAAAGGAATTCTGTTTGCTTACGCTTGTGCCTCCACGTCCAAATATTATTATCTATTAGTATTATAAATATTTAGATCTATTGGTGATCAAAAGTGATTTTTCTATGTAATCATTTTTTAAAATCTAATATATATAATTCTCTTACGTAACTCCCAAATTTTGGCTGTATTTCTTTTCCGCCGGTGGCAACGTTTGCTTTGTTTTGTTTACGTTACTATTTCTCTTACACGGCGAATCGACCAATGACTGACGCTAAAAATGTCGCATGCCAAATCTAGCTGAGGTGGCTCAACGTATAGCGCTTATAAAAACGGTAACTGAAATAACAATTCAGCTGCGGCAATCTCGTACTACTAAGCTAGGCAGAAGTGAGTAGTCTTTGTCGATAGATCTTTATTTTAGTATTTTGTCGAAAGCGCTTTTTTTCACGAATTTATATATTACGAATTTATTTGACGATTTTTGATTTATATCACGAATTATACTGTAGCACATTTCTAATAGGTTTAACGAATTACATGTCATTTATTTGAATTCAAATTTATTTTAATAACTTAGTATTTATTAAAAAGATGTAATTTTTTTTTAAAAAAATGTTGTTATATGGATTTGAATGATTTTTTTCGAATTCTTAGAATTTTGTGCATTTGCAATGTACCTAAGTTAGCAGCGAGCTTGGTTTGCGAAGCAAACCATATAAGATTGCGTAGCAATTTTCGGGGGTTGGCGAGCGTTAGCGAGCAGGGGGCGCAGCCCACTAGTAACATTATATTCAACAAACAAATCTGATGAGTTCACAATCGTAATTCAATATTTTTGCTTACCAAACGGGCCGATATACTAAATACTATTTTTACTTGCATCTCATTGTGCATGGAACAGTTCTTAATCATTTAACAGGCCTCTTTAACTGTAATTTATAACAGTATATTAATGTTATTTGCACAAAAAAAAATTAAAATTGTTAATAAGATTTGACCACTTTTCTAAATAACTTTATTTTAAAATGTACCGCATAATTACTTTATAATAATAATAATAATAATAATAAAAACAATTCCCCAGTTTTGAACTTTTGAATTAAAAGCGTAATAATAGTAGTACACTAAAATAACGTCTAGTTAGGAATACAAAAATATTTATAGAAAAACAATACCTTCAAGACTTTTATGCTGATGACAACCAAAACAATATGGAAATGAATGAGGAAAAATTGGATCCTACCACGTGATTTTCCGGCCAATAAAAATGCACGAACAACAATGGAAAACTGCGACGCCATCATTAAAGTTTTATATATAGTAAAATATTACTTTTGCTTTAAAATCCCTTATTTTCATGCCACAAATCAATTGAATCATGTTAGCAGAAATCTGCATTGCAGAGAAATTAAAACAAATATCCATTTTAAAAGTCGCCAAACTTACGAAGGAATAAAAATTTTCTTTTACTGAATACTACACACCGCAATTAATTACATTTCTTTAAAGTCCTTTTTTAATATATTTTTTTCAATAAAGAATACGCTAACCGGATGATTTAAAAATGATCATTATTGAATAAGTTTTCATTAGCTGCGGCCTGGGTAATGATCTTATTCTTCAATTCTAGATTTTTAAATTTGTCCGGCCGCATCTGGCAACGAAATAATGGCCAACAACATTAGCGACACAAGCGCTCCCCCGTGGAAAACACTTAAGTTAATGAGTGGGGTGGAGGTTATCATAATTAAGTCCGTACACAGTATAGTGGAGAAAATGGTTTGTTGATGACTATTCTATGATGAGAAATCGATGCTTAACTCCTCCACCAAATAAGTTTTGTATTTATTTTTTTTCTTCTTCCCCAAAATACGAAATTTCTCTTTTAAATTCAGAAAATTCAAAAAAGTTTAATATTATTTGTCTTACATTGATATGTAGATTTTAAAAAAATTGCTTATAATTTTAAATTATGTAAAGCGAACTGAGAAAAATGAAATAAAAATCACAATTGGGTACTTGCACTTTAAGAAACAGATCACGGAAACTCACACATGTGATCTATGATGTCAGCTGATCGTTTATAAGCAAAATGGCGTGTTTAATTTGAGCTGATTTTCTCCACGTAAGTTAGATTGTTAATTAATGTTAGGTGAATTAACATTGTAACTTATTGACTAGGTGAATTAACATTCCAATTGTAATGTTAGTGTTTTTTAAATATTAATTCGTTTTATAGTTTAAGGACGATATCATTAAACAATAAAACGAAATCGTGATTTTTAGTCAAATTACTTTTAAAAGGTCATCGGAAAGCCTAGGAAAAGCTTTAAATTGGGTACTTGTACTTGAAGAAGATCACAAATACCCACACATGTGATGCATGACGTCAGCTGATCGTATATAAGTAAAAGTTGAGCTAAATTTTTCCACATAAGTTAGAATGTTTATTAACTAGAGGTTAATTGAATACAGTGTCATATCGCACTTTAAATTCCCTGAAATATAATTCTTTCTCGTCTACATAACTTAGATTTATTATTTGTTTATGTAGCTTATTGTAACCGTTATAGATTTCTGAATTGTGTGCCTGGCAATTTCGATGCTTAAATAGTTTGTTTATGTTCTACAAGACTTCATGCCTATGTTTGTATTAAAAAAGAAATAAATAGTGACAGAACTGAAATCTTTGTGAAAGAGTATAGAATGTGTCGTTTAAGAGAATCGAAACATGATGGACTTGGCCTACTCTAAATAGAATGGAAATAGCATACATTATTAATACTGAATTGCTTGTAAAGTAATGTGTTCTTTTATTTACTACCCTCGGATTTTCGAAAAAAATTAAAAACTAATTAACAATTAATTATATAAACTCTATACTATATAAACTCTAAATTTTACTAATAAATATTTCATGTTAACATCTAATCTCCAAAAATACAATAGAACGGAATATAATTTCGCAAAATTCTCTATTTCTATAATATCGTTTGCTAGAGGATATGTTCTCTAAATTGTTTTACAGGGATTTACAAAAGAATTTCTAAAATTAAAAAAATAATTTTATGCTAAAATGCAAATTGCAGGAATAATGCAAAATGAAGAAGTTCATTTAAAAAAATTAGAAATTACCTCTTCTTATTTCCTCAATAAATAAACAGTAGGGAGAACCTTCTATTTTTTTTTCTTTTCTGGTGTGATATGAACAGTTAAATTGATTTGCAACTATCAAAATCTGCACAACAGGAAAAATTTATTAACATCTCCTTCCAAATTGAACTTTGACAAAATGTTAGTAAATTTATGTAGCATAATAGAAGAGATAAGTCCCTAAATAATCTAAATGATATTTTAGAGAATTTATATCTTGACAATATAAAATCAAGACTATGCTTTGCAATTTTATTTCTTAAATTATAAATTCAGGCTTCAGTTTTAATAAATTCCCATTGGTCAAATCTATAAACTTCTAAACACTTATTTAAATGGTCTGCTTTACGGTATTTATATTCTTGATGTTTTGATAGACTGGCAACAAGCAGAATTTCTTAGTTTAATTGCCGACTTACCAAGTGCACTTAGATCGCTTTTCCACTCTGCAAACACTCACAGACTGCCACTCGAATCTATCATCCACGAAGATCTTAAAAATTGAAAGACTTAGCGAAATATGTGTCGATAAAAATGTTTTTATAGTTAAAATAAAGATAAATAAAAGAACTTTTTAACGATGACTCTTAATTTATCTCAAAAATGCCACTTCGCTCAGCTCTTTATTTATAAAGAAGGAAAACAAAAAAATATTGTTAGTAATATAAATGCTGTAAAAATGAGTCACACTTGAAGGTGCACTTTGTGACAAACGGTTTAAAAATGCATTATTTAGAGACAAAGAAAGGGAGAAAAAAAATTAGACATGATAACTTAAAGGTTAATGCCAACATGTGACAAGATTGATTCAAATAAATTGGTAAAATTTGAATTGATTTAGGAATCAGGTACCTTTGTTATTAAAATAAAGAAAATTTAACAATAGAATTAACTGATCTGGCAAGTAAAGCCGCCAAATTTTACTTCAGCCGCCAAATACCAATACTTTCCGCCAAATTTTACTTCAATGCATTTTAATAATTTAAGATGTAAGTTCACCGGAAACTATATTAACCGGAATGCCTGAATACTTTATATTTACTTGTCCTAACCCGGGTATTATAATATTATTTCGAAAATACTTGATTAAGCGCAAACTAGCATTTTGACAATACTTGCCAAGAAGCCTTGGTGGATCAGGTGATAGAGGTCTCCAATAAGATGACTCAGATTCGTATCACGGCGATAGATGGTCCATTTGAATTCTCCTACTGGATCTCACTGTACACAGTGCTCTCGTAAAATATCCTGAGTGCGAGTGGTAGATGAATCTTGATTAGAATCCCGGTGCTGTCGAGCTAACTGCGAGAGGTTTTCATGGTTTTCCTCTGTATGGACGTTCCCAGTTCGCAATGATTGATTTAAGAGTTTTCTTGTTTTCTGGGTAGGGTTTAAACTTACAAGGCTACAGAGTTGAACATATGTGTCCGCAAACTCAAAAAGGCGTCTGCTGTTAAGTTACGGTTACAAAAGTAAAAGAAAGTACTTTTAATTATCGCATTAATTTAAAAAAATTTTAAATTTAAATTATTAAATTATTTAATTAATTATATTAATTAATTGTATGAATTAATTATATTAATTAATTATATTAATTAATTGTATGAATTAATTATTTGAATTAATTTTATGAATTAATTATATTAATTAATTATATTAATTAATTGTATGAATTAATTATATTAATTAATTATGTTAATTAATTAATTAAAATATTATAAAATTGCTAATTATATTATTAAATTGAAAAAAAGTACCAAGATTCCGGATGGAGTAGATAAACAGTACCAAAATTAACGAATAAAGAACAAAGGAAAATCGATTCTATTTGATACGGTCCAAAATTTAGTAAATTTAAATATATAAATAAGATTTTATAAAACGCAAAGTTAGATTTTTATTTAACTCCATGCTTTTGTCCCGCAGTGGATTGATCGTAAAGACACGGTTCCCAGCAGAACACCGAAGTCAAGCACCATTTTGATCAGTTTGCGTAAGGAACGAGGGTGTGCGATATCGATCCTCATTAAACTGTTCCACCGTAAAGTGCTCGACTTCAATTGTAAGTCGTCGAGCTACCAAAGCAGGGGGGCATCTTCCCTGCTGAGGATCAAAATATTAATGGCATGTCTTCGGATATGTTTCCCTGATCGTCGCCAATAGCCCATTGTGCAGCTCTAGTGCGACGTAAATAAAGTACCTACCTACCTTCGCGTTTTTTACAACCACTGCGCATACATTATACTTCATTTTCCGATTATATACTTCCCATTATATAAGAAAAATACAATGTTTTTAAGGAGAGTCGGTTCAATATCTATCAATAATTCTAAAACTGGCCTTTTTCGATGTATCTTTCCTAAGAAACAACTTATTATATCGCCTTGAAATGTTTTGGGGGTGTTTTTGAGATTATATCAGTTGTACTTTGTGATAATGTTTTAGTGTTAACAGAAATACTTTTTGAGTTATGAAAGATTATGGATGAAACATTTTAAGAAATTAAAAGTTCTCAGTTTATAATTTTTTTAAAAATTTTCTGCCAAAGATATGTGTGGGGATAGTAGTTATCGACAAAGTCAACCTTCATCTATGGAAAGGTACCCCAACATGGAATCGAGTTAACATGTTTTACATACTAGTTCATAGGAATTTTTGTACTGGTAGATACACTACAGTACTTTCCTACCAGAAATATATCTGTGATAGAATTCGATGAACGAATATCACAAGTTGGTTCGTTGCTGTTTTGTGAGAAGCCGGGAAAGCTGTATTAAAATCACCGTACTTTTAAATGCTGATCGCGAGAGCTGCTTTCGTGGTCGCTCCTGTGTTGTCAATAAGCAGTCGAGTGTATACAGGCCGACGTTGTGTGTGATCGAGACTGAGCAGCAACAGCGTGAGGAGGTGGATAATGTCACAAGTAGCAAGTCAACCGTTTAATGGGGACCATCCATCGAAGTAAGCGTGTTCAAATTAAAATGGGGGTTTCTGTCAAGGTAGGTGTGTTCACATCATGTCCGAAGGTCACTAATGTGGGAAGAGTCACATCGACAATGTCAACCTTCATATCGAGTTAACATGTCTTATATACTAGTGAATTGGAATTGTATTTTTGTAGTGGTAGATACACTACAATATGCATTGCAGTTATCACAGGTAGACGAGTATACGTAAATATTTTGTGTATGTAATACGTAACTACTGTACCAACTCCCCTTAATATTACTTCATATTTATATTTAAGTGTTGATGATATTGATAAAACAATTTTTTATCTGTCTCATTCATAAGCATTTGAAAAAGGAAGTATGATCATTTTAATCAGCTATCTACAGTGGTATAAGAAATTAAGAGAATTTGCAGACTTGGTCGATTATCTCTAGAAATATTGGGCAGATTTTAATGAAATTTGATATGTATACCCGAGGTGCATCCAGAAAGTAAGTTTCTCGAATTTTTTTTTAAAAAAGGAACTCACACTTTCAGGAACATATTTATTGGCAATAAGTACAGCAATGTTTCAGCTATTTTTCAACATAGCCGCCACCAGAATTGAGACACTTGTCGTATCGTGGGATCAACTTTTGTATCCTTCTGTCATAGAACTTTGCCGCCTGTGAATACCAGCGTGTGACAAACGCCTTCAGCTCTACGTCGTTTGGAATTTCTTGAGGTGCAAGAAAACGTGAAAATCGCTGGGAGCAATATCAGGGCTGTAAGGTGGATGATCAAACAACTCCCAGCCAAATTCCGTCAAAACAGCTGCTGTGCGTCCTGCCGTATGAGGGCAAGCATTGTCATGGAGGAGCGCAACACCTTCCGTAAGCATTCCACGACTCTTGATTTGAATGGCACGTCACAACTTCCGCAGTGTTTCACAGTAACGGTAGACGTCTGTCGCACGCTGGTTCCATTCACAGGCAGCAGAATTCTACGACAGAGGGATGTAAAAGTTGATCCCACGATACGACAAATTTCTCAATTCTGGTGGCAGCTATGTTGAAAAATAGCTGAAACATTGCTGGCCTTATTGCCAATAAATATGTTCCTGAAAGTGTGAGTTCCTTTTTTAAAAAAATTTGGGGAACTTGCTTTCTGGATGCACCTCGTGTATACATATCAACCATACCCCCTATTAAATCTTTTTTTTTCTCGTTTATTCTTCAACCGCTGTTTCATACCTCCCGACTCCAAGGAGTGTTATGCACGATAATGCGTGTGTATTACAATTATTGAATGGTTATTTGTTTTGTATTGTATCAATGTATGAACATACATGTCTAATTTCATTTAAAATCGGTCCAGTAGTTCTAGAGAAAATAGACCCAGTCTGCAAATTCTCTAAATTTTCTTACACTAGTATATTTTGTTGACTAATGTAGGCATTTTTTGAGTCCTAACCAAAGGAATTTAAGTTTAAAGGGAAAAAAAAAATCATGTAATTTATGTAAATTTAACCCTTTCATTTCTGTTTGTTTGATGCACTTAAAACTATACATAAATAGCTCATAAAATGGAAATTAGTACACGAATAACTAAACACGAATATATTCTCCTATGCTTTATAATTTTACACAGTAATATTTTAGCAAATTTGAATTTTGCTGAAGCGGTTGGCGATATCTTATTTTCAGAATGTCCCTTCCCTACACTATGGCATTCTGTCAGCATTTATTTTAAGCCGCATAGTATTATGCTAAATATTTTTCCCGAAGTAAGAAACGGGAACGAAATAGCTATAAGAAGAGTTACCACTTACAATATTCTTTTTTTTAAATTTTTTTTTTTGAGAAGCAATAAATCATTTTCTCGCCAAACACTCTTTAAAATAATTTTTCTCTCTTGCATACCCATGTGGGGGGATATCAGAATTAGATTTCGAAGCACATCAATATTCCTTTTAATAGTTTTGTTTGGCTTTCGCAATTTTTATTTTCAATTCTTTTCGCCAAAGCTATCAATCAATGTCTTCTGCATATATGCGTCGCCCCCTACCCCGCCTTCAGCCAAATGGTAATGAAAAAAAAGGAACCCTGCTGCTTGAAATGGCATCTCTTTTTACCTGTGGACAATTTGTCAGGTTTTTAAAATAATTTTTCTAAAACTAGCAATGAAAGTTGCCGTTATTTGATAAATATTTTTAGCTGCATCTTTTCAGACGCGTATGGATCATAACAGTGCAGTTTAAAATTAAACCTCGACTTTTTTCTAGACACTGTTTCCGCGCATTTTTGTTTTGATAAATATTTTATTGCTGAACTTAAAATGGAGAGTGTTTCCGAAATTTTTTTTAAAAATTTTTTAATTACTCATGGTTGTAAATTATTTATTTAAGAGTAACATTTAATCCATGTTTATTGAAAGAATAATCCGGAGATGTGTTAGCTAGCATCGATTGGATTATAAAATTAAAAAAAAAGAAAAAAAGAAAAGCATTGCAAACCTATGTGACATGATATTGATATTGATTGTCACATGATATGATTCGATATTTTAATATCTGCTGAGAGACCCGCGATGGCTCAGGGGATAGAGGGTTCGCCTTCCAATGAGGTGAACCGGGTTCGCTGGTCTATGGTTGGTCGATACGAATCCGCATCCGTCTTGCACCGACCACAGTGCTGACGTGAAATATTCTCAGTGGTAGACGGATCATGTGTTAGAATCCCTTCACCGACAGGCTAACCTTGGGAGGTACTCGTGTTCTTCCTCTACATGTAACGCAAATGCGGATTAGTTCCCTCAAAAAGTTCTCCACGAAGGCAAATTTATCCCAATACTTGATCCAGGAGTTCCCTTGTCTTCTGGATTGGGTTTAAAATTACATGACTACGGAGTTGAACGAAAACTTGGGCCGACTGTTCAGCTACTGTTAAATAAAAACTTATATATCAGAAATATTTTAGAATATTTTAATTATTACGTATATTTATTTTTTTAAATATTTATATGATTAAATCATAGTTTCATCCTTTAATGAGTTTTTTTTTCTTGCTATTATTCTTGTGAAATGAAACATTTGAAATGATTATTTATTTTTTTGAATCTGAAAAGTAATAAAATTAATGAGAAAAACTACGAAGCTTAAGGAAGTAAAATTTACTCAGCTGTATCTATCTAGTATCAAATATCAAACTATTTTTCTATCTGAGTTTTTTTTTTCAATCTACTAAGCGGCTCTTTAAGTTGATACAAAGTCGTCATATTGGTCAGGATTATTTAATATTGGACGAACATAATACGCAGAATAATGAAGAAACAAGACTTAAAATATTATTTTGAATTTTTATATTTTTTCGAGAAATTTCACTCTTTCTCTGAGATATTTTTCTAATATAACCAATTTATATTATTTGTACACATTAATCAGCATTTACATTATCCGAATGAAATTTATTATCCTCGCGATAACATTGAACTAAAAAAATAACCGTTATTGATAATGCTTTCGGCATTATCATATTTAATATGTATCGTTGTTGATGATAACCGAATTATTATCAAATTTATGATTATTGCTATTGATTATATTTTTTAAAAATATTTTATAACCGTCGTTGAACAGCAGACCCAATTTTGAGTTTACGACCACTAATGTTCAAATCCGTAACCTTGTTATTTTGAACCTAATCCAGAAAACAAGGGAACTTCCGGATCAAGTATTGGGAGATGTTGTTGTTGTTGTTGTAGTTAATTTACGTCGCACTAGAGCTGCGCAATGGGCTATTGGCGACGGTCTGGGAAACATCCTTAAAGATGATCCGAAGACATGCTTTCACAATTTTGATCCTTTGTAGAGGGGATGGCACCCACGCTTTGGCAGCCCGACGACCTGCGCGTAGTCGAGCACTTTACGGTAGAACAGTTTAATGAGGACCAATACCACACACCCTCAGTCCCTACGCAGACTAATCCAAGTGGTCACCCACCCGAACACTGACCGCAGCCAGTGATGCTTGACTTTGGTGATCTGCTGGGAGCCGTGTCTTAACGATCAGTCCACAGCGGGGCCAAGTATTGGGAGAAATGGTGCCTTCACGGAGGACTTTTTTGATGGAACTAACCCGAATTTACGTTACATGGAGAGGAAAACCACGAAAACCTACCATGGTTAGTCTGACGGCAAGGATACTCTAACCCATGATCCACTTACCACTGAGCATATTTTAAGTGTGCACTATCCTCGGTGCAAGCCAGGTGCGGAATTCGTATCGATCAACCATCGCTAGAATTTGAACAAGGTTCAACTCTTTGGAAGGCGAACGCTTTATCACCTGAGCCACCATAACTGATAACATTATCATGTTCGATGTGTACAGTTGGTGATACTGATCTCGATATTATAACTGTCGATAATTATCGAATACTTGGTCTTAATTATTAAGCATGACATTCACATAGTGAGTATAATTTTTAAAATACTGTTTTTTGCAATGTTAAAATTTTTGTTTTGTTTTTAGTTTCAGAATGCGGTCTAAGAATAATTCGTAAACATTGTTTTCTACCATAATAAAATATTTAAAATTTATTCTGAAGATAATATTGCTAAAAATACTTTTTAAAAATAATAAATAATAATGCTACGTGATATAGTGCCAGGTTGTCAGCGAGTTACTTTCTTTCTTTTTTTTATACTCGTTGCAAATACAAATAGAAAAAAAAAGCAATCCTAAAAAAGAATCGTATTGTTCCTTTGCATAAAACCTGATATGATGTGACTTCATATTTGACAGCTACTAAATTCTTTAACAAGCTCTAAAACTCAACACTGGTAGTTCGTAATGTCACACTTTTTCGTCAGTTGCCTTAATGATATCAGAATTCGTCCACAAATCATCTCGCGAAGTACTCTGCGAAGGGGAGAAAAAGAACTACAAATGAATAAATGATGGAAGAATTGTTGTGGGGGAGAGAAGAGCTCACTGAAACTACATCTCAAATAGAATGCCCCATTAATTTCGTCCACAGAGACATATTATTCTGTTCGCACCGACATTGTGAGGGGTGTGGGGGGGAATAAAAGAAAACTGGAGAAGAGTGGGAGGGAGGGAACGGAAGTAGATCGCCTGATATCACGTAATATTTCTGCCCGAACAAGAACCCACGGGGATGCAGGATCTAATTTATGGAGCGGAGAGATTATGCGTTATTGCTCTCGTAAATGAGCGCGGATGGATACAGAGAATCGTAAAAAGACGCTTTACTGCTCTGCTTTGCGTTGTTTTTTCTTCCTTTCATTTATATAACGACTACAAACGGTAGGGAAAAAAAATTCTTTTTTCCCCCTTACCATAGCATATTTGGAAGAGTAAACGCAAAGGTTTTACTAAATATTGTTTTCTTTTTCGCAAATATCCTGGAAATTGCAAAGATGAAAACATTCCAAAGATTTTTTTTTCTTCTTTAAATGCGTGTTTTAAATGAGGCTGTTAGATCTTACAACTAATATATTTAAAGTTAACCAATCTTCATAATTAAATTTTGCGTAAAACATTAAGCAAAAAGTTCAATTTTCAAGAAGTGCTTACATAATTCGGAAAAAAATATTGCTTTCTAACTGAACAGAAATTTTACAAATCGGTTGTCAAAGTGTAGTTTTTTAAAAAAAATCTAATCTAAAGCAAAATAAAATAGAATTTAATTAACGTAATTTTTTTTTTGTTTTGTTCTTTTTTTGAAACGCAAAATATACTTTAAAACAAAACTAATTTGTAATCTCTTTAGATGGGTCAAAGTTTCCGTTAACCATCAACACTCAGAATAGCATCATATTTAATCATTATTATTATGTATAAACTCGCGATATTACTTTTTTTAATGTGTTATGTTATTGATAACGATCGCAATATTATCGTATTCGATAATTATAGTTATCTATAATGAGTACGATGTTGTACTAATATTCTCCTACCTCTACTATTATTAAATATCAATTCACTAGTATATAAAACATGCTAACTCGATTCTATGATGGGGTACCGTTTTCATAGATGAAGGTTGACAAAGTCGATATGACTCTCCCCACATTGGTGACCCGGACGTGAGATGATCACGCCTACTTCGATGGATGTTATTTGCGTCTGCGTCATCGTCCTCCTCGCGCTGTTGCTTCTCGGTCTCATTTACACACAACGGGATTCTGCACATACTCGTCTGTTAATAGCAACACAGGAGCGAACACACTAAAACCGTGAACTTATTTCAGCTCTCACGACAAACGCTCAAAACTCGGTGAACGTAGCACAGCTCTCCCGGTCTACCTCTAATACAGCAACTAGTGTTATCCCTTCATCGAATTCTATCCCCGATAAAATTCTGGTGGGGGAGTGTTGTGGCGTAACTACCACTACTATAATTAAATATCAATTCACTAGTATATAAGACATGCTAACTCAATTCTATGATATGAGATAGGGGTCGCTAAGTGGCCCAGGTGCCGAATTTTTGTAAATAAAGTAAGTAAGTCGATTCTATGATGAGGTGCCTTTTCGTAGATGAAGGTTTATATAGTCGATATGACTCTTCCCACAATTTGCATCAATAAGCGGCTTGTGTATACCAGAATCTAGCACGTGTTCTCATGGTCCTTATAATCCTTACGTACCCATTATATTTTATTATATGGTACGTGTATTACCTCGAATGACCGAAATCACGGGTGAATGTCAACAATCACAAAGTCGCTTTGGTGAATGTCCGAAATATTTGTTATATCCGATTTGATATTAATTTATTCGTTGATGTTATTATATTTATTTGATATTTTAATATCTGTTGAGGATGGATCAGGAGGAACATCAGTGTTCGGAGTACCGGTTAAATGCATACTGGACAGTGGCACTTGACCTTAAAAACATTCATGTAGGGCATACCGGGCAACGGTTGATTGGTTTCATGGTTTCTCTGATATGCCAAACAAACTTCCATCATTCCATGGTTTTACTTTAATACTATGATGTTTAACCATCAAAAGAAGTTTGATTCTTATGGACCAATAATCCATGATGGCCCATGATGTTTTCACCTATACATTTCCATGATAGATTGATTGGAATTCCTATTGGTTCTCAGGTATGTCTCCTCTTGAATCATCATAAATCAGTCCGAATTCCTAAATTGGATTGTTCATGATTGTTTCAACATTTGATTTCTAAGGAATTATGATGGAAATTTCTGATGGTTAAACATGATCAAACAAGTTGCTATTTTTATGTTGGACCATCACAGCTCAGTCCGAATTCCTACATTCAGGGTTGCCACAGCAAAAAAGGAACAAAAATAGTTGCTTTTAGTAGCCTCAAGAAGGAAAATAGTTGCCTAAAACTACGAAAATAGTTGCCTGAACAGGGTCAAAAATTTATCAAAAATAGTAGCCAAATAACTAAAATTATAGCTTATTTGCCATATACTATGATTAGGACTGGGTGATGTCAGAAATTTTAAATCGTGATACATCGCGATATAGCGATGTATCGCAATTTAGCATATGTTCAAAAATTACCTGTAGCAAATCTTTAAATCAATCAAAAGAAATAAAAAGAAATAAATCTATTACAAAAGAAAATACTAATTCTAAACATATTCCACTATGACATCAATATCATTGCTTAATATTTTCAATTAAAATAATAAAGAAGTCAAAGTAGAGGCAAACCCAAGATTTATTTCATTATTCTTAAATTAAAAATGATGTATGATTTATTGGTTTAAACATAACACCATAACAAAATATTTTACATTCATGCATTAAAAATTAAAAGAAAAAAAACGAAAGTAAAAGGCAAACCAAAGAAATGTTCACTTGAGAAAAAAAAATCATGCTTTTGAAACACCATTAGACCCTCCTTTATTTAATTATTTAAAATAATAAAATGTAGTATTGACTAATGATCAAATTCTGTACTTAATAAATGTAAAAATATTTTTTCTTTATTATTTTTTTTTTTGAAAATAAAATCGACTAAAGATTTATTTGTTTAAAAATGATACTAGCTATCTAATTATTAAAAAGCGTCAAATCATTACTAAACTCTTTATTTAATTTTTAAAATTTTTTTTTGTTTTAACTGCACTACGCACATGGTAGGCGGCAATAAGTACGTGTTTTAGTGAGGGGACTGAAAAGTAACGTTCATTTTTGCGAAAAAACTTCGCTACGAGTAAAAAAGTCCCCCAATAGTCGCCTATTCCTGAAAATAGTTGCTTTTTTAGCCTTTTTAGGCAAAAAAAGTCGCCATAGTCGCCTAAGGCCGAAAATAGTAGCAAATAGTCGCATTTTAGTAGTCTGTGGCAACCCTGTACATTGGGGTGATGGTTCCTTCTGTTGGTTACCATTAAAAAACGTAATGGTTGATGATGGAATTATTGATGGTTACCATCAAGAGTATGGGGGTCCATCAATGGAAAACCATCAAAAGTTTTGAATAGGGTAGGTTCTGCAGCATAAACTCAGGGAATCCTGAAGTTAGGAGTGCTATTTTGAAGTTAATTGAGTACTATACTAAAAATCTGAAAGTTAAATGGGATATTAAGAGATATGCGACAGGGATGCACTATGATCAAGCTTTAGTTAGTACGTTTTCTATACAAACTGTATGATACAGATCATTTTAATTTTAATACGCGAATCATGCTTCTTTTATTGCTACTAAATCAACTAGTTTCACCTCAAGTACAGATAAATCGTTCATACTTGTTTTTGCAGAATTGCGTTTAATGATAAAATATAGAATTCAATACTTAATCAGCAAACAAATTTTTGAATAAGAAATTTTAAAGTAACAATATATCGCTCTAGCGATGTATTCTGGTAAATATAATGCAGTATTCTTTGAAACCAAAATAATTATTAAGAATAAAAGAACATCTTAAAAAGAATGACGGCACATTCATGGTGTTGAATTTAGGGGTAAACTAAAACTTCATGCTTTTTTATAGTTTGTGTTATAAAAAATTTTTTCCTTCCGGATCTTTGAGACATTTTTGGAAAGAAATCCCTCTCCCCCCTCCTCCTCCCAATCTTTTTTAAATTTACTGGATTCATTTTCTTCCTCGTGTTTTGTTTGTCTTTCCAGTTTTTTTTCCCAGAACCGGATACGTTTTCTTTTCTTTCGCAGAAGGAAATGTTTTTCAGGTAATTACACCTTAAAAAAAAAGACTCTTTCTTTTATATATCATTCCTTTTTTGTTTACAGAGAGAACAAAATCCTTGATGTTTATTCTATAATATATTTAAAAAAATTTTTTTTTTTTTTCATTTTGCGGATCAGTTTTTGAAAGGTCAGGTGAGTGATTGTTTTATTCTTGGATAAAAACGGAAATAATCCTCTTTTTTGTTCCCAGGATGTTAAACACGCGAAATAATAATAAATATTCAAAATTGAACAAAATATAATAAATTCGGTTTGATGGAAGTGTAAATATTTTTTTGTCAAAGAAAAGCACCACGTCACTAATTACGGTACCTGACCAAATTATTAGACGCATTATAAGATTCTATGTAAAATCTTAATTATCAGGTGACACTCTATACAGCTTTATTGTTTTTATGTGACTTAGACACTTGTATGACACTTGTTTACATTCGTGTATCAATTACACTGGAGTAAAAAATTAAGAGAATTTGCAGACTGGGTCGATTATCTCTAGAACTACTGGAGCGACTTGAATGAAATTTGATGTGTACATACAGTGATACGATACAAAACAAATAACCATTCTATAATAGTAATACACACGCATGATTGTATGTAACACACGTTGGAGTTGGATGGTATGGAATCGCCACAGGACAATTCAGGCCAATTGCCACAGGAAAAAGATAAACTGTAAGCAGTGAACAATGTCTCTTTCGTGGTTTATTGATATCTGGATCTTTTCGGATAGTAAAAGTGCTATCCAGCACCTGGCTGATTAGCAGAATGTTAGGGACAGTGTTGGTGCTGATATTCTCAGGAAACTGAAACATCTCTCCCTTTCTGATCGGATCCACTTTCATTGGATTCCGTCACATGTCGATGTAGCCGGAAATGAGATTGCTGACAGTTTGGCCAAAGCAAGTACTGAAGAGGCCATTACGACTGTCGCTCCTCTTACTTACTAGAAGCATTTTTCTAAATGTAAGGCAAAGAATATGGCCATTTGGATGATCCCGCTGGTACACTCATGGTATCAGACTAGGTGCCCAGAGGGCTTCTTGGCTCGGGGCAGCAATAGACGAGAACAAACTGCCATTACTCGTTTACTCAGAGGAAATCTGTCATCAATGACTTATATCGATGGTAATAAACATTTCGAAATTTGCACTAAGTGTCCTGCTGCCCGGGCCAGGCAGGACCTGGCTCAAGCTCCCCTGTTGGTGCTAGACTTTCTCAGAGAGAACGAGCTCATGAACCTGATCTAGCTCTGTTGGTCATGGGGATGAGAACAACGAACAACAAATGATAAACTGCCTTATTTGAAGTATGAAATCAAGCTGCAAGGCCTGTAAGAGGGGACCATACCCCCCCTATTAACCCATTTTTTTGTTTAATCTGCAACAGCTGTTTCATACATTCCGTGTCCAACGAGTGTTACGCACTATCATGCGTGTGTATTACAATTGTTGAATGGTTATTTGTTTTGTATTGTATTGTATCTATGTATTGTACATATCAATTTCATTAATATCGGTCCAAAAGTTCTAGAGATAATCGACCAAGTCTGCAAATTCTCTTATACACCAGTGTAGTTAAACTAGACACGATGTATAATATAAATTCGACATTTGTATAAGTTAGACGATATATTATATAAATATAGAATATTTATTATACCAGATATTATATTAGGATATTATAATAATTAGACCAAATTATTACCGCACCACAATTATAAATCATTACTGGATCAATTTATAAATACGCACTGTAGATTTTTAACAATGGCATGTGTTGCACGGGTTTATAGGCAATACTTTTATGTTTAAACATACATGCAATGGGTTTTTATTCATGAATTTTTTCATGTACTTCCTATTCATATTTATTTTTAACGTATTACATTGCAATTTTAACCAACTGATAATAAACATAAACAAGTGCAAACGGGTTTCAGTCACGTAAAAACAACAAGCTATATAGTATAACCTGATAATTAGGATTTTTCATAGAATCTTATAGTGTTTCTATAAATTTGGATGAGGACTGTAACTCATTTTAATAGAAAGGGAAATGTTTAAATTCGAAGAAAAGTAAAAAATGTATTATTAGAAGTGCGTGTAATAAGCTTTTTATTTTGAACGCAAATTAAAATACGCGCTGAAAGAAAAAAAAATTAGCGTAGCTTGAAAAAGTTTCAAAAAATTAACAGAGCTTAAAAAACTTAACTAAGAAAATGGATACGTTGACGTAGCTTAAAAAAGTTTTAAAAAGAAAGAAAAAAAACAGATATTGAAAAAGTTAATTAAGAAAATGGATACAGTTTGGAATGTACCTTCTAAAAAATGAACGTAGCTCAAATGAAGCGTTTAAGATAATAGACATAGCTTGAAAACGTATTTATAAAATAATCATAACTCAAAATGTTACATTTGAAACCTGTTACTATCGAAATTACTTTTTTTGATAAAAGGAATTAAAAAAAAAGACCTTGTTGTAAACATTTTGTGATTTAAAAGAAACCTATTATTTTTGGTTTTAATTTCAACTTCAACAAAGATCAGCGTGATTATAAAACATTAAAACTTTGAAAAAAAATTATTTTTACCGCCAAGGTCGTAATTTAAGGCAAAAAGTGGGAATTGTAAATAAATCTCGCGTTGGGTTAAAAAATTATCCATTTCAGAGCGTGGAATATGAACTCTTCTCTGTGTAATGTTACGAGTGTTTTTATATTTATTCTTTATATTATTTCTTACATCTCATTCTTAATTCATTATTCCGATTGAAAAGCTTTCTCTTAAAAATAGTTTCATTTCCTCTTAAAAATAACTTTAAAAATCCCAAGTGATTATATTTCTGAGAAAGAAATATCATAAAAAATTTGAAAATAATTATCATAAAAGTGGCTTCAATGAGAATAATCATTAAAAAGTGTTAATTTTCCCCTTTGTAACACTTGCTTAAGATACAATGCGGAATCTCTTGCAACGTGTATCCCTAAAAATCCCTTTTATAGCAAAAATCCCTTTTATTTAAAGAGCAAAGTATGTATGGAGTCACTTTTTGCCTCTGCTTGCATTTATTCCTAGCAGTGGCCAGACTAGGCCATGGGGACCCCCAATGATTAGGGTCCCCCTTAAAATGGATTTTTTGAAAATAAATTTTAAAAAATTAAGAAAAACAATGATTTTTTGTAAAAAAAAAAATCAATTTCAAGTATATATGATATGATTATAAAATGTTATGATTATTTTTTAGTTCTAATTTAACAAAATAAAGTAAAATTTAGTTTATTATTATTTATTTTAATTTTAAATATGCTTTCTTAATTGAAAAGATATATAAATACTTTCATATTTGAATAAATAAAAAATACACGAGAAATTTTTTTTTAAAATTATAGATCCTTCTGGAATTATGAACTTACTTAATGTAAAACCGACTGCTCTAATATGCAGTAACATATTTTCTGCAATCCTTAATAAGGTGTTAAGTTGCATCATATTTCCGTTCAATCTAATCTATAGTATCGTGCAATTGGGAAAAATAATTTGGTTCTATTTAGCACCATAATGACGTTGCAACAATTTGGAAGATATTTATAGTTTAGTAAGACCTAAAATTTCTAGCAGTGTAAGAGTAAAAAGTAACTTGAAGTGATTTTATAATCAGTAACAGACCTGATTAAGCTCCGTCGTTTATTTATGCTTACTTATGTAGTAAAAATTACTACCCTTACGTTTTTTCTAATCTCGAAAAATAAATATAGTAATTGTATTATATATAACACTAAATGACTAAAAATCAGGAGAATGTCGACTTTCACCGGAGAATGTCAACAATCAGATAGTCGCTTTGGTGTATGTCCGAAATATTTGTTATATTCGATTTGGTATTAATTTATTTCTTGCTATTATTATAATTTTTCGATATTTTAAAATCTGCTGAGGATAGATTAGGAGACCCATATATATATATATATATATATATATTTCTCACACTCTGCTTTCATTAATCTTTGCAGATTGACTCAACTCTTATGGATCAAGCATGTTTAGTTTTCTTTTCCTCTGCCTCCTGATAATTTCCCCGGTGAGCCCGGATTTTTCAGGATGTCCACAGATTTCCAAGACCTGCACCTGCACACAGAAGACAAAGGGTCTGGACCTCAACTGCGACTCCGCATCCCTGACCGATCTCAGCCAATCGGTGAACTCAGTAGCCGGCACCCAACAGGTTGTGTGGTACCTCAAATTTCGCAACATCAACATCGGCAACTTTAAGTACAACTTGATGGGGGGTCTGAGGGTGAACCACTTCATAGCTCTGAACTGCAGTATTACTTCAATTGACGACGAGGCGTTCGCGAACCTGGTCGATGACCTGGAGACACTGGACTTGGGACAGAACCACCTGGAGAGAGTGCCGACGCCAGCCTTAGAGAACCTAGTGAAATTAGCATCGCTTAATCTGAACTACAATAAAATTGAAATACTTCACGCGGAAGCTTTTCGGGGCCTTATTTCTTTGCTTAGACTCTCCCTCTTCGGAAACCGAATCAAGTTCATTGACAACTCGGCATTCCTCGGAATCGGTGGCAACCTGACCCAACTGAACTTCGGTGACAACAAACTATCGTCTGTGCCTTCCAGTCCCTTAAGGAACCTCACAGTCCTCCAGAGGCTTCAAGTGCACGAGAATCAGATATCACACATTTTAGGGGAGGAGTTTCTGGGGATGGGAGAAAACTTAGATGTTCTAGAATTTGCTAGCAATCAAATCGAACAGCTGCCAGCGAGAGCTTTTGCCAACTTAAAACTGCTGAATTCTCTGGATTTGGAGAGTAACAAAATACATCTCATACATTCGAAAGCTTTTGAAGGAGTTGAAAGTAAGTCTGTTGCATTTGTAAGTCTCTAATAGTAAAAAATCTCTCTTAGTAGAAAATATCTAGTAGTAGAAAGTCTCTAAGAGTAAAAGTCTTTAATTGCAGAAAGTCTCTAACAGCTTCTACTGTAGTTATGTTTCTACCAGTCATAAAATTTATAAATCTCTAAATGTTTTCCTCAATAATTCAGGAAAAAAAAGGAAAACTTTCACGAATTATCATTGATTTATAAATTCACCAAAATTAAGAACAAGAAAAAGACACAAATAATTAAAATTTTTGCAGATATTAAGTTGGTTACAGTTATATCCAATCTGTTGTTTTCTATCTTGCTTTATTAAACCAAATAGTGGAGCTGCAATCGCTGATGTACTGACACTACTACACGAAAACTTTCATTTGGACAGCTTTTATATTTATTCGTCTAATAATTGATGCTTACAATTTACTTACTTGCCAACTTATTTCAATTTATTTTAATGTTTAAAAATTTTTTACTTTTGCGCAGTATTTTAAAAAATTCTTATATATTTTAATTTTGATAGCTTTACAATAACAGTACCTAGTTATATAAGTATGTAATAACTAGAGATAACTATATAATGCATAATATATGTTACTATATAATTTATAATACTATCATACTTATTTATGGGTACATAACAAGATACAGTGGTGAAAGAACTTAAGAGAATTTGCAGACTGGGTCAATTAGCTCTAGAACTACTGGACCGATTTTAATGAAATTTGATGTGTACATGGATTGATACAATACAAAACGAATAATCATTCAACAATTGTAATATATACTCATGATCGTACATAACACACGTTGGAGTCGGAAGGTATGAAATTGACACAGGACAATTCAGGCCGATTGCCACAGGTCATGATAAACCGCCTTATTTCAGGCATGAAATCACGCTGTAAGGCCTGTATATCTGTAAGAGGAGACCATACCCCCTATTAACCCATTTTTTTTGTTCATTCTGCAAACGCTGTTTCATACCTTCTGACTGCAACGAGTGTTACGCACGATCATGCTTGTGCATTACAATTGTTGAATGGTTATTTGTTTTGTATTGTATCAATGTATGTACATATCAAATTTCATTAAAATCGGTCCAGTAGTTCTAGAGATAATCGACCCAGTCTGCAAATTCTCCTAATTTCTTACACCGGTGTATTTTATGTAAGAATGTATTCTATTTTTACTTAATGCATTTCATGACCGTCTGGCGAAGAAAATGGCGTCTATAGAGAAATAGCCTAATTTCTGGACAAACAACCCATTTGTTGTTTACACGAGAATAAGGAATCCAATATAGCAAAGTGGTTGTTCTTTCATCCGATTGAGGTTGAGCACGTGGCCCTCCTATCACATTTACAGGCCGAAATGAACATTTCCTCTTCCATGTTGTTGTCTTAGAACACAGAAGATAAATTAAACGATTTCTCTTCAAATAATTATAGAAGTGGACAATTATAGAAATGTTAGATACATCAAACTTTACTGAATAAACCTGTCTCTATCTTTAGTTAAAAAGAGCGTATCATTTTATAAAATATCTGTCCTAACGTTGAACTATAATGCGGTGCAAATTTGTTACATCCTAAGCACACCCCGACGATAAAAAAATTAAGAAAATACTAGCTGTTGCACTCAAACTAGCTGGTCACATGTTTTTTTTTTCTGGATTGACTCCATTAAATGCCACAACCTTTCAAATAATGGGTTGCAAGAACTGTCTCAATGGATGTTTGTCGTTTGATTGGTTTTCAAATCCTGCCTATGTACGTGTTTCAAGACGTCACAAAATACTTTTCCTTCTTCAGTATTCATATTTATATTGAAATCACCGTCAAGACAGTAATTATAAGTTAATGATAAATAGAATATAAAAATACTTTAAATCATTATTATGTAAATACATTCAAAGTGCCTGCTAGTGAAAATAAAAAGAAAAATAGCAGCGGTCGCCATAGTAACGCATGCAATGACGACGCATGCGCACTGTTACTTATTACTCTTGAACACAGTTAAATGTGTGATGACGTCCAACTAAGTTGCACACGCCATCAAAACCCAAAACAGCACCCATTTTGCCAATGGGTAAAAAGTCTCATTCTGTCAACAGCTTCTACGAATTAACTAATTAGTGCAGCTTTATAATTTTTAGCAATTATAAGACAAACTAAAGTTCGAAAACAAACAAAAATTACTCATAATCTACACTGTAAAAAATTCCGAGCCACGTTGCACTAAAAATTAAAATTCATTTGCTTCCTACATTATATGAAGCTAGCTCAAATTTACCATATTTTGGTATTTTCATTAGCTTTTAATATTGGTAGAAAGTTGCACCAAAAGTAGGTGTTTTATATAAACAAAACACCTTTATCATTCTCTCTTTTTTTCTCTTTTATAAAAGCAGAGGAAGTTTGCACCAATATTAGGTATTTTTAAACAGCTCAAATGGCTCTAAGGTTGTTATTTACCGTAACAAAATTATTTCCCGTAAGTAGGTTATTTTATGACATACCTCTAACCATTTTACACCACCAACTAAATTTAAAAAGGCAACATAAAAGAAATGAACTTTAATTAAGGCAAATAAGACATTTACTTACCTAAATAAGTTGACACTTATCATGCATTAGTCCTCCTGATGCACCGAGACCGAGCTGTGAAGAAAACGTGGCATCGTAAGCAAATATCGTTTAGTTTACAATCACCGTCAAAGTTCCGTTTCTTGCACCAACTTTTGATGCAGTCAGTTGCACCATGGAAGTATTTCTCGATCATACTTCACAATTTATGGTGTAACTAAAATGAAATGATCTTTCACTGAACTAAACTTTGGGATTATGAGTAACTTTGCACCAAATACGATACCAAAACTTTGCACTGATTAAAGATTTACCGAGTTTATTTACAGTGTATATAAATGAAGCAGACTGTTTATATGTATGATTTTTTAAGCATGTATCTCATATAAAGCTGCGATTCTGAACCAATTTGTTCCAAATTTGATTTACATACGGCTGAAGATACGGCTGGCCTAATTCTCTACTTTAAAACTTTCAGCGACCTTCAGTTTGCGCTTGCGCGTTTAAAAAAAAAGAAGAAACTCGATAAATCTTTTACGAGTATTTGGTGCAAAGTTTCTTATTATCCCAAATTTAAGTTAAAGGAAAGAAAAAAATTTTCAGTTACACCGCAAATTGTGAAGTATGGATCTAGAAATATTTCCACGGTGCAACTGCACCAAACTTTTGGTGAAAGATTGGTATCCAGACCACCAACGGTTCCCAATGGGCTTTGGTAACCAGACGACCTAAGTGCAAAGCCGAGCACCATTACCGTAGAAAAGTTTAACAAGGACCAATACAACGCAACCTGGGTCCCTACGCAGGTTCTTCAAAGAAGTCACCCACCAGCTTTTTGAGAGCAGCCAGAGATACTTAACTTTGGTGTCTTTATGACCAATCCACTGCTGGACATCAATAAACACAATTAATATATAAGTTGATAGAATGGGAGAAGCAAACGTTAATGCGCGCATTAGATTTATTGCGGTAAACTTCCGATTTCCGATCCGTAACGGATTATCCTAGTTAATCTGAGGATTAACTAGGCAATGTATGCATTTTTTGACGGTTTTCGAGCTTTAGCTGTAACAGATCCATAAGTCTCGTGATCAGTTAGTTCCATTTTTGACAAACGTTGTCCTCGAAATGTCTTATCCATATTCCGAACGTAGCGTAGCGTTTTTAAAAAAAGTACTTAAAGGTGTTTTTTTTTATTGGATATTTTTAAAAAGTGCTTAATTTTCCCGTTTTAAAAATGAGATTTCCGCCACGCATTATGCAAAATCGTGGTTTTCACATTGTTCTATTCAAAGTTTTAACAATTCATTCAAACACGATATATTTCGGCTTACCGTTGGTCCGTAGCCCTACGGTCATTTAACATGTTTGATGAAATACTTGCGGGTCCACATGTGCGTCTACTGAGCTGAGTTGGGTGAGATTATTGCACTCTCATCTGCAACTCTGCTGCATTTTGATAGATATTTTCAATTTCAAGCTCCATTTTCCACCCTCTGAAATCGAACCGAAAAATCTCTCGATATTTTTAGGGTGGCTCATGTAATTAAGAAAAGAATTCTTTGTCAGAAACTAGTTATTTTCTCATGATCATGTAAAGTCTTTGGAAATTATTTTGTATTTTGTTAATCTACATAGGGCTTGAAAATATTTTTGGTGCTTAAAAAGTACTAGGAGCTTCGTGATTTAGTGCTTAAAAAGTAGAAGTACTTAAAAGTACTTGGTAAAGGTGCTTAACTTTTGTTGAGAGATTTGGCTACGCACCCTGTTAAAGGAATATTTTATTTATTGTTTGCGAAAAATTAATTTCAATTTTATTTATGAGAGTAAAAATATTTGACTGGATATTTTTTTCAGGTTCTTTAGAATGGTTGAAATTGGGAGGCAACCAGTTAGATTCAGTTCCGTCAGATTCTCTCCGTCGATTGGAAAAACTACGACAACTCGATTTGAGACAGAACAAAATATCGAAAATAACGGAAGAGGATTTCAAATACTACGGAAAGACACTAAAATTCATTTACTTGCAAAAGAACAGGTATGATTACGTTTTATTACTTTTCAACTGAAATAATTACAGTGTTTTTCATTTATATGCTTATCGTAGAACTCTCACGAATTTAAAAGATAACTACATTAAGTAATTACGTATTTTTTGAAGGTCCTATTATAAAAGGCTACAAAAAATTTTGCGAGAATAATTGGTAAATTTTTTTTTATTTAGAATATTATATGTGCAGTTTCTAGTTTTAGATATCGTTTCCTATTTATGAATTCGAATAAAATTAATATTAACCCTAAATCAGGGTTTCTTAACCTGTGGTTCATAAAACCCTAAGGAGTCCATGAGTTATATTTTGAGGGTCCGCTGACTACTTCTAATTTTTAAAACGTTTGGAAGCCTACCCGTTACTTGTAAAGTGAGCTATGGCAGCTATAATTCCGTTTGCTACTGTGTATCTTTACAAAGCGAGATTTTCCACATTTGTGACAATAAAAGCATAACATCCTAATCGATTGAATGTTGAATATGATATACACGTTGCTTTGTTGAAAATCATCCCCCAATTCAATTAATTAATTAAGGAAAAGCAGCAGCAACCTTCACATTAAAAATTTAGTATACTATTCAGGGGTCTGTTTAGAAGAAATTTGTGTCCGTTAACGGACCCTTCACAAAATATCTTTTCATAAAAATGGACCTTTCCCAAAATATTTTAACATAAAAACGGACCCTTCAGAAAATGATTTTTCTTTTAATCGGACCCTTCACAAATTTGTTTATCTTCATTATCGTTTTGTTAATCGAATAAACCCTTTCCAGGGCAGAAAACAAGAAAGATGGATGTAAACGAATTAAGTTTTGTTTTCGGCAGACGATTCTTCCATTATTCGTCCGAAATGAATATTCTGATTTCAGCAGTATAGGCTGAATACCAAATATTTGTATGTTGCATCTCTAATTTTGAAGCAGCAATTGCTCTTTATTTTTTAAAATTTAATTTTTTTATTATAATTTTACAGTGCTGAGTATAATCTTGTATCTATTTATAATTTAAAAACTCCTTGAAAAAGTTTTTTGCAATAACAGGACCCTATTTGCACAAATTCATAAAAGCAGGACCCTGGTTGAACGAATGTGACTTAACGCTTATTTTATATTCACAAATTGGGAGTAATTTTTTCACAATTTTATAGAAACAGGACCTTTTACAAAATGTCTGGACAGACCCCTGCTATTAGAATAATAAAATTAAATGTTTTCTAATAATTGATGTTTTTTGCAATAATTTTTTTCACAGGGGGGTGGTCCGTGACTTCTTGAAATTTTTTAAAAGGGATCCATTATATCAAAAAGGTTAATAAACACTGCCCTAAATTATATATATCTTCACTGTGTAACTAAAAATACATAAATTTTAGAATCGGTTAAAATTAACTAAATAATGAAGAAACAGATGAAACCCAAATTGATTGATAAACAAAAAAAAAACACTATCGGAAAACTAAAGAATCATTATTGATTTAGATGGAACTAAAACATCAAGATCAAATTGATTGCCAGATTACATATGGAAACATTATTTCCTTTCAACTCCTCTTTAATTTCCTTGATAACTGTTTTTTTTCGACATAAATTTGAAATAAATTGTTTGTAAAAATCTTTTTCAAAATTTTTATCTGGTATCTATCCCAATCAAATTAAATATATATATATATATATATATATATATATATATATATATATATATATATATATATATATATATATATATATATATATATATATATATATATATATATATATATATATATATATATATATATATATATATTTAAACCGAATGAAAGATTGATAAAGTGTATGATAGTGAAATGGAAAAGCTTAACATTTTGACCCTTGAAATTTTAAGCGTTTAACTTTCACAGCTAGTACAAAAAAAAATCATGAAGGTAGAATGAAGTAACAAAAACGAGTAATGGTTAAGCTAACTCATTCACTCAAATTCTCTAAAATATCACTTATTTCATTCAAGTTCTTTTGGTTTACTGTGCTCTTCGTAAATAAAATAAGCGTCTCATTGTTACTTAGTTTTCTCACCCTCCACTTCCCCCCCCCCCTCCGTTACTATGGTTTCTCCAACTCTTGTTTTTCACCAAAACAGCACATTTCACTAAGAAACTGGAATATAGTGGGGTTGTAAAAAAGCAAGATATGATGAAATCATTGTAAGAGAAAGGGGTAAAGTGGGTACTGAGAAAAAAGTACAGTCAAAACTACCTGAATATGTTAAAATGTTACGTGTTTCTGATTTTATACTAACACTAAGAAAGCTCAGTCATTTTTACCGGAGAGCATTAGTAATGATTTTTGTAAAATTAACAATAAATTATGGTTTTATACAATTTGATAAAATTTTGTAAACGTGATAACTTATTATGATGCATTAGAGCATGAGCAAGGCATAAAAACTATTTACTTAGTTAAATTTACTATTCAGATTTTTTTGTATTTTTTTAGTATATATATATATATATATATATATATATATATATATATATATATATATATATATATATATATATATATATATATATATATATATATATATAATTTTTTTTAAAAACATCATTACCATACAGAATTTTTTTATCCCTCTGAAACTACTTTGAGACGACTAATTCTAGACAATTCATAAATCGTTATTTTCTAGACTGATGTGATTTCGAAATGCATGTTGTTGTTTTGTTTTGTTCCAGACTCCATTCCATCGAAGTGAATGCTTTCTCGAATTTGGATTCGTTGGTATGGCTCTATTTACAATCCAATCAACTGACGTTGGCTCCATATGAGACATTCAGAGAAGTTTTAGACACACTCGAAATATTAGATCTCCACGGTAATTATCATTTGTTTTTAAGAATATTTTTTGTTAGGCTGTGGAACCTTAAATGATCTTTTGGCGATTGTTTGGCGAAAAATGTAGCATTACCAGAAAAAAAAAATTTGTTCGAAATGAATACGTTACTGTGAATGCCCGAAATTGGTTGTTGTTGACTTCCATCGTTGAATGTTGACTATCACAAGTGACTTTGGTAAATGTCCGAAACATATACACTATCTGGCCATTAATGACCGGACAACCCTCATTTCGGATACATGAGGTGCTAGTATCAAGTCAGTAGGGCGTAGGGCCGCTGCGCCCCCGAATCACAGCTGTAACCCTTCTAGGAAGGCTATCCACTAGGTGTTGGTACACGGCGGCAGGTATTGCCCGCCATTCTTCCTGGAACATGGCGAAGAGTTGAGTGGTGGTTTTGGAGCGTTGTGGTCTGGCCCTCAACCCGCGCTCCAACTCATCCCAGAGATGCTCAATTGGATTGATGTCGGGACTTTTGGATGGCCAGTCAAGCTCTTGCACCCCCATTTCATCAAACCAGTGCGAGATGGCATGTGCTTTATGAATGGCAGCGTTATCGTGTTGAAACACAAACGGGCCATTACCCGGGTGGGAAGCACCGAATTGTCCAGGATGTCTCTATACCCTTCTGCGTTCAGGGTTCGACGCACTAACACCAAGGGTCCAAGGCCAAACCATGAGAAACAGGACCACACCATAATTCCTCCACCGCCGAACTTCGCAGTGTCCGGTCATTAATGGCTAGATAGTGTACTAAGCCTAGTTAAGTTCCACTGCCCGGTATACATCTACCCGGTATGTGATACATCAATGTTTTTTTAAGGTTCAGTGCCACTACCCGGTATACCCAACACTGATGTTTTTTTAAAGTTGAGTGCCACTGCCCGGTATGATTTAACCGGTACTCCTAATCTATCCTTAGCAGACATTAAAATATCGAATAAACATTATAATATCAACGAATAAATTAATATCAAATCGGATGTAATAAATATTTCGGACATTCACTGAAGCGACTCAGTAATTGTTGACATTCGCCGGTAAAAGTCGACATTCTCTTGGTTCTTCGGCTATTCACGGTAAAAATGTACTAACCGAAAAAAAGAATTCGCGCTAATTACTTTGAATTTGTTCTTGTTGGATGCATATGCTGAAAATTAATCAGGTTAACTAAATTAAAAAAAAGAACTGTTATAAATGTGTTGAGAACAGTGATCGGAGAAAAGTAATTCTTTATTCTTGAATTTAGCTATTTTATTTTGGATTGAAAAACTCGATACGAACTAATTACCCCATTTCATTATATAATAAATATATTATGTTTTTTTAAAAAAAATTTTCTACTCTTTTACTAAAGTTCATAAAATAACCATACATTTCGAAAGCATTTTAATTTCATAAAAACAACGGAAATATCAAATAATTTATGGATTGTTGATTGCATATAAATATAATTAGTACTGGATAAAAAAAAACATAACTTTCGAAACGCTGTAATCATTCCACTGAGGGTTCCGTCGAGCACCTTTTGGAAACTGTTGGTATAGCTGGATTTTCCCCAACAAAATATTCGCACCAAACAATCCCAGCAAAAATCCTAACTTACGGAAGCCTTGTAATCATTCCACTGAACCTTAGGGTTCCTTAGAACACCTTTTGAGAATCGCTGGTCGAGTGTGTTTTTCCAAAAAAATATATGATTTTTGAACAACAAATGTATGTTACGACCTATTTTGTTCTGTTGTCTAAATTTATTTTTACAAGTGTGTGTTTTGTATTTAAACCAGATTTCTGAATTGAAAATTTTTCACCTGGCCGCGCAAGATTACTCGACTTCTAATAAAACTATTAAATTAAAACTTGATAGTTGATTTGAGTATACCATGTTGCTTATGTTCATTGTATAGAACTTGAATATTGATGAATATTTTTCTATTTTCTTTGATAATTTTTTTTATAAAAATTCAAAAACTTAATATTTTTTAAATTTAAACCTTAATATTTTTTAAATCAGAAAATCCTCAGCGGCCATGTCGTATAATTATGCGGCATGTAAAAGATCCCTGGAGTGCCTCATTGGCTCTTGGCATTTCCGGCAAAGTTAAATTCCTAGTGCACTTTAGCATCCAAATAGAGTCACGGTGCTGCCATCTAGTGTGGCAGAAACTAGGCGTCCGAATTAACATGGCCAACGGTATCTCACCCATTGTGGTCTCCTGAAAGAGTGGATACCACTTCTGGAGAACGCATTAGGTCTGCTCATCGGGAAGACTGATTGTGCAGCTCATAGGAAATAAAAAAAAATTATATATATATATATATATATATATATATTTTAAATTTGAAAAATGCTTTTTATATCTGAATAGGCCGGCCAGGTTGCCGAGCGGTTAGCGTGCCTGACTGCGGAGCCAATGGTTGCGGGTTCGAATCTCGCTCTCTCTTTCTGTTCTATGTCCTTTCTTCTGTGTGATTGTGTGAATGTAACCCGGCCTATAAACGGGTTTCTGGTTGTATGACGTGGGCGACGCTACTCCACTGCCGTGACTTAGCCATATGTGCTCACTGGGTAATAATAAGAGAGTAGCAATTCTGGCATTTCTGAGGCCAATGGGAAATAGACCCAAGTGCCCGCCATTAATTAAAAAAAAATATTTCAATTATATACAGGCTAGTGGAAAGCGTGTTTAGAAGAGTGTAAGCTTTAATCCCAGAAAGCATGTAAACCTTACGGCAACCTTGTGTCAGAATTGTATTTTTATTGTCACGAAAATGTTTGTACTAAAAACCTTTTTTCAATAAAGCAAAAATATTGCAGTTTCAAACCTTTCATCCTAAAAGGATAAAAAAAATGGTTTTTTAAAGCTTTTTTTAAAAGTATTGTCACTTAGGTCGATAATGACGTTTTAACTGACGTCACACTAGCGATAGGATCAAATTACATTGTCCATTAAAATTTCAATACAAGGTGGATTTTAGCTGAGCATAGAAGACGTTGCGAAAAGAAACCTTATAATTACCCAGATTTAAGATTATTTTCAACTTATGACTAGCTTTATTCAAGGATTTTTTCACGTTAAGACAACCTCGATTTAAGGTTTATATATAGAAGGCTGTTTTCCGAGGTTTTGGATTAGGGTAATGTGAGTAGAATAGAGCAGATTGTGACAGATATCGTTTTAAGATTAGAAGGTTTTCACGTAAACCGCATAAAAACCTTTTTTGGTTTACATTAAAAGGCTGATTGAAAATAAATCTTATTTTGCTATCAGGGAATGATCTTTCGGTCTAAAATAATTGAATATGAATAAATCTCGTTTCTGTTTTCTACCACAGGTATCTTAATACTTACTGATAAATAGAGTGTATCTGAGCTCGCTAATAATGCAAGATAAATTTAATGGACAAGCATTTATAAGCAAACTTCCTAAAAGGATTCATATTTTTATTGGTTATTTCTAAAACCAGCATCAAAACACTTTGGAAAGAAAGCTGTTGCCAATACACATGCAGTTATCGATCAACGGCAAGAAACGTCCAATTTCCTAATGTGTCCCCGCAAATGATGGAACTCAAATGACTCCTAACATTTATTTTTGGCTACCGAGATGTGATTTGGTAAGAAAATTTAAAGTATCTCGGCTATCATTAAGCCACCTGATTTATAAACTTAACTTCCGAAAAGCAATCCAATAGGGAAACACTCTGCCATTAAGGAATTCTTATAGAATAAAAGTTCATTAAGTTTTCTAGGAATTTGTTTTTCTTGGACTAACGGAAGATTTGAAGTGCAATAATATTCTACCCCTTTCCCTCCGCCACCTGACCATTCTTCTATTTGCATAATCACTTTGGATCGAACGTGTATTTATACTATACCATTTACAGTAATGCTTTGAGGGCAACAGGTGGCATCACATCCTTAGTTAAGTGGATATCTAGAAAACGTTTTTATTTTGCTAAAAATGTATAAATATACTGCAATTAATTTGCTTTCGAACGGTAAAAAAATCTCGATTAAAATGCCAAATAAGAAATTAATTTCGTTTCTGTATTAATAATTCTGTATTATTTCCGTTCTGATAATAATTTCCCTGTATTAAAATTCAATTGATGCTAGAACTTCGAATGCCAATTTTTTTAACGTACTTTTCAAACGATTATAAGCTTATGAACTTTTCAAACGATTATTAACTTAAAAATACATCAAGTTTGTAACACTTTTTCTGAACCGTTAATTAAAATAGCGCCCTCTATAATATAAATGAATCGAAATGTTAATTTCTATGAAATTCAGTTTTAAGAGAATGAAAATCGTTTTCGTCGGTTTGTCAAACAATTTTTTTTTTTTTAATAATTAGAAGGTGAATCCAACGCTCTATTGTCTTGACTCTTAAAAAATTTGCCAAAATCGAGAACTGTTTATTTGTTTAAATTATATTAATAATCTCCTAACATTGGCGATTTTTTAGAAAAAGTTTAAAAACTTTTTTTAAAATTCTTAAGATATCTGATTTTACGTTTAAGATAAATTAAAAGTATGTTCAATCTACAAACATTTAAAACTATTCAGTGATTTTTATTGAAGTGGGAAAATTCTCGCTATATTGGCGATTTTTATTAAAAGAAATTAATCCTTTTTGTATAGTTAAACTTTTTTGCACGTTTTAAAACACGGAAAATTGTTCACGACAATATTTATTTTTAAATTAGAGTTTTAGTGTATTTTTTTTTCTTAATTTTTCTTTACGTCTTTGAAAAACACACTTAAAAACGTATTCATCAATCGCGGTAAACTTGAAAAAAAAAAGAGAGCCAAAAGGGAATGCTCGAACACCACATTCTTCGGAATCTTATCACCCAAAGCACAGCCAGAACATGCGATATTATAGTTTTTTGTGTTTGTTTTGCGCATCGATAACAACAGAATTATATAAATTTGAGACGATTATTGGTCGTGACTGTATCGAGAATTCCTACATCTTTACAGCCTCCTCGAATTAATGTAAATATTTTTTTGTCAAACGTTATTGAATAACACAACAGTACTAAATATTCTGAAATATGCATACATTTTTAAAAATGTTCCAAAAAATATTTCCAGAAAAAAAGAAAATCAGAGATAACAGCACATTTTCAAGTGTCGAACGTGAGTGTTATCGTCCGTGAAATCACGATCATGAATATTAGTTTTCTTTTTAGCTTTCTATTCTTTTTAAAAAAGAGAAAGCTGGCTTTAATGAGAAACTCATTATTCGCTTTCACCACTTATAAACGCTTTTATGAGTTTAAAGGATGTGCTAATTACTTTGAAAAATAATCCCCTCTTTTGTTTGACGCTACTATTTGTCTAACCCTGCAGAAGCCCCCTTCCCCATGAATATTTATTGCTTACTTACTCAGCTCTCGTCTATTTAGTGAAGAACCATCCTTACTAAACAGACGATACTGCAAAGTATCGCAGCTGGCGGAGGCTTTTTTTTTCTTTCTTTCCTTGAAGCATTTCTTAAGATTATTTTTTTTGTTTTTAAATTTAATGCATATTTATTAGAAAGAGTTAGTAAAATCTGTTGAATTTAAACTATTTTATTTTTGTCGTTTTTTAGTTCCAGCTGTTTTGCTATAAATGATTGATGCAGGGGGAATATCGTAACGAAGATCTCGAAGGATTTATATTACTAAGAGAATTATACGCTTTTCTTTCTGCTCAAAAATATTTTTGTTTTTCTATATAATATATAATCGCTTCTCATTGTTGTCTGTACATGCTTATATAACATGCAAACCACATGATTTGTATCTCCAATATAAACAAGAAATATAAAAAAATTTTTTAAAGTGAATTCCATTTTATAAATTCCATTTTAATTACTTTTTATTAAATAATTAAAAAATCTTCTCCCATATAAAACAAAAATTAATGAATTAAATTTAATGAATGAATTAATATTTAAAAAAACTGTATTCACATCAAGTATCATCCACTCACTACAAGTTTTAAAAAAAATTGTTTGAACTCGAGTGTATGAATAAAAAGTATTTAATTAACGATTGAAAATTTGAGCAAGATATAGGGAGAGTGTGAACTAATAGTAGGAATTGGAAAAAAAAGGCGCGTGGTATCAGACAATTATAAAAGTATAAATTGGGTGGCGTGAACCACACGTGCTACCACGCAATGTTCTTTATTGAATGTATCTGACACAGCTAATATAAAATAATTCAATATTTAAATGTGCGCAATAGACTATTTTTTTTAGTTCAAATAGAGCTATAAGTTAGAAATGATCACTGATGTTATTTTTAAAATATGTGAAAAACTGAATAGCTTATAGTAAAATTTAAAAGAACGACTAACCCTTAACCAGTAAAAGGCCTGGTTTCTTAAGGCCTGGTTTCTTAGGACAGGACGCCGTCAGCTGGAAATCAGCGCTAACCTCTGATTGGTCCATTTGGGAGTTTGATAGTATACGTCATCGAACGCTCATCTTGAACTACAATTGCCGTCGAACTCAACTGCAATTGGATTACAACGTGACGTTAACCACAGAAGCAATGGCGGACAACATTTAACAGCACATTGAAATCAGCCAAGATTTTGATTTTGACATTAAACATAGCTTCTTCATTAAGCATAGCACTCTTCATTTAGCTCAGCTATAATATGTTTTTTCTTGGACAAAGTCATTATTTGTTCTCAGAAACACTGGTAGACAATAACAAAATCAATACAAATTCAAAATAAATATTTGTTTACGTTATTAACGCATGCGCAATGAGAGATAATGTCTGCGTTGGACCGACTGCTCACGCTGAGCTAACAAAAAAGTATTTTTTTGGCGTCAGCTCTACGTCAACTTTCCGCTGACGCCCAGGTAAGGCGCTTGTCCTAAGAAACCAGACCTTGAGGACATGCGCCTCATCTGGAAGTCAGCGTTAAGTTGATATAATTTTGACGCCATAAAAATACCTTTTTGTTAGCTCAGCGTAAGCAGTCGGTCCAACGCAGACATTATCTCTCATTGCGCATGCGTTAATAACGTAAACAAATATTTATTTTGAATTTGTATTGATTTTGTTATTGTCTACCAGTGTTTTAGAGAACAAATAATGACTTTGTCCAAGAAAAAAACACATTATAGCTGAGCTAAATGAAGAGTGCTGTGTTTAATGAAGAAGCTATGTTTAATATATGTCAAAATCAAAATCTTGGCTGATTTCAATGTGCTGTTGGATGTTGTCCACCATTACTTCTGTGGTTAACGTCACGTTGTAATCCAACTGCAGTTGATTTGGACGACAATTGTAGTTCAAGATGAGCGTTCGATGACGTATACTATCAAACTCACAAATGGACCAATCAGAGGTTAGCGCTGATTTCCAGCTGACGGCGTCCTGTCCTAAGAAACCAGGCCTTAAGAAAATTCAATTTCGTTTTTCACTCATCCCTAATTTAATGAATGAATTAATATTTGAAAAAAAAAATATATTGACATCAAGTGTGTAATTCACTACAAGTTCTAAAAATTGTACTTGAACATGACTGGATAAATCAAAAGTATTTTATTAATGATTGATTTTGTTCAGCGTGGCATTGTTATAAGTTACAAAAGATTTATTTGCCTGTATAATATTTCTCCATTCCTTATTTATAAGTATTTGGGTCATATTCAAAATTCTTGTATATTGGTCATGTCCCTTGACTAATTAATTTTAATTATTGAAATAAGATTCCAAATAATATTTTTAAGCATTCGAATTAATTAATGAACTATATGTTTTTAGTGAATGAGGATACATAGAAAAATTAGGATTTTAAATATAATACCTGTGTAATATCTTTTTAATCCGTCAGATACAACTAAATTGATATGTCCCAATCTTTTTATTGTCAGTTTCTCAACTTCAATTAAATCGACTGTTAATAGAAAATAATTTAAATTTATCTAGTTGAGAGAATTATAATATATATATAATATTATTTTTAAATTTACAATACCCACCTGTGTTAATATTTCGTCAATTCAGGCATTTTACAAGGCTGATTTGTTGGCCACTCTTTCAGGGACACCGTGTTAGGTGAATCAACGTTTCTCCCACAGTAAGGACAGATAGTAAAGGCAATGAATTAAAATCCATGCCTTGCACGGGATTCGAACTCAGAACCTTTCCTTTCTTAAATTAAACATTCGTTGCCGAAAACGGCATAAAAAATCGAAGGTTAGAAAAACAAATTCGAAAAAAAAGTTTAATAATAACAAACTGGCTCATGTAATCATGAATAAATAATTCTTAATTATTCCCTTATATTAAATGTAAGCCAATTTCTAATTCAAACACAGTTCGAACATAAGTGTAATTTAAGTTCGTCGCCAGCAAAGTTCGTTACCTTAAAGTAGTGAAGTAGTTACTACAATTCCAAAGTAGTTAGTAGTAGCTACATTTAAAATATGTGGTTTTAGTCAACTACATTTGTAACAAAGCAGTTGCAGTTGTAGTAAACTACAAAAATAAGGTAGTTTCGCAAACCACTGGTTAAGACATAACCTTTTGGTTTTAATCTTTATCTTACAAAGAACTCTCGCCCCTAAATTATTGACGAATCGGTTAAAATGGCGTGGTTTCAGATGTGGAATTCCTTTTTTGCTCTTCAACTTTACTTTTTAACATGATTATTTTTGTTGGCGTTTTCACGAGACAAAAAACATCCCCCCGAATAAAAAAAAACCTCGGCGTATTTCTAGAATAAATCAATATACACCACTTTTATCTTCGATTGAATTTTTATTCAAACCTCAGCGCGGTCGGAAGTGGGGGGGGGCTGCAATTGAAATAAATTCTCCTCCAAAACACCTAAGAAACTTTTTTTTTTTTTGCGCTAGGCATTCGATTTTACGAATATGCGCTTTTTCTAGATCTTTGGGGCTTGTGTAATTCGATTTGAATAATATATGATTTTTATTTACTAAAAATGGTTCAACGTTGCTTCCGTATAAGAGAGGCTTTTTTTTTCTTCTTCAAATTCCTCTTCTCCCAAAGGAAGTTATTCATAATTCTAACTTACCCGTTAGAGTTCTCCGAAGAAAATTTATTTTACGCACGATCTGAGAATATATATATTTCTTCTTCCTTGAAATTGCGTGTATTTCTCATCTATATTCAAGAATTTGGGATGATTTTTCCCCCGAAAAAGCAACAACCTTGCAAGCGTAAACAACTTTATTTTTCTTTTAATCTCATTTTTCAAAAATCACAAATCTTCTATCAAAAAACTGGAACAAAATTACATAAGGCATTTTTAGTAGAGATATGAGCTTTTTTTTGCGAAATAAAGTGTATTGAGTCATAGGATGAGTTGCAACCGAATAGTGAAAAGAAGGGGGGGGGGCAAGTATTGTTTTTGATATCTTTTTTTTTCTAATGTCCGCCTTTTTGACATTCGTCACTCAGGTATCAGGACTTGTTGCCCACTTTTTCAGGGGTATTATACTGGGTGGGTCAACATACAGTATCTGACCATATTATTAGGCGCACTATAAGATTCTATGCAAAATCAAATCATCAGCTGTATTGTTTTTACGTGACTGAAACCTGTTTGTACTTGTTTACGCTACTGTATCAATGGGTTAACATAGTAATGCTATACGTTGAAAATAAACACAAATAGGAAGTATATAAAAAATCTCTTGAATAAAAACCCATTACATTTATGTTTAAATATAAAAGTATTGCATAAAAACTCGGTGCAAATCATGTCATTATTCAAAAACTACAGTACGTCTAATAATTTAGTCTAATTATTATAATATACTAATATAATACCTGATATAATAAATATTCTATATTTATATAATATATCGTCTAATGTCTAATCGTCAATCGTCTAATCGTCAAATTTATATTAGATATCGTCTAACTTAACCCATTGATTCACTAACGTAAACAAGTGCAAACTGGTTTCAGTCACATAAAAACAATAAAGCTCTGTAGTATCACCTGATGATCAGATTTTACATAGAATCTTATAGTGCGTTTAATAATTTGGTCAGGGACAGTAGCTCCTACAGTAAGAGATAGTACAGAAAATGAAGAAACATCCATGCCTTGTCCGGGATTCGAACCCAGGACCTTTCTGATGTGAGGTCAGCTCCATGACTACTACACAGTCCGATCGGCTTGTTTCTGATATGTTTAACAAGATTTGATAACAACTACGTTGAGGTCAAAATGTTACATAATAAGAATTGCAATAGCAAGCATTTTATCTGACGTGGTGAACAGGATCAATCACGTGATCTGACGTGATAAACAAGACGACGTCTGAGGCGTTTGGGAAGTTAATTGGTTAACAAGCGTTTTATCAAACACGTGATCTATAAGTTTAATCATATGATGCATTTAAATTCATATGCTGATATAATAACACATGATTCGTTAAAAAAGCGAGACCAAATATTTGAAATGATGTCAAGCGTCATTGTTGATTAACGGGATTTGTATAATTTCCTTCACCTTTTTTAACAACTCGTTTCTATGTCTAAGAGAATATGGAAATTTTTAATCGAAATTAAACTAAAAAAGGAATATACACAGTCCAGTCACATTAATGTGACCACTACCTACTTAAAATGTCAACGTGAAATAACCAATCATGGAAGGCAGGTGGCAGCACAGTACAGTGGAGTGTATATAAAGGATGCCCTTGGGCGTCGGAAAGCATTTCAAACGTTGACGTAATGCAGTAACGTAGTGATTTATCCGACGTCCAAAAGGCCATGATTATTGGCTTTCGGATCAAGGGTGGAAGCATTTCGTAAACAGCTAATTTTGTGAACTGTTCACGTGCCGCTGTGGTAAAAGTATACCATGCATAGCAAAAGGACGCAATCCAAAATCAGAAGGCGTGGCACTTGTCTTGCACCACGGGCTATAGATGACAGAGGCGAAGGAAGGCCACGGAGATGCGTTCTGGCGAATAGACGTGCAAGTGTTGAGCAACTGACCGCCCAGATGAACCAAGGGGCTACCAAGAGTGTATCCTCAACTACGGTTCAGCTAACATTGCTGCGCATGGCCCTCCGCAGCAGACGCCTGGTTCATGCACCTATGCTGACTGCTGTTCATCGGCGACGAAGGCTGGAATTTGCACGCCAGTACCGCAACTGGACGTCCACAGTGTGGCGACAGGTGGCTTTTTCCGATGAATCACGTTTTATGCTCCATCGGACAGATGGATGTTGCGTATACGACGTAAAACGTCTAAAAGCAAACACCCTGCAACAATTGCCGGAAGGATCCAGGCTGGAGGAGGGAGCATTTTAGTTTGGGAATGCTTTTCCTTGCACTCACTGGGTCCACTCATCGCTGTGGAAGGTACAATGGATCAGCACAAGTACGCATCTGTCCTTGCGGACCATGTCCTCCCCTACATGCGAATGATTTTTCATCAGAATGATGGCATCTACCAGCAGGACAATGCGAGGTGTTATACAGCTCGCAGTGTATGTGCGCGGTTCGAAGAACATCAGGATGAGTTTACAGTAATTCCCTGGCCAGCAAACTCACCGGATTTAAGCCCAATCGAGAATCTGTGGGACCACCTCGATCGGTTTGTTCGCGCCATGGATCCTCAACGGCGTAATTTATCACAACTGGCCACGGCACTGAAGTCGGCATGGTTCAGCAACCCAGTAAATATCTTCAGAAAATTAACTGACTCTCTTCCTGTAGGTCTCGCAGCTGTTCGTTCTGCCAAAAATGGTTATTCTGGCTTTTGACAGGTGGTCACATTAATGTGACTGGATTGTATATATATATATATATATATATATATATATATACAGTAGAGCGCCGATTATCCGAACTGCTCGGGACCGAATGTGGTTCGGATAATGAAATGTTCGGATAATTGGAAAGTTGTTTAAAACCTAGTTTAAATGATTATTATTTATTCACCAACTTCCCTTCACACTTTTTCTAGGCTTAGAACTGGCAGTACTATCTAAAATAGCTCTGACGAGTTTAAGATTTTTTTTTCAATTTTTAAATAAATTTTTTTAAATTTTTTTTTCAATTTAAATCATTTTTATCATATTTAAGCTTTTTTTATAATTTTTTTTGTCAATTACTGATTTTACCACATTTTTCTTTATTTTCCATTGCAAAAGATATCCAGCAAAGACTTTTGTTTCGAAGAACATGCTCTTTTTTGTGCAACCATATCCCTTATTCTTTTTAAATAAATCAACTGAATTGGATCAACATCATTTTGACGTTCTAGGCAATTCATTGCAATATCCAATGAATTGCATGCTTCTTATGAGAAGGTTCACGATCTTGAACTTGATTACGTACTTCTTCCTCTTAATCTGAGGAGTTCCGATTTTCATTCAAAATTTCAGAAACAATTTCATGATCAATCCCGAGTCGTTTTCAGTGTCTCGACACCAGTCTTCTATTTCTTCTGCTGTATAACATGGCATATTTTCACCCGAAAGATCTACCGATTCACAAACTGCAGTTTTGTTTGTTTTTCTGTTAAGAATTTTATTCCAAGATTTAAGATTCCAAGCACTGTAATCACTAATCATTAATCATGAGTGACAACTACCCATCCCCCCAATTGTAGAATTTCGGCACTTATCTATTCATAAACACATTTCGCTTTCCAACAATTGTCAAAATGAAGCTCGCATTCTTTGATGATAATTTTCAGTTGAAGAGGGCTAAAGGGGTATGTAGGCTACTATAAGAAAACTGCTGAAAAAGGTTGTAAATTAAATATGGTCTTCAGATGTAGTGGATATTATCTATTCCTCTAAATTTAGAAAAATTGTCGATAAGTTAAAAAAAAATTCTAAACTTAAAAAAAGAGAAGAAGAAAAAAAGCGAATTCGGACATAGTTCGGATAATTGGACGTTCGGATAATAAGGGTTCGGATAATCGGCCCTCTACATAGTCAATTCCTACTTAGGTCAAGAAATTTTTATTTTATTTTAGTTACTTTTTATTAAATAATTAAAATCTTTTCTCCCTTATGAAACTAAAATCAATTAATTACATTTAATTAATGAATTAATATTTGAAAAAAACTGTATTAACATCAAGTGTGTAATTCACTACAAGTTTAAAAAAATGTATTTGAACCTGAGTGAATGAATAAAAAGTATTTTTTTAAAGATTTAAAATTTGAACAAGATAAACGGGGAGTGTGAACTAATAGTAGAAATTGAAAAAGGAATATGCATTTGTTTCCGAATGGTAATTTAACCTTTTGTTTGAGGTCCAGGTTTATAAATAATTCCATTTTCTATTGTCCCTTTTTTAAAAAACTTTTTCTGATACTTATTTATTTTAAGAAATCTATAAATCGCTAACGCTAATTGAAAACAAAAACGACATAAAATAAAATTGCAAAAACTCTTCTTTTTTTCCCAAAAGCGAGTTTGTTTTAATCATGTTTTTAAATTATAATTGTGTAAAGAATGCTTAATTAAACATCCAAACCAGATATTACTTAAAAATATCTTGAAAATAATTTCCCCTCTATTTAGTTTTAAGAGGTGGGAAGTAATTGTGTATTTATTAATTGACGGGATTTTCTCTTTATACTTTTTTTTTCCGCCTTTGCTGAATGACAGATTTTCTTTTTTTGTCTAGTAGATAAGTCTTTTTAAGCATGACATGTAAATCCTTAAACATGTCTCCTCAGTTACCATGACAGCTTTCATTTTTCTGATATTTTTTTTATTTTGAAAAAAAGCTACAACGAGAACAAAAGTTGTTTACTTTTCTGGACAGTTAAAATCATTTACAGAATGGATTAAGCGTCACAGTTAATGGAGTTTTAATCTGTTTTCGAACATGTCACGCAATAAACTGATCATATTATCCGTAGAAGTGTAAATAGTCTTACCGTTAAATTTTCTTCCGGTTTGAGAGGATGAACGTTAACTGAGGTAACCCTGAAAGTTTTTAAAAAAATAAATTTTAGATTAAACAGTTTTGACAGCTACCAATAGGTTCAAAGTAAGTAAATAAAAAGAAGTAGGTACTTTATTTAGGGCGCACTAAAACGTCACTGTCTAGGAAACATACCTAAGAATGATCTAAACATTACAATTTCGATCCGCTTTAGTAGTCTGTGTAAAGTCTACAATAGTTTCACGAAGACACGCACCCTGGCTCCCGCCGCAGGCTGATCAGAGTTTTCACCCACCGGTTCTTCAATGACCATAGCCTTCCATAGCAATTTAGTCCAAGTTTTTTACCTAAGCCGTGATGGCTCAGGGGAAAGAGCGTTCATCTTTCAATAAGATAAACCGGGTTCGAATCCCAGTGATGGCTTGTCGATACGAATTCCACATCGGGAGAGGACACATAAAGCGGACTTTGTGCTGACGTAAAATATCCTCAGTTGTAGATGGATCATGGGTTAGAGTTCCATTGCCGTCTGGCTAACCGTATACTTCCTATCACTTTATGAAAAGGTTAAGTGCCGGAGTGAACTGATCGTAAAGACACTGTTCCTAGTTGAACACCGAAGTCAAGCATCACTGGCTGCGGTCAGTGTGCGGGTGGGTGAGTACTTTGATCAGCCTGCGTAGGGACCGAGGTTGCACGGTATCGGTCCTCGTTAATATGTTCTACCGTTAAGTGCTCAAATTCGAGCAGGTCGTCGAGCTACCAGAGTAGGGGAGCCATCCCCTCTGCAGATGATCAAAATTGCGATTTTCTTGTCTTCGGATCATCCTCAGGGATGTTTCCCAGACCGTCGCCTATAGCCCATTGTGCAGCTCGAATACGCCATCTAAAGAGAAAACCACTTCCATGCTTTTGGCCCTTCCCTTTTCCCTTTCCTACTCTTTTCCGTTGCATAAGAATGCACTACGGTATTGTTCCTTATCTTAATATTTTTCGTATTAATTTGTTAAAAATATTTTTTTAAATGTTCATGACGCTTTGTTTTAGAACTATGCTTAATGTAGTTTTGAGTTCCCTACAGTTTCCTAACTTAAAAGATTTTTATCTATTTGAAAATCAAGACAGAAACTAACGTACATCCTTCTTCTATGACTCTCCACACTCTAATGGTGAAAGCATGCGAAGTGTTGCCATAGGTAGAGAGTTCTGCTGTACGCCACCTTTAACCCATTTCCATTCTCAATAATGTAGTTTTGTTTTTTAAGCAAATACATTCTTTTCTTTTCAGAAAATCCTTTTCACTGTGACTGTCGTATATCTTGGTTCCGTGACCTGGTGCAAGAACAGAAAGTCGTGAGCATGCCAAGGGAAACGCGTTGCAGTACACCACCAGCACTCAGAAGTAAAGCCGTTTCTTATGTCACTTCAGAGAATCTTGGCTGCATTAATGGCGGATGGAACTATGAGGCTTCTCTCTTCACAGTTTTCTTTCTATTCTATATCGTGATGAATTCCTTTGATGTTGTCTGACTGTTTAGTATTTGTACCTATCAAGTTATGTCGCCAAAACAGTCACTCTCTGCTTCTACAAATCATCAACAGTCGCGGAATGAAGAATTTTCAATTTTGGTTTGCTTAAGGTTATCAGGGGTCATTTTAGGATTCATTCCATAAATGATTTTATCATAAAAACAGACTCTTCACAAAACATTTTACCCTAATATCGCATCCTTCACAAATAACATTGTAAAAACGGCATTTAAAACATTATTTTATCGTAAAGACGGAACCTTCGCAAACTATATTACGGTAAAATCCTAGAATAACCCACCTTTTGGCGACTTTTTGAAATCTCGCCAAGTTGGCGATTATTACTGGGATCAACGTTGCTTTTTGATTATTAAAAAAACAATTAAAATTATTACAAATTTATTACAATATTTTTTTATAGAATAAAAAATAACTTACCTTTACTCTGGTGGCTCATCTTTTGACACTTTCAACCGGTACCGCACGAAAAAAAAATTTAAAAAATGAAATAACGGTAATAAATAATGATAATAATAACGGTAATAAATGAAATAAAGGTTAAAAAATGAAATAATAACGTTGATTCTAGCAGCAAGAGAACAGAAGCATAATTGGCGAAAAAATAAACTCTTTTACTTATTTTCTAACGTATTCCAACTTTCGCGTAGGTATACATATCAAATAACCAATTAGGTTTAAGAATTTTGGTGGTGTGATCGGACGATTAATAATCTCCCGGAAATATCTTCCGGAAACCTAGTTCGGCGAGATTTCAAAAACTTGCTTGGCGATATTTAAAAAAATCGCCCCGAGGTGGGCTATTCTAGGATCCACCCCAAATCCTTCATAATATATTTTACCTTTTTCAAATTATATTATTGTAGAAACAAACCTTTCACAAATTATATTATCGTAAAAACGAACTTTTCACAAAGTATTTTACCATAAAAACTAATCTTACGCAAATTTCTTGATAGTGAAGAAAGAATTATCACAAAGTATTTCACCGCAAAAACGGATCGTTCGTAAATTACAGTTAGAACGGACTCTTTCACAAGATAATTTACCGTAAAAACAGATTTTTCTCTAATTATAGTGTCGTAAAAACAGACCTTTTACTAAATGAATTATCGTAAAGACGGAATCTTCTTTTACAAAATTCTTTTGAAAAAAAGGAGTTGACTACGTCTTTAAATTACAATTTTAAAACTACAATTCTTTAAAAGTTTTTGAGATTTTTGTGTCCTCTCACGTAGAACAAGTAATATATATATAAAAAAAATTAAAAGTCAATTCCTACTTAGGTAAACAAAGAAAAATTTTTATTTCATTTTAGTTATTTTTTATCAAATAATTAAAATTTTTCTCTCCTATAAAACTAAAATTTATTAATTACATTTAATGAATGAATTAATATTTGAAAAAACTGTATTAACATCACTTGTCATCTACTGCAAGTTTAAAAAAATGTATTTGAACTTGAGTGTATGAATAAAAAGTATTTTTATTAACGATTGAAAATTTGAACAAGATATAGGGAGAGGGTGAACTAATAGTAAAAATTGAATAATGGCCCCTTGTTGTCTTTCATTTAAGCTTTTTTAAATGATGACCAGACTTGGGAGAAAATAAAACAGTTGAAATTTTGCTGGCATAACTGAAAGCTAAAAAATGAGCAGAACTTACAACAAATGATACCGAATTCATGAAATGACTCATATATACCCAAATAAAGACATTCAACGCAACAAAAAGGGTGAAAATACGACTGTTTATTGGAGCACATTATATGAATATGGAATATTTTATAAAAGAATAATGGTGTTCCATAAAATAAAAAATGACGGTGTGTTGATGAATGTGTCAAAGTATTGTTCTGTGTTAACATTCCTTTATCTATAAGTGTTGTGTCTCGTAATATATATATATATACATTGTTTGTTGTGTTCGAATTAAAATTCACACTTTACACCAAACATGTGGCGAATTTTTTCTTTCTTTCCTTTCACACAATCAAACCTCGTGGCAAAAAAATGTGTTGCTTTCAGATTAAAACACAATTTTTGTTGTTTTTGAAACTCATCCTCTTGGTGTAGGAAGGCCTACACTAGGTCTAAAAGACCCCGTCGCCTTAGAATATGGAAAATCTTCTCTGGCTCAATCAACAGCTGCCTCCAGGAAGCTCCTAAATAAATAAGATAGGTAGATACTTTATTTACGTCGCTCTAGAGCTGCACAATAGGCTATTGGCGACGGTCTGGGATTAAAACACAATTTTTGTTGTTTTTGTTACTCATCCTCTTGGTGTAGGACGGCCTACACTAGGTCTAAAAGACCCCGTCACCTTAGAATATGGAAAATCTTCTCTTGCTCAATCAACAGCTGCCTCCAGGAAGCTCCTAAATAAATAAGATAGGTAGATACTTTATTTACGTTGCTCTAGAGCTGCACAATAGGCTATTAGCGACGGTCTGGGAAACATCTCTGAGGATGATTCGAAGACAAGCCATCACAATTTTAATCCTCTGCAGAGGGGTTACCCTGCTTTGGTAGCCCAACGACCGGCGCGAAGTCGAGCACTTTAGGGTAGAACAGCTTAACGAGGACCAGTACCGTGCATCCTTGGTTTCTACTCAGGCTGATCAAAGTGGTCACCCAGGCGCTTACTGAGAGCAACCAGTGATGCTTGACATTAATGTTCCTACGGGAACCGTGTTTTTACGATTAGTCCACTGCGGGACTAAACAATTAAGAAGGTGAAAGGCCGGGATAGCCTGGTCGGTAGGGCGCTGGGCCCATATCCAAGAGGTCGTAGGTTCGATCCTCGCCGGCCGAAGACTCCCCGTGTAGTAAATGGTGACTGATGCACGTTAAATCTGTCGAGTCTCAAAGTCCTCCGTGTTCCCACAACAAATCAAAACCTCTGGGGGTACTGATCCAGGAGTTTCCTTGTCTTCTGGATTGGTTCAAAATTACAAGGCTACGGAGTTGAACGTAAGTAGTCGTAAACCCATGAAATTGGGTCGGCTGTTCAACGACGGTTATAAAATAAAATAAAAATTAAGAAGGTGAGCGGAAAGATAACAAGAAGAGCAAGGAGAAAAAAAAATAAAATTTTTGTACCACTACCGTTTATTTATCAACTGAAACGAAGATGGAATTTCGAAATACAGTGATGAAATACCAATCCAAATTTGGTACTGAAAATTCTGTGTTATTTCAAGTTGGAACACATTTTAAAGGATGCAGTTAAATCTTAATAACTAACAATTGCTGGGTTGCACACAGGCGACTATTTGCAACTATTTTTTGCCTGAGGCGACGCGACTATGGCAATTTTTTTTGTTGCCTGAAATGTATCAAAAAGCAACTATTTTCAGGAAAAGGAGATTATTGAGAGACTTTTCTGTACTCCTAGCGATGTTTTTTTTAGCATAAATTGGGATGACTATCTGCGGCCCGCGGGAGCTTCCGAACACGATGAATTCTTTTTTTCTTAAAATTTTAAAAATGTTGTAAATTTTCAATTGCAAATTTAAGTCATCATTTTTTAATGTTTTCAATTTGCACAGATTACATTGTAAGTCTATTTTGTTTCTAAATCGCCTTTTCAAAGGTTATTGCTACGAAATTCTGCATGATTTTATGTAATATTTTGGGTTTAGTGTTTATGAAATATCTGTCTTAATTAAAATTATCAATTTTTTTAATGGAAAGTTGACAGTTCGGCTACATTCTTTTCAAAAGGCGGAATAAAACATGAAGTTTTTATTTACCTTTTGGAATCGTACAATCCTTTCACAAAAACTTTAAAATCTTAAAACTTCAGAGCTAATTTGAATTCTTTTTAAATATAGCCAGGCGTTTTTATTTGTTTACTTATTATTTCATCTTTAGTCATAAGAATGTTTCTACAAGACAATAACTTTATCCCGATTAGGTATTCTTATATATCGAAAAACCGTCTATTTGAAGTTATTAAATCGAAATTAAAATTTAGATGTAAAGAATAACAACATAAATAACATAAATAATAATAATTGTAAAAATAAAGAAAGACATAGGTTACAAAAAACCATCAAAAGTAAAACCATCAAAAAGCTAAACCTGGAAGAAAAAAACCACTGGCGTTCTAAAAAAGTGCCTCGTTAAGAGTTCTTAAAACAAATTTTACGAACTCTTAACGAGGAAAACTAGCAGAAAAAAGTATGGCACATCACGATTAATAATTCTTTCAATTCATTTTACTAATCATGAGATATAGTTGAAACTATAGCAATAGTTTTTAACTATTACTCACGCTAACGCAAAAAAGAGAATTTATAAAAAATGAATAATTTTCATTACTTTAGCACGCAATGTTATAATTATAATTGCGCAAAATACTATATGGAACTAATTCATTTCTTTGTAAATATTCCAGCAAATGGGAATTTCTAAATTTTTATTTTTATTTTTTTAAAAGAAAGAATAAAAAGAAATTAGAGATTAACTCTTGAAAAAATGCATAATCGTCTACCATCCTGTATGAGTTACTGCCCGCTTTTGTCCGGGAACTAATAGAGAACCCTTCTTAAATAAGAGCAACTTCCTGTAACTGACGGAATATTTTTTTTAACCCTGATTTATTTGTCTAGTTGCGATCAAAATTACGTTAAAAATCAAAGCTGCAACAGACATGTTAGATGAAATATGTATATATCAATATACGTATATAAATATATGTTACCGCTTAAATGTAGAAATCAATTATTCTACAGATTATCTAGCTAATGAGAAGATTAACTAGGGTGATTTGTTAAATTGCTATCAAAATGGTCATATACGTATATAAATATATATTACCGCTAAAATGTAGAAATCAATTATTCTATAGATTATCTAGCTAGTGAGTAGATTAACTAGGGTGATTTGTTAAATTGCTATCAAAGTTATCATATACGTATATAAATATATGTTACCGCTAAAATGTAGAAATCAATTATTCTGCCGATTATCTAGCTAATGAGTAGATTAACTAGGGTGATTTGTTAAATTGCTATCAAAATGGTCATATGCGTATATAAATAGATGTTATCGCTAAAATGTAGAAATCAATCATTCTACAGATTATCTAGCTAATGAGCAGATTAACTAGGGTGATTTGTTAAATTGCTATCAAAATGGTCATATGCGTATATAAATATATGTTACCGCTAAAATGTAGAAATCAATTATTCTACAGATTATCTAGCTAATGAGCAGATTAACTAGGGTGATTTGTTAAATTGCTATCAAAATGGTCATATGCGTACATAAATATATGTTACCGCTAAAATGTAGAAATCAATCATTCTACAGATTATCTAGCTAATGAGTAGATTAACTAGGGTGATTTGTTAAATTGCTATCAAAGTTATCATATACGTACATAAATATATGTTACCGCTAAAATGTAGAAATCAATTATTCTACAGATTATCTAGCTAATGAGTATGATTTGTTAAATTGCTAACAAAAATGTTTCATTTTTCAAATAATCTCTAGGTAATCTGTAAATTACGTAGATAATCTACACATTAAATACTAGCCACCCGTGAAGGTGAAAATTGCTATCAAAACAAGAATATCTTTACCGGAATCGCTTGATTGAAAACCTCATTTTCTTCAAAAAATATATTAATTGGAAATGACAGTCGACTTATTTCAAGCTCTCAAAAATAGGCGCCCATTTTCAAGACTTGAATGAGGAGAAACAAAAGTAATTTGAATTAGAAACCGTAAAGTTGCCAACGAGAAATGAAAAACAAAGGATAGGAGCCGCTATCTTTCTGCTTCAATTTCTTGGGATTATTTATTTAACATCACGTTATTCATTCAATTTTCGATATCTAAAATATCAAGTTACTACAATTGTCACATTAGTTGATATAATTAATTACTATAATATAAGTATCAAACTATAATATAACTAATCAAACGGATTAAGATATGATTACAATTCAAGAGATTAACATAATATCACTTATTTATTTTTAAATATCTAAGGAATAAAGAGAATACAATCAACCGATTAGTTGATTGAAAGAGAAAAACAAACTTTTGAACTTCAACGAAGTGGAAAATGTTAATGTGCACAGTGCTAGGTAAACTGAGAAAAAATTCGTAATTCCTCATTTTAATGGAGAACATCAGCTAGTCTCCAAATGTTAGCTAGTTAATATGTACATTTTTAATATGATCGTAGTGTGTTTTTCACTACAAAATACAATTCCATTTCTCTAGTATATAAGACATGTTAACTCGATTCTATGAAAAGTTACCCCAACATAGAATAGAGTTAACATGTTCTATATGCTAGTGAACTGAATTTGAATTTTTGTAGTGGTAGACACACTACAGTATTCCTCACCAGAATTGTAGCTGTGGTAGAATTCGATGAATGGATACCACTGGTTGGTTCATTGCCGTTTTGTGAAGAGCCGGGAGAGCTGTATTAAAATCACCGTCTTTTTGAGTGCTGAACATGGGAGCTGTATTAAGTTCACAGTCGTGATCGCTCTTGCGTTGCCCTTAGCAGTGGAGTGCATACGCTATACGTTGTGTGCGATCGAGACTGAGTAGCAACAGCGTGAGGAAGTGGATAATGTGTCGCAGTCATAAGTAGTAAGTAAACTGTTCAATGTGGACCATCCATCGAAGTAGGCGTGTTCAGATCGAGTGGGAGTATGTTCACATCATGTTTGGATCACCAATCGTGATGTCAACATTCATCTATGAAAAGGTACCCCTACATAGAATCGTGTTAACATGTCTTATATATTAGTGAATTGGAATTGTATTTTTGTAGTGGTAGACACACTACAATGATATAGGTTCTTCATTTGCATCGATGACAGCTGGACAAGTGCCACTGTATGCATTTAACTGATACTCAGAACACTGTTTCTCCTAATCTATCTTCAGCAGATATTAAAATATCGAATAAATATAATATAATATCAACGAATAAATTAATGTCAAATCGGATATACCAAATATTTCGGACATTCACCAATGCGATTGTTGACATTCGCCGGTCTTGATTTCAGTCATTCATGGTAAAAATAATCATAATTCGACTGAACATAATTGAAATACATTCTCTTAGATGTCTATTTATAATTTAAATTAATCAATATTTCTCTTAATGTATGGACATAAACAAGTTAATTGCATTTAAAAACCATCATTCTCTTTTTACTTTCTTTTCGGACTTTATATCTCAAAATTAGCTTTTAATGGTGGGTGATACGCTCAAATAAGCCTCCCTGTAAGCATTCTATATGAAACAATTCGTGAAGCATAAAATGAACTTTTATTGTTTCCTTCCTTGTTATTTGTAAAGCTAATTACAGCTACCTTATTATCTTGAGCATTTAATGCTGCGGAAAATTTTCGACAAGGGAGATCGAAATTACCAATAATCATGCTCTTGGTGACTTAAAAATACACATAGAACCAGAAGCATGCTTTTCAGAAGTTAACACATTTTCTAGATAAAGTTAAGTAGAATTGACAATAAATTTCTCTCCGTGTTTAATGACGTCATAACAAAAAAAAAAAAGCATTGTAGCGGGAAATGTAGGTTATCGCTTATAGGTCTATGCAAATTATTAATGTTGTAAATAGAAGTTTTAAAGAGTAAAATTTATGTTTTGCGTTTTGATTTGAAAAAACTAATTCGCGAATAGATCTTAAAACTAAACACCTTAAGATTAAACTAGCGTCTTGATATTTGTAAATGGGGGCAATTTCCGCCTCCAATTCTAAAAATCGTTCAAAAACTTTAGTTAGATCGTTTGGAAGAGAAAATGGAATTTTTTTTTCTTGATTTTGAATTCGCCATTGATGAAAATGAGACTGCTGCAAACGATTTCTTTTTTTTCCCGAATAAGTTAAAAATTACATCTATGATATTTTCTAGCTTATAGCTCTCATTGAACGAAGGAGTTTTTGCATGTTCTTTAATATTCAATTATTTTTTCATATGCAATTATTTTTTAAAATTCAATTATTTTTTAATATCAAATTATCTTTTAACATTCAATTATTTTTTAATATTCAATTATTTTTTAACTTCCAATTATTTTTTAGTATTCAATTATTTTTTAACATTCAATTATGTCTATTTACTATGTCAGATAAACTCAATGATCATCCTAAACACGATCATGAGTGCCAATCTTCTGTTCTGAGGACTGGAATCAATCATGAGGACCTGAATTCCGGTCTCCAATAAATATTTCCTTCCAATAGAAAAAAAAAGGATTTTACCCGTTTTTTCCAATAATAAAATATAACAAATATTTTCTATTAAAAATAAATCAATAAATTTTTTTAGTTTTAATTGAAAACATTGTTGCTTTTCAAAATTGTTGGAAATGTTCTAAGAAATGATACTACAAGGAAATAAAGGAATGAGATGTGAGTGATGATATGCATAATGAGTAATTCATATTTCTGACAAATTAGATATATTTATTGAGTTGGAATTAGGTAGGTACTTTATTTACGTCGTACTAGAGCTGCAAAATGGGCTATTGGCGACTGTCTGGGAAACATCCCCGAGGATGATCCGAAGACATACCATCGCAATTTTGATCCTCAGTAGAGGGGATGGCTCCCCTGCTTTGGTAGCCCGATGATCTGCGCGTAAATCCGAACACTTTACGGTAGAACAGTTTAACGAGGACCGATACTGTGCACCCTAGGTCCCTTCGCAGGCTGATTAAAGTGGACATCCACTCGTTTACTGACAACAGCCAGTGATGCTTCACTTCGGTGTTCTACTGGGAACCGTGTCTTTATGACCAGTAAACTGCGGGACAGAGTTAGAATTAAAATCAAAATAATAAGAACAAAGGAAACTAAGCAATAACAACTGTAGTCAAAATTTAAGCAGCTTAGGATAATAAATTTTGGAGAAATTTAAACATGTTAAATTGCTATTTGTGACATTAATTCAATTCAGCATTGAATCGTACATAATTTATCTTCTATAACTGACTTTCAAATTAAATATAGCATGTGTAATTCACAGCATATAAACTTAGAATAATACAAAAAATTATGGTGCAATATTTATTTATTATTCGCATTAATTCAAATGATTAGAACAACCTCTAAATATTTTTCAATTTTGCCGAAAGTTTGTGAACTTGATTTTTTAGGTAAGTAGAAAAATTCAACCAGCTTGGACTTGAAAACGGAACTTTTTTTGATCACCCTAATCTACAGTTTCTCGCCATATTATTATACGCACTATAAGATTCTATGTAAAATCTTAATTATCAGGTGATAATATACAGCTTTATTGTTTTTACGCGGTTTGCACTTGTTTACGTTCGTGTATCAATTGGATAAATTAGACAATATATAGTGCAAATTAGACTATTGGATAAATTAGACGATATATTATATAAATATGGAATATTTATTACATCAGGTATTATATTAGTATATTATAATAAATCGACCAAATTATTAGACGTACTGTAGTTCCTTAATAATGACATGTTTTGCACGAATTTATAGGCAACACTTTTCTATTTAAACATACATGTAATGGGTTTTTATGAGGGAGATTTTTTATACACTTCCTATTTGTATTTATTTTTAATGTATTGCATTACAATGTTAACCCATTGATACACGAAAGTAAACAAGTGCAAACCGGTTTCAGTCGCGTAAAAACAATAAAGCTGTATAGTATCACCTTATTATTAAGATTTTACATAGAATCTTAGAGTGCGTTTAATAATTTGGTCAAGGTCTGTATATATATTTCTTAATGTCGAAAATGTTTCGCCGTTTTCGTCCTATCACTGAAATTCTGGCTAAAGACAGGCAAAAGTCATTTGTCATGACTAGAGCCCGGATTTTGATGACCTAAAAAATCTCAACTAATGCCCTTAAAAAGTGCAAAAAATGCCCTTAAAAAGGTCAAAAAATGCCCTTAAAAATCCAAAAATTGCGCAAAAAATGCCTTAAATAAAGTAAAAATATTGAATTAAAAAAATGTTTTGCTCTTTAAAATTATTATGAGTCCTTTAAAAAAATATAAAGCAATGCAATACATGTTCTGCGTTCATTAAAGTTTGAAAAATTTGTTTTATATCCTAAAATAACAAAAAAAGGAAAATATATTGACACCAAAATATTTTTATTTTGTATAGAAACTTTAATGGATATAACAACTTCCATCTCATAATATTACTAAATATCAGAATTACATTGGACTATTAAATGTTTCTTGATAATTTGAAATGTAAACGAGAGTCTCTTGTCTGAAAGTAAATTTTCATTCCTGCAGAAGCTTTTTTCAACGTCTACTGATGTTATAGGTGCGTACTTGAAAAAGACGTTCTCACTTACTGACAATTCTTCTTCAATTTGAAAAGATTTTGCTCCACCTGTTAATATTCTATAGATTTTCTTCATTGTTGGGAAGCCAGTGTAATAATGAAAATTGATAAAAAATAATAAAAATTGGAAAAAAATTAATAAAAAAATGCATTAAAATGCAAAATACGCCCCAAAATTTAGAAAAATGCCCTATAAATCTAAAAAAATGCTCTGAAAGACAAAAAATGCAAAAAAATGCAAATGTCATCAAAATCCTGGCCTTAGTCATGACTAACTGCTCCAAACTCACAAAAATGATTAAAATAGCTCATTGCATTAACTATTATGAAAACAGAGGCTTTGAAAAATAGCTTTTAAGTTTGTTACAGGGAACTCTTGAGAAGAAAGAAGATATATATTTCAAGCTTGCAAACGAAATAATGCTAAAAAATATTTTTAACTCTATGAATGTTATGTTCTTCAGTTACGCATGACAAATAAAAAGCTACAAGAGTCCTTTAAATATGTAAAAGAATTTCTTTTTTATTATTTAGTTTTACTTGAAGAAAAAGAATCAGACATGTTGTGTTTCCATGGGGAAGGCGGCAATATACACTGACGTTTTCTTTATAGTTTCCATCCAAGGGAGATGGAAATTTAAAATTTTAAAACAGTCAACCATTCTAATAGTAACAGAAAGAAAACACTCGCAAGAAAAAAAATTTCGTTAAAGAATAAAATATTGACTGGGAAAGACAAATATAAAAAACGTGATGCAAAAAAATACATTTTCTTTTATTGCTTAGTTTTTATAAGTATTCTTTTTCTTGTATTATCTAAACGAAGCTGAATTTCTTAGAATATCCAATTGAATCATGTAAGCACTGCTATTTTATTTTAATGATTTTGGTATAGTAGTTTATAATTTAGAAAGGATGTAAAAGATAATTGAAAAGGCATGGACACAAAATTAGTTTGGGTGGAACAGTCCATTCCGTGGCGATTTTTTTAAAATCTCGCCAAACTAGGTTTCCGGATGTTATTTCGGGGAGATTATTTTGAAAGTCTAATCACACCAAGATCACACCACCAAAATTCTTAATTCTAATTGGTTATTTTATGCGTATGTACGCGAAAGTTGGATCCCTTAGAAATGATTTAAAAGGGTTTATTTTTTCGATGAATAAATATTATGATTTAGTGAATTTAAATTTAAATTGATTTAAAAGATGAGACATCAGAGTAAAGGTAAGTTGTTTTTCATTCTATTAAAATATTTTACTAAATTTGTAATGATTTAAATTGTTTTTTTTTTTTAATAATCAAAAAGCAACGTTGATCCCAGCAATAAATCGCCAAATTGGCGAGATTTTAAAAAGTCGCCAAGAGGTAGGCTATTCTAGGATATTACCAATTAGTTTGTTACGCAAGATGTTGAAGTGCTACTAGTTTATAACGATTGTCATGGTTTATTTCTTTCAACTTTGTAAACATATACAGGGTGTCCAGGAAAAGACTACTGATTTACAGAATTAAAAACTCGAAACCCAGGGACGATAAAAGAATGAAACAAAGGGTAAGTTTATTTTGAAAACTGTGAAATTTTTTTCAGAGGTTTTGAAATTTAGTTACCAATATTATCAACAGACGGCGTTGTGCGCTGTCCAGAGGCTTTGAAAATAATACAAAGGCCGTAAGATTGTAATCGAACCTGTCATAATCCAGTACTTGAAAAACTCAGCGCTTAATTTATCAATAAGCGTTTTCCTCCATTTTCACTCTTTTCTTGTCCGTTGTTGTTGTTGTTCATTTACGTCGCATTAGAGCTGCACGATGGGCTATTGGCGACTGTCTGGGAAACACCCCTGAGGATGATCCGAAGACATGCCATCACAAATTTGATTGTCTGCAGGATGGCACCCCCTCTTCGGTAGTTCGACGACCTGCACGCGAGGTCTACCACTTTACGGTAGAACAGTTTAACGAGGACCAATACCACACACCCTCGGTTCCTACGCAGACTGATCCAAGTGGTCACCCACCCGCTCACTGACCGCAGCCAGTGATGCTCGACTTCGGTGATCTGCTGGGAACCGTGTCTTAACGATCAGTCCACTGCGGGACCTCTTTTCTTGTCCGAGATTAGTAGTATGTGCAAAAAGGAACGCACAGTTTACCATTTTAAAGATTTTTCAATAAAATCCTAGAATAGCCAACCTCTTGGCGACTTTTTGAAATCTCGCCAAGTAGGCGATTATTGTTGGGATCAGCGTTGCTTTTTGATTATTAAGAAGAAAAAAAAAACAATTTAAATTATTACAAATTTATTAAAATATTTCTTAATAAAATAAAAAATAACTTACTTTTACTCTGTTGGCTCATCGCTCGTCATTTTCAACCGGTACAGCACAAAAAAAATTTAAATAATAACGGTAAAGATATGAAATAATAACGATGATTCGGAAAGCAAAAGACCAGAAGCATAAATGGCGAAAAAATAAATCATTTTGCCTATTTTCCAACGAAATCCAACTTTCACGCAGGTATACATATCAAGTAACCAATCAGGTTTAAGAATTGTGGTGGTGTGATGTGATCAGACGTTCATAATAATTTCACCGAAATATCTTCTGGAAACCTAGTTCGGCGAGATTTCAAAAACTTACTGGCGAGATTTAATAAAATCACCACGGAGTAGGCCATAGATTCTCAACCTTTTTTACGTTGCCGCCCCCCTAAGGATCAGAAAAAATCTCAACGCCCCCCTTTGTGAAAATCCAGTTATTTAGAGCATGGGGAGGGAGGGATGTGTGCTGAATTAAAAGAGGCAACATTTTTAAGGCAAGTAACTGCAATCTATTTGTTATAATCAAAATAATTACGGTAATGAAAAAAATACACATGAGAAACCTATGCTTAATAAGAGTCATTTATTCTTAATAAGATAGTTAAAAAAAACTTATTCTAAAAAGTAGTATCAACGAAACAATCAAGTAACTATGTCAGTGGGATGATTTTGTTTGGTTCAGGGCCAGTTATTTAACTTTCGGTTCAATATTTTCAACGAGGTGAAGACGCAAGTCCCCTCTTTACTCAATTTTGAGTCAATTGTTTGCGACTAGATACGTCACATCATTGAATCTTCGTTCCACAAGGTAGAAGGAAGGGAAGGCTATTAGATGCTACCTTGAAGTCAAAATTCTGCAAGACGATTACTATTTCAAAGTTTCATTAGTTGAAAGTTCCTTCTGAATCTGAACTTCTGCTGTTTCAATATTCACAAAAGGGTTCGTAACCCATTAAGGGACTTCCGCAGGGACAAAACATCTTTAAAATGTCAGAAAATTCAGTGTACAAAGACTCAAGGTGATTACAATATTCTTGTGTATCATCAGAGAGAATTTCACCATTCTTTATTCCGATAAGATTGGTAATTGGCTAAACATATTCCTACCAAAATTCTGCTTCCACAAAATGAGTTTTTTTAGAAAGGCAGAAAAAGCTAATATTGTAGTGATCAAATTAATCTCGTCGCCTTGAAATTGTAAATTAACACCATTAAATTTTACAAATAAATTCGTCATGTATTCAAGGAAATCAAGCACAGAGTCGAAAATATTCTAAAACCAAATGAGACAGGCGTTTTTGGAAAGCTTGCGAATCTCAGTGTGTAGTAGCAAGCGATTGAATTTTTCATCGTTTTTCTTGCACAGCTCTCTGAATAATCAATCGTTGAGAGTATTACTGCGAATTTTCATCACAGCAGAGATCGACATATTGCAATGGCTGATGCAAGTGGTCTCTGAGATTTTTTTCCAACTATATGTTCCACTGTGAATCACGCAATGGACAGCTAAAATATCTGGTACTTGGCCATCAATTATGGGAGGAGTTTTTCTAGGTATCTTTGTCTTGGGAGGGGTACCTCCCTCTTCAAAATGGGGTAAAACCTACGATGTCAACCAACTATTGCAGTAGCGCCATCAGTGGCAACAGACACAATATTCGAAAGGGGAATGTTTTTCTCTTTAAAATAATCTTTGACAGTATTAAAAATAGATTTACCTTCGGTATCGTTAATTAGGTTTTTTGCAGAAAGCATCTCTTGAATAATTTTTCCTTCCTTCATAAATCGGAAGTACGCCAACAGTAAAGCCTCATTACTTGGCAAGGTTGACTCATCAACATGAAGGGAAATACGTTGGACATCAAAAGTTTGCATAAGTAAACTTCAATGTCTTCAGCCATCTCATCAATCCGTTGCAACACTGTATCGTTCCGAATCCGAACTTCAAGTACAGTATTGACGACACTTTTTTTATTAACCCACATTGAAGGCAGCAGTAAAATACAAACGAGGAAAGAAAATTAACTATATCTTAAAATTAATCGATAATTTACGCTGAAGAACAAATTCGAGCAAGTACCTGGTCAAATAATCAATGAAATTGAATCAAAACTGGGGAAAAAACTGAAAGGGAGCGAACGAAAACCATCATAAGAAACACGGATCAAATCAAACATTCATACTGAAAGCGCATGCACTTCAATTTTCGCGAAATTGCTTGAATAAGTCAGTAGCGAAAACAACTCACTCATGCCCTGCGATAGTTCGAAATGGAGAATAGTTGTCACATAAGTTCGTTTTACTGCTGGTATAAATGGTGTATCGGATAATTTTAACTTATTATATTGATTTAATTATTTTTCATTAATAGTAATTTTTGATTTACTTTATTTATAAAATTAATTTTAATTTAATAATTTTATTTAGAAGTTTTAAAAATGAATTTGAATGCTCATCGCCCCCCTACTGCCCAAAACATGCTCACCGCCCCCATTGAGAATCAGTGGAGTAGGCTATTGTAGGATCCACCCGATTTTTCTTCGCAAGTATCAATCGCATTTAATAAAATAATTTTTTTTCAAAAATATGCGAATATTTAATGTAATTATACAGCTTAAACGCTTACAAGGGAACTAACTCTTTCTTTTGTAGAGAAATAAAAATTTCGAGTTGAGATGTACTGTCTGATTGATCTCAAGGACACAAAATAAATTCCTGTAGGTGTCGCTGCGACAGCGTTTTAAATCGATTTTATTAGTTTAATGTCTTTTAACAGCATTTTTAATCGATTTTATTAAATAAATATATATTTCAGAAGCGGTTTTAATCGTTTTTATTAGTTTATATCTCCGCGACATTTTTAATAGATTTTATAACTTAAAGGTATTTTAGCAGCATTTTTAATAAAGTTTTTTAGTTTAAAATATTTTATAAGCAGCTTTTTCTTGATTTTATTAATTTAACATATTTTAATATCGTTTTTCTTTTTATATCGCTTTTATTAGTTTAACGTAATTACATGCACGGTATGCTCGGCAATATTAAAAGACGTACTAGATCGTCAAAGTATTTATACAAGGCACTTTCATCCCCCCCCCTTTTGCTTACAGGGTCTTAACAAGCAAGGCACGTGCCTTTTTAAAGAGCATTTGCCTTATCCACATCAACGCCTTTCATTGGATAAGCCATAAAAAAGAAAAAAGAAAAAAAAAGTAGCGTAAAGTATAGGAAAGAGAGAACCGTTTTCTGATTTTATTAGGTTGACATAAAGATAAAATTATTACAGTAATAAAGGCATCATTAAAGTGCCGCAAGAACGCAATAAAGGCTCTATTTTATGAATGGCTTTAAGCGACTTTCATTTCTCGCGCTAAGAAGATACGAGGGGTTTATTCAAGGGGGCCCATTCATCTTTTTTTTCTTTATTAAAGAAAACTCTCATTTTTGAGAAGATCTATCTTCTTTTCATCCTACTGATTGCTCTTTCATCAAGTGCTATTCCATCAATTATTTTGAGAGAACTTTTCGGCAATTTAACGCGTAAAATAGGAATTAATAAAGTTGTTACGCGGTTATTGACTCTTAAAATGTAACTATAACCGTATTGAAATTTATATTCCAGATTATGCGTGGTGGCTTCATTTTTTAAAAAAAAAATATTTATCATAAGCTGCTTTGAATTTCGGTAAAACGAAATATTGAAGAAACTCTTTTTTTTAATAGTTTTGCGTTTTAAGTATTATTTATTCGGATGTGATCAAATAAAGGACATATTTTACGGTTTTTATGGCAATAGCCGAAATTTATTCATTTTATGTTTTTTAGTAAAAACTTTTACGTGTTTCTTATTTTTTTTTTTTTTTTTTACATTAAGAAAGACAGTCGGACCTCTATTTAACGAAGTCGTTAAATCCCGATAAATGGAAATTCGTTAAATAGAAAATCATCTTTTGAAATACTTACACAACACAAAACAGGTTTTAAATTCATAAACACTAGACATAATTAAATTAGCAATTGATGCCCCTTTAACTTGTAAACTAGTATCTACTATTTATTTTATAAATCTTGACTATAAAAGAAATCTGCATTATTACGTTATCAATTAAGCTAAACACAGTTTTTTTGTAGTTAAGTTTATGAGAATAGAGATTTACGGTATTCAGTAAATCTCTATTATTTAATCTCTATTACCTCCAAATTTACCATTATCAAGTAATTTTTTCTGATACATATTCCTTCCGAGCGACCGTGAAGTACTTCTTTCTAAAATATCGATATAAATAATGAATAAATATATCAATATAAAACTTTGTACCTATAATAGTATATTTAGTACCTATTACTTTTATTTTATTTCATAACAGTCGTTGAACAGCCTACCCAATTTTTTGAGATGACGACTACTAATGTTCAACTCCGTTGCCTTGTCATTTTGAACCCAATCCAGAAGACAGGGGAACGCCTGGATCAAGTATTGGGAGAAATTTTGCTTTCATGGAGGAATCTTTGGATGGAACTAACCCTCATTTGCGTTACGTGAAGAGGAAAACCACGAGAGCCTCCCACGGTTAGCCTGACGGCAAAAGGACTCTGATCCATGATCCGTCTACTACTGAGGATATATCACGTCAGTGGTGCAATCTGGATGCGGATTAGTATCTACCAGCCATTGCTGAGATTCGAACTCGGTTCACCTCATGGGAAGGCGAACGCTCTATCCCCTGAGCCATCACGGCTCGGTACCTATTACTTAGCCTTTTTTTTTCAAATGCCCACCTGTGTTAACATATCGTTAATTCAGAAATTTACAAGGCAGATTTGCTAGCCATTCTTTCAGGACAACCCTATTAGGTGATCCAACGTTGCTCCTACTGTGAAGACAGATTATACAGATAATGGAAGAACATCCGTGCCTTGTCCGGGATTCAAACCCAGTACCTTTCTGATGCAAGGCCAGTTCCCTGACCCCTACACAGGCCGGTTGGCCTATGACATGACCTACAATATTTGAGTTCTGTACGAATTAAAATTATCAGTGGTAACGAAATAAACCCGAAATTTTAAAATAACTTTCATAAGATCTTAATAAAAAAAACTTAGAGCATGACCATTTCTCTCTCGGTCATTTAATATACAGTTTAAAATATGTCTAAGTAATAATGGAAATAAGTTCCTTTAATTTTAATTCATTAAAATATCTACACACCATCTTTCATATCACATAAACAAATATTTTCTGAAACTACGGAAATCGGCTATATAATTCTTATTAAACTTGCACCAATTACCCAAATTAATCGTTATCCCCGTATGGTTCCCCTAAACGTTGTTGTTGTTGTAGTTCATTTACGTCGCACTAGAGCTGCACAATGGGCTATTGCCGACGGTCTGGGAAACATCCCTGAGGATGATCCGAAGACATGCCATCACAATTTTGATCTTCTGCAGAGGGGATGGCACCCCCGCTTCGGTAGCCCGACGACCTACGCGGGAAGTCGAGCACTTTACTGTAGAACAATTTAACGAGGACCCATACCGCACGCCCTCGGTCCCTACGCAGGCTGATCCAAGTGGTCACCCACCCGCACACTGACCGCAGCCAGTGATGCTTGACTTCGGTGATCTGCTGGGAACCGTGTCTTAACGATCAGTCCACTGCAGGACTCCCCTAAACTTACCTTTACTGCATTTAATTTGATTTTTAGTTCATAGCTTATTCTTTTTATTTTAGTTAATACATACTATCAAAATTAATTAGGCATCATTCAATAAACGTATGACGAATTTTTATAATTCCTCTAAGCGAATAAGTGCATTTATACTATAAATTTTGCTACTTAGCACATAGCTTTTATTTTTACATGGACTGACGTAAATTCAGAATAGGACTGGCTGTTCAACGTCAGTTATGAAATAAAATATAAAATATGTACCTATTAAAATATGTACCAGTATGCATTACCTATTTCAAATACTGTTGATTTTTACTGAAACGCATTTTAAAAGTATTTATGTAATCAAAATAAATGCGTGGTTAAAGATAATTTTAAAAATACTAATTTGGTGACATAGTCCGCCCTCTATCTTGTTGACTTCTTTCATTAAATTTATCCGACTAGCAAATAGTCAAAATCAGAGGCTGAACTAGATCAGTGTTCCACTTTCATACAATCAATTTAGGTTTGCACTATTTCTTTTGAACGATTCATATTCCTATCTCAATGGAAACTCAATCCTATTGGTTGCATCTGTTACTGATTGAGTATTGGTGTATTTTGATTGGACAGGTGACATAAGCTTAGACAGTTCGATAAAAAATAATTAAACATTAAAGTACGCGCAATTAACTCTTTTTTTAAAAATTCCAAATAGTGAAATAAGTTAGCAAATGTCACTTTAAAACCTTTGAAGAAATAGAATCATCTATAGTTTAATTTATAACAATGGCTTAAGCTTAACTGATCAGAAAATTTCATTCTGTTTTTCGCTCATCCCGCTCGAACGATTCGTAATAAAATGCTCTCATGTCGACTGTGAGCTTCCCCTTTTAATTAATCAAATTGTTCACAATAAAAATACTTTTTACAATTCCTACAATTTGACGATAATTTCTATTAAAGTCAAAGTCATGGAAATAAAACTCAATACTGATATTATGTAAACATTTACAAAAATTAAATAAGTCAAGAGTACACATAAAAACGAAATCTATAGCCAATATCAGGTAACATTTATTTAACATAAGACAATTAATAACATTATTTTTTTAAATTATACAAAAATCTCGCATATTTCTGATTTTTCTATGATGGATCTCTTGTAATTAAAAAGATAATCTTCTAATAAAAGAATCTTACATATCTAAGATTTTTCTATGCTGGATCTCTTCTAATAAAAAAGGTAATCTTCTAATAAAACATCTCGCATATCTAAGATTTTTCTATGCTGGATCTCTTCTAATAAAAAAGATAATTTTGTAATAAAAAATCTCACATATCTGAGATTTTTCTATGATGGATCTCTTCTAATAAAAAAATCTTACAAATCTAAGATTTTTCTATGTTGGATCTTTTCTAATAAAAAAAAAACAATCTTCTAATAAAAAACTCACATATCTAAGATTTTTCTATGTTGGACCTCTTCTAATAAAAAGATAATCTTCTAATAAAAAACTCACATATCTAAGATTTTTCTATGTTGGATCTCTTCTAATAAAAAAGGTAATCTTCTAATAAAAAATCTCACATATGAGATTTTTCTATGCTGGATCTCTTCTAATAAAAAAGGTAATCTTTTAATAAGAAATCTCGCATATCTGAGATTTTTCTATGTTGGATCTCTTCCAATGATTAAGATTCATTTCCAGACAGACCATGTCGTTTAGTGTTAATACTCCAACTCGATTCCGTTACTCCATAAACGACTACAGGGAGAGCAAAGCAGAGATTCTTATTAAGCTGACGTAGTAACCCTATGTCACGGCCATGATCGATTAAATATCCTATTTACTCGATTCATTTGGAATCATTGGAACAATGAGCTTCCTGACGAACTCCTCATTGCTTCCAACTTTAGAACTTAATGAGTCTCAAGGAGACATTCTCTCCTCCCCTTTTCATTCTGCTAATTAAAATAATTTCTTCTCTCTCAGAAAAGTAGCATCCTTTGTTATTTACTTCTCCCCCTTTCACAGCGTTGTCATGGAAACAAGACTTTGCCGCTAATTCATTTACAACACCAAGTCCGTTCGAATTGGAACTTCTTTTTTTTTTTTTTACCATGCATTGTATAGTTTAGTTTCTGGAAATAATTTGAGTGCGAATTTAATGGAATTAATACAATTAGGTTGCAAAATCCAAGTCCGTTAAAATCACAGAAAGTTGGAACTGATTCAGTGTTCTTAAATTTTTCCGTAGCTGGATAATAGGATAAATATTCTTTAGAATTTCATCCTAAGGTTCGTCTTAGTTGCGTGGACCACTAATTTTATAGAAAAAAAAACTTTGAGTTCCATTAACATATATATTTATATATATATATATACATATACATATACATATACATATACATATATATATATATACATATACACATACACATACACATACACATATATATATATATATATATATATGTATATGTATGTGTATATATATGTATATATATACATATATATATACATATATATATACATATATATACATATATATATATACATATATATATACATATATATATACATATATATATACATATATATACATATATATATATATACATATATATATACATATATATATACATATATATATACATATTGTAGTCCGTGGATCGAGTTTCAGACAGAAAGTAAAAGTTTATTAACAAAAAGCAAACAAACACATACAAATTTAAAAAGAACGCCATCTGGCGGTATAAAAAGAAAAAGACTTCGTAGCTATCCTTCCCAGGGAATGACAACAATCTCCCCCTGCGAGAAGGATTTTACTTTTTAACACATATAACAATATACACATAAAAAATATTAATTCTCTTAACATAAATTTCAAATTAAACTTATTTTTTCCAAAGAAAAAATTGACTTCTCAAAAGTTACAGCTTTAGTTAAAAAATCAGAAATATTATCATTAGTATTCTTATAAACAGTTTTTAATATTTTATCTTCAATCATATCTCGCACAAAACGAAATTTAAGATTTACATGCCTGGTTTTGTTCGAAGATTTACCATTATTCAACCAGTCAATAGCTGCTTGGCTATCAGAAAACATAGTAACAGGAGCATCAATAAATTTTTTACAGTTCAGTTCATTTAACATATTTATTATCCAAGTAAGTTCTCGAGCTGTGTCAGCTGCAGCAAATAATTCAGCTTCACATGTTGAAACTCCTACACATCTTTGTTTTCTACTTTTCCATGTTATAAGAGAATTACCTATCATAATTACACAACCTGAAAAAGATTTTCCTCCTTCTGCATTGCCCCAACTTGCATCCGCACTACAGTTTAAAATACCAAATTCTTTACTATAAAACAAGATTCTATCTTTTGAACCGTTCAAATATTTCAAAACTCTCTTGGCCAAAACATAATGCCTTTTTTCTGGACGTTTATTAAATTGTGATAAATAACTAGTTACAAATGCAATATCTGGTCGGGTTCTATTTGCTAAATATAAAAGTTCACCGACGATTTCCTGATAATCAGTTTGATCTACTAAATCATCAGTAGGATTAAAACATCTATCTTCACCTTTAGTTATGGGAATATTTGTTTTCTTACAATTTTCCAAACCATATTTTTTCATTAAAGTTTCAATGTAATGAGTTTGAGATAGACCAATTCCGTTTTCTTTTTGTGAAATCTCAATGCCTAAAAATTTTGAATCATTAGTTGTTTCTTTTAATTCAAATGTTTGATTAAGTTTTGAAATAATTTCCTTGTATAATTTCGAATTATTAGAAAATATTGCCAAATCATCTACGTATACGCAAATTGCGAAAAAGTCATTATCATTAATTTTAGTAAATACGCAATTGTCAGATGCAAGTTGAGTGAGACCAATCTTTTTAAGTTCATTTTTTAATTTTATATGCCAATTTCTACCAGATTGCGGTAGACCATAAATACTTTTATTTAATTTGCACACTTTATTTTTACCATATTTATCTTCAAAACCTGGAGATATTTCCATATACAGAGTTTCATCAATATCACCATATAAATATGCAGTTTTGATATCAAAAAATTTAACAAATAAATCCAATTTTGCTGCTAAAGCAATTAATAACCTAAATGATTCAATATTTACCACAGGTGAATATGATTCAGAATAATCAACATTTTTTATTTGATTAAACCCTGCTGCAACCAGTCGCGCCTTGTAAATTTTGTTTTTATCGTTATTTTTAATTGTGTACACCCATTTACTTTTTATTATTTTTTCCTTCTTAGGCCTCTCAATTAATTCAAAAACCTTATGTTTCTCCATCGAAAGAAGTTCGTTTTCCATTGCGGTTTTCCACTCGGAATATTTATTACTATTTATCGCTTGGTCATAATTTTGAGGAATAGTTGATCCTTTCAAGGCTAAGTTCGCGTTTGCGGATATTTTATTTTTAATTCTTTCAGAACGTCTTAATGCACGAGTATTTTGATTATTTTCATTTTGTGAATCAGCACTTTCTTGAGAAGATTTATGAGAAAAAGAATGTTCACTTCTTGATTCAGTTGGAGGGGAGTTTTGGGTTTCAGTTTCGATCTGTGGTAGAGGCATATTAAACTGGGTCAAATCCTCAATGTTCCATATACTACATTCATTTTTGTTAGTTAGAAATTTACTTCCACTTAATGATTCGTTAAATTTAACAGATCGCTCTTCAATTACAATATTTTTATCAACATCATATATTCTATACGCGCGCCTTTCTCTAGAATAACCGACGAATATCCCACGTTTTCCCGGAACATCAAATTTATTTCGGAATTGTTTAGGTATATGAAAATAAACGACGCATCCAAATACTTTTAAGTAGTTAAGTTTAGGTTCTTTTCCTGACCATATTTCAATCGGAAGATTTTGTTTATTTTTACGTGGTGTTAGATTAGAAATGTGAGTGCTAAAATTTATTGCTTCAGCCCAAAATTTTAATGGTAATTCACTTTCATACAATAATGTCCTAGCTCTTTCTACTAATACTCTTATGGCTCGCTCAGCACGTCCATTTGACGAAGGATTATACGGTACTGTTTTTTCATGTATGATCCCATATTTTTCTAGAAAACTATCAATCTCGTTATTAACAAATTCTAAACCGTTATCTGTTCTGAATCTTTTGATTTTCTTATTCATTAAATTTTCATACCTTTCTTTAAACATACAAAACATTTCAAATACTTCATTTTTATGTTTCAAAAAATAAGAAAAGTACATCCCAGAAAAATCATCCACTAGTACTAAAAAATATTTTGAATTTCCTAATGAATCACAATTTATAGGGCCTGCAAGGTCCGCATGAATTAACTCTAATACAGAATTACTTTGTGCAATATTAATTGTTGGATGACTCTTATGAGTTACTTTACTTATATCACAAGATTCACAATGATAATTTTCAAAATCTTTAAAATTTATGCCAATAACATTCTGCATTTTAACCATGTATTGTGGATTTAAATGACATAGTCTTTTATGCCAAATATTATAAGTATCCAGATTACTTACTTCATTACATTCTAACTCAGAATTGTTTACATCGTTATAATCAAAAAATTTAGGTGAAATGTTATTACATGGTTCCATTAAAATTTCAAAACGATTGTTTACTTTTACGGCTTTTAAAACACTGCGATTATCATTAGTTAAAATCAAAATATCATTACCATTAGATTTAATTTTATAACCTTTATCAATTAGTTTAGATACTGAAATTAAATTGTTTCGTAAATCTGGTACATATATTACATCATATATTGTTAGATTTTTACTGCAATTATCAACTGTTGTTGTAGCTTTTACAATACCAATTCCTTTTGAAATTAAATTTGATTTCTTACCTGCTAATTGTATTATCCCATTAACATGATTTAAGTTTTCAAAAAAGTTTATATCTTTTACCATGTGTGAAGTAGCACCAGAATCCAAAATGAAAACGGATTTGTTTTTATCAGTAGCACTAGAATTTATTTGGTGTTGTTCTTGTTCAGCGGTAAGTGCGAAATTTTCACTAGAATGTTTATCTTGATTTTCAAATGCACAATGAGCGTTATTGTTTTTGGTTTTGTTCATACCCGATTTATAGTTCGAAAATGTTCTTTTTTCTTGAGATGTTTGGTTTTGATTTCCCTCGTTCTTGTTTCGGAAATAGCAGTCTTTAGCTAGGTGATTTGTTTTATGGCAGTTGAAACATTTCTTCGTGTTTCTATTTTCATTTTTATGTTTTACTCCGAATGCTTCTGTTCGTCTAGGAATTTCATTTTTTAATTTTGATAAGATGTTTTCTTCTTCCCGCAGTATTTCTAAAATTTCATCCATTTGTTTTTCACGTTGGGTTTTCAGGATTTCTTTTATTTTTGCAAATTTTCCTCTTAATCCTCTAACAGTATAATAAACAAGTTCTCGTTCAGAAATTTGCAGTCCAAGTGACGAACATTTCGTTTTAAGTCCTCGTGATCTTGCAATATAGTCTGACACATTTTCATTTTCCTTCATTTCAAGATTTTTTACTTCATTACTTGCATCGATTTTTCGATCTTCTGTTTTACCAGTAAATGTGCTTTGAATTTTTTCCCATAGAATTTTTGCGTTAGTTTCGTTTGCGAACTGAAGACTTTGGTCATCAGAAAGCGATAGTTGTATGTATGCAACTGCGTCATCATTGTTTAATGTCCATTGTTCCCGCAACTTTGGATCAACGGGGGCTTCTTCAGTTAGCACATTAGCAATTTTCTTAAGTGTCAGCAAAGCCTTGACTTTAATACTCCACTGGTAAAAGTTCTCACTGTTCAGCAGTGGGATACTCGGCAGATCCCTGTTCATTTTGATTTTGGAATCCAAACGATGTAAATCACGGCGAAACTAAGTGAAACTTTTTACTGCGTCATAATTTTCAAAACCACAGCCGTGCTGCCAACTGTAGTCCGTGGATCGAGTTTCAGACAGAAAGTAAAAGTTTATTAACAAAAAGCAAACAAACACATACAAATTTAAAAAGAACGCCATCTGGCGGTATAAAAAGAAAAAGACTTCGTAGCTATCCTTCCCAGGGAATGACAACACACACACATATATATATATATATATATATATATATATATATATATATATATATATATATATATATATATATATATATATATATATATATATATATATATACAGGGTGATTCTAAAAAGATGGGCAAAATTTTAGGAAGTGATAGTACACACCCAAGCAAACAATTTTTATCAAAGAATGCATGGTCGAAAACAAAACGCAAAACCGCTAGAAGGAGTCAAAGTTTATGTTCTTACATAAGGCAAAACCACACAAAGAACGACGAAGTTAAGTTATAAAAGCAAATTTAATGGCATGTGGTTACAATAAGTCTTCAAAACAGTGGCCGGCAGCGGCTATGCACGCACTACAACAGCGAAGAAAAGATATGCGAACATTCTGAAACACAGCAAGCATATCACGAACTTTCCCTGCAGCAGCCGAAAGCTTGGCGACAACAGTAACTCGCAACAGGAATGGAGCTTTTACGTTTGCATCAAACAACTTTCCAAATGCGCCAGCACCTCTACGTTTTGTTTTCGACCATACGTTCTTTGATGAAAATTGTTTGCTTGGGTGTGTACTACCACTTCCTAAATTTTTGCCCATCTTTTTAGAATCACCCTGTATATATATATATATATATATATATATATATATATATATATATATATATATATATATATATATATATATATATATATATATATATTATATATAATTCTCTTACGTGGCTCCCAAATTTTGGCTGAAGTACTTTGTACAACTAAATAAGATTCTTTTCACAACAGTTAAATATTTACTTTATTTTCTTCACTCATAGAGAAAACAGTCGGCAGAGAATTCTGTTAGGTTAAAAAACATTTCGCTAAAAAAATAACGAATTTTAAAAGAAATAAAAATAAGCAACTTAAAAAATAAAAATGCTGTTGCCAGGCATAGAATATTTTGTAAGTTAACTTAGCATCATAAATCAAAATGACATCGAAGCGCAACTAGATCAAAATTATGATACCTGAGCGCTTGACGTAACAAATCCTTCAATTCTAAAAGTGTTGTATCTCCAAATGCCCAAATTAACAATTGTGTTCTTAAAGAAATTCTATAAAAAGTTTTAAATAAACAATCTACTTCTACAACTGCTTCTTGAAGAACTTGGCTCATTGATTAAAAATATTGTTTTAATTTTACAGTACTAACTTTACTTCTACTTTCATTATTGCTATGACCCTCTTTCATTACATTTTATAACTTCATGCCAAATTTGAGGACTTTAAGTTGTTTTGTGGTTGAATACTGACATTTAGAAATGTATACATAAAAAAATAATATTTAGAGGTTAGGAGTTGCCTCAGAAAAATTTGAATTGTTGACATTGAAATTAACAATGGAAACAATCGTTTTTGTGAAAAATTGAATTGTATTGTTGACATCAAAACTAAAAATATTTTGTTTCAACTTAACAATACTACCTTAATTTATACTTTAGAATTGCCTCGGAGAAATTTGAATTGTTAGCAATGTTTTATTTTAACTGACAAATACTATATTATAATTTTAACTTTTTCTATGACTATACTCATTTTCTTACTCTTTTCTTTGTTTTTTAAAAATTTTATATTTTTGTGATAAAATAAAAAACTTATAGTTGTTCTGCTTCTGAACAACTGATATTTAGAATAGTGTGATTAAGAAAAATATGTGAACTGCTTGCAATTTCAAATTAATATTGAAATGCACAGGATTAGAATTTCCTACAGTGAAAAGTTTTCGGAACTTCAGTATTCAAAAAAGTATACAAAAACTAGACGTTAAGAACGTATCCAATGAGCGAGCAAAGCGAGCATTGGATTGCGAAGCAATCCGAAATGAACTGTGAAAGCAGTTCCGGGGGTTGGAGAGCGCCAGCGAGCGAAGCCTCCTAGTAATATATAATATATATAATATATATAATATATATATATATAAATATATAATATTTATATATATATATAATATATATATATATATATATATATATATATATATATATATATATATATATATATATATATATATATATATATATATATATATATATATATATATATATATATATATATATATATATATATATGACCCAGATCAGAAATTCTCACTTCTTGAACAGGCTGTAAAAACATTGCTAGAGTGAAGGCTGCAAATCATCTAGATTTTCTGAAACGTATGTAATAGGCCTTGCATTTATAATGAACTCGCAATCATAAATCAAAGTTGACATTGCTTCGTGCGTATGACTCGTATTACCTAACACTCGCCGTAGCACTTTCTACATAAACTAAATAATGCGTTTGCAATGCTCTCACCGCCCACTTGCTCTCACCGCACTCTTCAATCTCTCCATTTAAACGTTCTTCCACACGAAGTTGAAAAGATTATAAAACTTACTTCCATTATCACTGCAATTGACAAGTGGTTGTCCTAGAAGGGTCATAAACCTCCTTAAGCTCAGTGGAAACGCTTTAATTGGTAAAGACTGCACGCGTTCTTAATGAATAGCATCAAAGAATACACATGTATATAGAACATTCCTGTTCTTGGCGTCTCCCTTCAGAATAAGTGGACCAACAAGATCAACACCATAAATTTCAAACACTGATGCATCCTTGATTCTGTCTTTTGCTAATGCAACAGAAATTGCCTTAACTGGTGATCTGTCATCTTTGTGACATGTCTTCGGTGTCATGTCTACTGCATCTAACACATTTTCCAACTTTCTTTTTCTGGCAGTTTTTCTTGCATCTGTGATCCAAAAACTTTCCCTTTAATAATTCAATCAAGTATTCTACCAAGGCCTTAACGCGGGTTACCATAAACAAAAAATTTGATCCTTTAGTAGTCCAAACGTGATACTATCTTTCGTGTTTACCACCACTGTGCAGCTTAGTAGTCCGAACGCAATGACATCTTTCTTACTTTTCATCCATTGTGCAATTTATGCTCAGAGAGAACGGAGATAATCCAAACGAAAATTTGCAAAAACAACATCTTTATGTCAGCAATCATTCTATTCCTATTTCTCTTTCTTTGAACTTAGAAACAGTATAGGTACTAATTTAATGGAATTTGCTCCTTTTTCTAAGCAAGCATTTAAGGGAGGGCTACGCATTTATTTACTCGAAGCATTGAAGATGAATTCAAATTTTAGAATTTCCTTTGAACACACCGTAGTGAAAAAAATAATATGGAGGATTTGAAAATTTCGCTGTAGGTACTCTTTCTGTAACGTTATATTGAAGTCACTCCACGAAGCAGAATCGTTAGCATCATAATTACTAACTGAAGTCAATTTTGATGTTAGTTTATCTAATCTTTTTTTCAGCAATAATTCTATTATCAAGGAAGATTTTAAACCTCTTTCAGTGGCAATTTAATTTCTAATACACCTTCATTAATTCCAGTTGTCTTCTTAAAAATGATCTGTGACAGCCTCTTGCGTTTCTTAACTGTTATGAGGCTCACAGGGATCTTTAATTCCATCGGTTTCCAACTTCTAAACTTTCGGCAAATTATCAATGTGTTTTAGGAGGAGTATAACGGCTGCAAAAAAACCACTAGCAATACCAATTTCTGACTGTTGCAACACAACCCATTCTAGATGAATTTCCATTGCTGTTAGCCCTGATATTAATTCGTGAATCTTTCCAGAAATTTTTTTTTCTCCAACGAAATCCACTCCAATTAAAATTTCAGGGGGAGTGCTTCTTCTAATAACATTTGTGAGGACAACTTTAGCCTTTCTTAATTCTTCAATAACTAGTCCATCTAAAAACTAGGTACGTTTCGACTAAAAGTTTGTTTGATCTAGATAGTTGGACAAATATTTCATAACCAAAAACTTGTATATAAATTTCAAACATTATGCGAGAACGTTCATGATTTGAAGGTTCTTTCACATACAAAAACAACGTGGATCTATTTAGCAGAAGTTAGAGGTGCTAATTCAAGTTCATTAGCTGTACTCTAGAGAATGTATGACCTTTGTGAGCCATAATCAATCAGGACTCGTAGATTTTACCATAAGATTACCAGACAAGTAGTGTTCCAATACATTTGCCATATGGGTATGGTGCATTTCCACAAGGAATTGTATTGCGATATAAATACTATACAGATAACTACAGTTATCATAGGTTTATGGTGTCTTGCCATACAAATCTTTATGATTACCATAGGTTTATGGTGTCTTGCCATACAAATTTCTATGGGTGCCATAAGCCTATGGTGCCGTCCCATATAAATTTCATACAGGTCTCTATGGTTACCATAGGCCTATGGTATACTGTCATACAAATTTCTATGGTTACCACAGGAGTATGGTGTTTTGCCATACAAATTTCTATGGTAACTATAGGTTGCCATAGATTACCATAGGTTCCTCTATGGCAAATTTCCTAAAGGGGAACGTTTGTTTTCATCTACAACCAATGCCACCACCGAAGTTTTAAGGTAGACTTGAACAGGTGAATGTTAGATAAAACATTATATTCTTAATGTTTAAGTTTTGGTGAAATCTTTGGCTTTTGTTTAAATTCCTGGCACAGTATAATAAAATGTTCTTTATCACAAAACATACAGCAAACTGTACTTTTACAATGTTTTGATAAATGAACAGTTTTGGAGCCGTGATGGCTCTGGGGATAGAGCTTTCGCCTTCCAATGAGGTGAACCGGGTTCGAATCCCAGCGATGACTGGTCAATACGAATCCGCATCCGGCATGCACTGACTACAGTGCTGACGTGAAATATCCTCATTGGTAGAATGATCAAGGGTTAGAGCCCCCTTGCAGTCTGGCTAACCGTGGGAAGTTCTCATGCGCTGATCATTAGTAGTCGTAAAGCCAGAAATTGGGTCGGCTGTTCAACGACGGTTATAAAATATAAAATAAATGACCAATTTTAAAACAGGAAAACAGCACTTTTTTTCTCTTCGTATTTGACCATAAAAACAGTCCTAGAGTTGATGGGTTTTGTCAGAAAACACTCATTTAACTTTAAAACCTACCTTAGAGCTTCAAAGAACTCACTTGGGGGCATGCGTCTACGACATTCATTAGTTTTGTCACATAAGTACATTTTTATTTTTAGCCTAATTGCAGATTCAAGTATAATGTCTTAATTAATTGGTAATGAATTACATTAATTTAAAGTTGTTACTTTTAATATGGTATTAATTTTGAATGATTTATTTTATTACTTGAATATGGTATAATTTCTTTTAAATTAATTAACAATTGTTAATTATTTAGTGCAATTATATTGATTTAATTACCACCTCTTTATTTAATTCACATGAGTGATTAGTTCCTGGTGTTTTGACTCAACTAATGTTTTTTTAAATATTTTATTTTTACAGTACATTTCTCAATAATTTTTATAATAATATTGTCACTATTGTTTCTTAGAACAATTGTATTTATTTTGAATGACTTGGATTAATTGTTAATTCTATTAATGTTTAACCTTACACTTTTTTTTACAATTTTATTTCTATCGTTTCCTTTTTTGTAAACAGTTGCCTTCTCATCATTTTCCCACTTAAAATTCTTTCTCATGTCTGTGTTGTTTTCAGTGTTCTTTTGTATTTGGAATTCCGTTCACTATTATTAGACTGTCAGTATCGTCAGCTGCGACCTTCATTCCTTTCTCTGTATGATCCAATGCTTCAAGAACATTCGAATTGCGATTCATGTCACCTACTCTGCGAAACTTTTTTTTTTGAATTTTCATACCCCTCTTTCAAGCCGGCAACTAAAAATTTTTACCTGAATTCGTCCATGCCAACCCGTATTATATTCTCGCCAATGTTATGCTAATTTAACATAGTTTTTCGAAGATCTGTCGCCATAAAAAAAAAGCCACAATTGAATTGCCTTACTCGAAGCAAAGCGATGATTTTAAATTATATATATCATCTTACAGTGAAGAATTATATAGGCTTTAGAATGGACAAATTTAAATATTTTAAAAGTTATTAAACTTTTAAAAAAAAAATTGGCATTATTTTTCCATGTATATGAAAATCATCAAAATTGCTGCTTTATTGTCAGTTTTTGAGCTCGGATAATGCAGCATTCGAGTAATTTTTCAAATATATTAAATATTAAACCACAAAACGTTTTTCATTTTCGCAAAACTGCGTCCTTTCTCCATATTGAAATTTTGCGCCATTTTCAGAATAAAGCATAGAGAACGCTGGCTTTAGATAGATTAAATTTGGCATAACAGTCTTGAGTAATTGTTGAAAACTCACGGCAGTTATGAAAATAGCAAACTATTCGGGGAAAAAAAACATCATTTCAAATTGAAGTCAAGTATTGAATACAATATTATTGCGAATGTTGCTACATTTTATTGGGGTATCAAAAATATTGATAAACAATGTAGAAATTAGATGAATAAAATATCACGATACAATGCATGACGATATTAAAATTTGCACTCATTATTTACGGGCGTTTATGTTGTGTGAGCGACTACTCGAAAACGCAGTCGCCAACACATGGTATAACCCAGTGGTCGGCAAAGTGCGGCTCCAGAGCCGCATGTGGCTTTTTGGCTCCTTGAGTGCGGCTCTGGCACAAATATCCACGGATGGAGCAATTATATTTTCATTGAAAAAATAAACTTGGTAAGAAAAAAATTACATCTTATTTTGATAAATTAAAATTCTTCTATAAATTGAGAACATGTATAATTTTTTGTTTAAGTTAACAGATAGATAGGTAAAAAGATAGATAGATCAGCTTAATCGTAACTACAAGGGAAAGGAAACTTAATTTTTTCTGTGTTGGAAGAAGTAATAACATTCGAAAACAAATTGTCCATTTTTGCTCAGGATTTTGAAAGGGAAACATTGTTTCACTTTCCGAGCCTGCAGAAGCATCGCCAAGAAAATAATTCCTCTATTGATAAACACCATTTTAAAACAACGATTTTAAGTCTGAGGGAAGCATTCCTCAGCAGGTTTCAGGAATTTAAGAACAGCGGTGCAACTTTAGCATTTGTCAAAAATCCTCTTAATGCTACGATAACCGAGTTGAAATTTTCTCCTTTTGAAATGGACATTGGTAGCTTTGAAATATAATTGCTGGATTTAAAAAACAAGGAGATATGGTGCTCTAAATTCGAACATCTTTGTGTTGAATTGGAAATATTGGAGAAAAAAAATTTTGATCTTAGTTTACAACACAAGTGGTCTGCTTTGAATGGCCTGGAGAAGGAAGACATGATCATTTTCAACGCTTGGAATAGTACTCCTGACTCTTACGATCAGCTGAAAAAGCTCGCGTTTGCTGTTCTTTCCCTTTTCGGTTCTACATACACATGCGAACAATCTTTTTCAAGCATGCAAGAGTAAACTGAGAAGTCGTCTTATTGATGAGAACTTGGAATCATGCCTAAAGTTAAAAACAACAACATAGAAACCTGACTTACTCAAACTTTCCAAGGAGATGCAAGCACATTGTTCGCATTAATAAATATTTATTAAGTATGAAATTTAGTTTTATTTAGTGTACTACTTATTTAGTGCAATAAAAGTTCACTAAACAGGCAGATTTGGCTACAAATTTTTCTTTAAATTGTTGTAATGTTCATATTCGGCTCTTTGGCTAATAAGTTTGCCGACTTCTGGTATAACCGATAAGAAAATGAGAGTTTTGGCGACAACAGTGGATAAATGTCTCAAGCGTTAATAAATGACATATTTAAGCACACACATCTAAGACTCAGATAAGTTAAGTCTCTGATGACGGGCTTTAGTAACACAACGAATTTAATAAAACAAAAATAAATACTAAAGAACAAAAGTAAACATCAGGAACACGACTGTTCCATGCGAGTGCAACATAGGCACTCCTCTACAAATCCGAAAAAGAAAGAACAGTTCTTGTTCGTTTCTTCCTCTCGGGGGAATAGTCTAATCATTCTCCCTGTCACAAGTCTTATTTTTCCCTTTTTATAGCTCCGAATCTCACTCTGACCTTATACTAGAGTCGGTCTCCGGTGACCAAATGTGGAATATATAGAAATAAATCCCTACAGATTCTCCTGAAATTCTTTTTTTTATTTTTCAATAACAAAAAATATCTTTTTTTTCTTCCTTAAATAAAACTTATTCTTTTTCCAATTATGTTTCTAATAAATTTTAATATATTAAATTTAATATATTAAAAAATTTTACGTCCAATACAAGTCACCACATTATCGCCAAATACAATTTATGGTCAATCGCAATTTAAATCATTTTCCGACCAGCTTGGAAATTCAAATTCCAAATGGAGCTCGGTGCTTGAAGCTAATACTTGAAGTACTTGAGCAATTTTGAAACGCTGAAAGCAATAGTTATTGCTGTGGGGAAATTGTTTCAACAATGCAATCCTTCATCTACCAAAAAGTACTTTATTGAATCGAGTTAGCAAGCTTATATACTAGTTAATTGATATTTCATAATTGTAGGTACGCCTCAAGACCGGGAGAGCCGTGTTAGGTTCACCGGATTTTGAGCGCTAGTGGTGAGAGCTGTATTAAGATCACCGAGCTTTGACAGTTTGTCGTGAGAGCTGTATTAAGTTCGCTGTTGTGTATGTGGTCTCTCTTATGTTGCAATTAGCAGTCTACTGTGTTTAGAATGCCGTTGTGTGAATGAGACTGAGAAGCAACAGCGAGAGGAGGACGATAACGCAGTCACAAATTGCAAGTCAACAGTTCAATGTTGACTATCCATCGAAGTAGGTGTGTTCAAATCAAGGTTGGAGTTACTTTCGAGATAGGTGAGTTCATATCACGTCCAGGTCCCCAATGTGGATATATAGCCTCGCCAATGCCAACCTTTGGAGCCGTGGTGTCTCAGGGGAAATAGCGCTCGCCTCCCAGTGAGGCGAATCGAATTCGAATCCCACCGATGGCTGGTAGATTTGAATTCCGCTCCCGGCATGCACCGACCACAGTGCTGACGTAAAATATCCTCAGTGGTAGACGGATCATGGGTTAGAGTCCCCTTTACCGTCAGGCTAACAGTGGGGAGTTTTCCTCTCCCTATGTAACGCAAATGCGGGCTAGTTCCATTAAAAAGTCCTCCACGAAATAAAATTTCTCCCAATACATGATGCAGGAGTTAACTTGTTTTCTGGATTGGGTCCAAAATGACAAGGCTACGGAGTTGAACATTAGTGTCGTAAGCCCAAAAAAATTGGGTCGGCTGTTCAACAACGGTTATAAAATAAAATAAAATGCCAACTTTCATCCAACAAAATGTTCTTAATGAATCGAGTTATCAAGTTTTATATACTAGTGAATTGATATTTAATAATTGTATTGGTAGTTACACCTCATTGACATTTTATTGCTATAATCATTTATTTAAGTTAAAACTTGATATAAACTAGCAGGTACTAGAGGAACAAAAAAAAAGCAATGAAGTTGACTGATATTTATAGCATTATTTAAACACAAAAGTCAGAAAATTTCATTTTTCCACACCTGTAACGAAAAATATAAGGCATATCATTGTCTTAATAAACTTCGATCACCGACAGAAAATCTTCTCCAAGTCAGTTGAAAGTAAACCACTCTAAACTTTTTTTAGGTCTAACAAAATATTTCTTTTTCTTTTTAGACTACCTTTTTACACTCAGGAAATTCACAGAAACTGTCACTTAGTACCTTCTTTTACTGACATCTGAATAATTAAAGATTTCACAAAATAAAATAAGGTTTTATATATATTACCCCATAAGATTCAAAAGCCGTAATATGACCTAACTATTCTATAGACTAATTAGGGTTACCCGCTATAGGGCGGAATCAAGAGTTTTCCACATTTTACCTACGTAATGAGAGCATTAAAGCTTTATGTATCGCTTAAGTTCAAAAGTTTGTTTCTCTTATTCTATCAACTAATTTGTTAATTGTTTGATTGTATAAATTTGATTCTTTAGATACCGAAAAATAGATAAATGGTATAATGCTCATGGGATACCTGTAAGTGACGTAGTTAGGGTATCTAGTTCCCGATTGGTTGTTGAAACGAGGCAGTTGTTTACGTTAGCAACTGTTCTTTCCCTTCTGTTTCGAGTAACCCAAGCCCGTCAAGTATCTATTCTCTTAAGTGATACATTCTGAATTCTTTCACAAAGATTTTTTTTCTCGAATATTTCAGTTCTTTCACTATAGATTTACACATAGACTTAACACCAAGATGAGCACGGAGCCATGAGGATCATAAAAAAAAATAATTATGCATTGACAGGTACATTTCAATTAAATCAAGCCTGTCAAATACTAATTGTCTTAAGTAACACAGCCTATATTCTTGCACAAAGATTCTAACACCAAGATTTAAATTCTAGCACTATTATATTTGTACAAATACTTAACACAAAACCATGTAGGACAAAAGCGAACTTATAATGCATCGAAGTTGCCAGGTACACAAAACAAAAATCGATCACGGTTACAATAAAATACGTAAACAAATCTATATTATATAAAACGCTAATACGTATGTATCAATAAAACCGATGATATTTCTTTTCCCGCGTTGGCAACAGTTTTCATTTTTAATTGAAAGGCTTCGGCGTGCAAGAGCACGTAGTGAGCATCATATGTCTAATCGGGTGAATTCACACCGAATTGGGTATAATATGAAAAAAGCACAACTACTTCCACTTACTAGGAATAACATTTACCTTTTAGTTTAATTAATAAACTGAGTTTTAAATATGCTTACTAAATTCATAAACTTCGGAAAAACAACAATATAAATTATTTCCAAAGGAACTAGACTAATACAATTCCAACCTGGCGAGTAGCGACTTATAACAAGACACTTCGTTTGATGCTTTTACTTGTTGCTAGAAATCAGGTTCGCAGAAAATGCTGTTCACTAGTTAAATTTAGTAGGAATAACACGATCTGTGACGTAGGCTATAGTATACCCAATTATCAAAAAAATTCTCACAAAATTATCTTCATCGAAGCCGATGCTTTACATCCGGCGTTCAGTACTATTTCATATTGTTTTACAACACATGGTCTTAATCCTCCAGTGGGAAAGACTTTAAAACAAAACTTACAACAGTTACTTTTCTCAACAACTGAAATTTAGAATAGTGTGATTAAGAAAAATTTGTGAAATGTTTGCAATTTCAAATTAATATTGAAATGTACAGGTTTAGAATTTTCTACAGTGAAAAGTTGTGTTCAAAAAAAAAGTTGTGTTTTCTACAGTGTTCAAAAAAGTATACAAAAGCTAGACGTTAAGAACGTATTCAATGAGCGAGCATCGGATTGCGAAGCAATCCGAAATGAACTGCGAAAGCAGTTTCGGGAGTTGGCGAGCGCCAGCGATCAGGGGGCGAAGCCTCCTAGTAATAAATATAATTAAGTAAGAGACGTAGAAGAGAAATAATTATATTTCAACTAACTCGATGAGCGATACGACACTGTATTTAATTAACTTATCGTTAATTAACATTCTAACTTATGTAGAAAAGCTTAGCTCAACTTTAATGAGCCATTTTGCTGATAAAGAGTAGCTGACGCTGACGTCACATGTGTGGGTATGGGAGGTCTTCTTCTTGAAGTGCAAATACCAAATTTCCTTATTTGTAATAAAATTTTAAAACGCTTGATTATTTGCATTATAGCTTTTAAAGTGCTTGATGATTGGCACTGTTAACTAATGTGCCGCGAACTTATATTTTTGGGAGGGAAAGAAGTTACCATTTTGCCGACAGAGATCTTGTTTTTGACTGAATCATTAATAAATATTATAAGACCGCATCATCAATGTAATTCATATTAGCTTCTTTTATTGAAGTTTGCTTTGTTGATAACTTTTTCCAGCCATAAATTACTGATTTAACTACATTATACTTAATTATTCCAGCTGCAATGAGTCAATTGGTTAGGCATTGGACTGTTTGTGATGTCTTGAAGACCACCCAGCTTCAAATCGATGGGTACCAGCTTGCCTGTGAAGTAAAGGCTGCCTGTGCGCAATGCTGACCACATTGCCACGCTGTAGAGTCTTAACCTCCATGAACCCCCTGGCACGCAAACTGCTATTGCATTATTTTTAGTTAATACATTACTTCTTTTGAATAATAAATAAATTAAAAATGATAGGCAATAAATTAAATAAATAATGAGCCGTCTGTTAACTAAATATAAAAAAAGTATAAATTTTTAAAGTCAATTCCTACTAAGGTCAACAAAGATAAATTTTATTTTAGTTACTTTTTATTAAATAATTGCAATTTTTTCTCCTATATGTAATTAAAATTAATTAATTAAATTTAATGAATGAATTAATGTTTGAGAAAACTGTATTAACATCCAGTGTCACCCAGTACAAGTTTAAAAAAATGTATTTGAACTTGAGTGGTTGAATAAAATGTATTTTATGAACAATTGAAAATTTGAACAAGATATAGGAAGAGTGTGAACTATTAGTAGGAACTAGTGGGCTGCTCCCCTTGCTCGCTAACGCTCGCCAACGCCAGAAAATTGCTACGCAATCTTATATGGTTTGCTTCGCTCGCTACTAACTTAGGTACATTGCAAATACACAAAATTCTAAGAATTCAAAACAATCATTCAAATCCATATAACTACATTTTTTTAAAAAAAATTACATATTTTTAGTAAATATTAAGTCATTAAAATAAATTTGAATTCAAATAAATGACATGTAATTCGTTAAACCTATTAGAAATGTGCTATAGTATAAAATCTTAAAGCGTAACAGCACGACTGAGACTCATTTTTCAATGATTAACTAATAACAATAATAGAACAAATAAATTCGTGCTATAAATCAAAAATCGTCAAATAAATTCGTAATATATAAATTCGTGAAAAAAAGCGCTATCGACAAAATACTAAAATAGCGATCTATCGACAAAGACTACTCACTTCTGCCTAGCTTAATAGTATGAGATTGCCGCAGCTGATAGGGTGAATTTCGGAAGAGATCACATTTGGTGAGAACGCTCTCTCTGGTTATTTCAGTTTCCGTTTTTAAAAGCGCTATATGTTGAGCCACCTCAGCTAGATTTGGCAAGTGACATTTTTAGCGGCAATCATTGGTTGATTTTCTAGCGTTGCCATTCGGAGAGTTGTAATGAGGCTTTTTTTGTCGCCGTGAAATAGAAATATATATATAGATGATGCTAATTTAAGATACAGAAACGTTGTTGTTGTTCCGACAAAAATCTAATTCAAATTTCAACGAGTACCTGGTACACTGTTAAAAATTTCGAGCCACGTTGCACCAGAAGTTGGTATTCATTTGCTGGCTACATAAAATGGTTGCTATTTACTATCTAAGGTTGGTTATGGTTGCTACTTACGTTAACAAACCTATTTACCGTAAGTAGGTTATTTTATGACATGCCTCTAAACATTTTATACCGTCAACCGAAGTTTAAAAGGTAGCATGAAAGAAATGAACTTTAACTAATGTAAATGAAACATTTACCTACCTAAATAAGTTGATACTTGAAACAACATGGCATTAGTCGTCCCCTATACAACGAGCACCAAGGTGTAAAGAAAGCGTTCAGTTTACAGTCCCCGTCATAGTTTTGCGTCTTTCACCAAATTTTGGTGCAGTCAGTTGCACCGTGGAAGTATTTCTGGATGTCACAATTTATGATGTAACTAAAATAAAATGACCTCTAAAATTAACCGAACTTTGGTATAATAAGAAACTTTGCACCAAATGCTGGTTAAAGATTTGCCTAGTTTTTTTTACGATGTAGGTAATGTGCACAATATTTCGGAATTATGCAAGATCAAATATTAATATAAATGAAACAAAAAATTTGCTCCCCAGAGTAATTTGCTCTCAAGAATCTGTACAATAACTGATTTCTACACTTTAGTGGTAGCACATATCTAAGTAGGTTTAAAATAACATTTTTCCATTTTTCCTCTTAAATATCATCACTTATCCACTAATCACATCCCCACGTATGTCTTTTTTTGACAAAAATATCTATACATTAAGGGTGATCTTCACTGAACACCTTTCATATATATATATATATATATATATATATATATATATATATATATATATATATATATATATATATATATATATACAGTGGTGGCCAAAAGTGTGGGAACTTTTTGAAAGTTTCACGTTTTTCAACTTTGTGTGCTTGTAGAATATATTAATTTTCGCTTAAATACAAACGTTTATATATCAAATTGAAGGCAATTTAATGTAAAATTTAATAATAAATACAGTATTACAATATCTGCATTACAAAAAAAGTTATGCAATTAATAGTAAGATCTATCTTAGATTTGCATTTTTTTAAAGTGATACTTACACAATCAATACTTAGTAGGATAACCCTTATTTTTTAAGATAGCTTCACAGCATATTTTCATCGAGTGAACGAGTGTTTGGAGTTCATCTTTCGTAATCACATGGTGCCAAGTTCGCCAAGGTGCCAAGAATCAATTATAGCTTCAATAAGTTGTCTTTTATTGGATGGACGTTCTTTTCGTACAAGAATTTTCAAACGTCGCCACAAATTTTCAATTGGATTGAGATCAGGGCTGTTTCCTGGCCATAGTAATATATCTATGCTTTTATTTTGAAAGCATGCTTTGCATACTTTTGCTGTGTGGCATGGAGCTGAATCCTGCTGAAAAATAAATGGTTCGTTGTTGGGGAAGAGATTCCTGATGGAAGGTATCAATTTTGGTTTCAGGACAGTTTCGATGTATTTTTTGGCATTCAGGATGCCAAATCTGGCCGAAAAAAATGCACAAGTGCTACCACCGATAGAAAAATTAAATGGCTATGCCTTCAAGGTAGAAAAATGTCATCAGATGCCATTAGATGTGAAATGAATGCAGCTGGTATTGCAGTAAGTTCAAGAACAATAAGAAGAAGCTTATCAGGATTTGGACTACAAGCTAGAATTCCAAGGAAAAAACCACATTTAAATCAAAAGCAACGCGAAAAACGAGTTAAGTCGGCAAAAAACTCATTAAATGGTCAGAAAATCGATGGAAGCAAGAAATCTGGAGTGATGAGAGTAAAATATCGCTCTTTGGAAGTGATGGTAGAAAATACGTGAGAAGTAGAGTAGGCGAAGCTCTTCATCCTGATTGCATTGAAGCAACTACTAAAAATCCAACAAATGTCATGATTTGGGCATATATATCTGCAGATGGTGTGGGCCGAATTCAAGTGATTGATGGCATCCTGAATGCCAAAAAATGCATCGAAACTGCTCGGAAACCAAAATTGATACCTTCCATCAGGGATCTCTTCTCCAACAACGCAGCAATTATTTTTCAGCAGGATACAGCTCCATGCCACCCAGCAAAAGTATGCAAAGCATAGTTTCAAAATAAAGGCATAAGTAGATATATTACCATGGCCAGGAAACAGCCCTGATCTCAATCCAATGGAAAATTTGTGGCGACGTTTGAAAATTCTTGTACGAAAAAAACGTCCATCCAATAAAAGACAACTTATTGAAGCTATAATTGATTCTTGGTACCATGTGATTACGAAAGATGAACTCCAAACACTCGTTCACTCGATGAAAATATGCTGTGAAGCTATCTTAAAAAATAAGGGTTATCCTACTAAGTATTGATTGTGTAAGTATCACTTTAAAAAAATGCAAATCTAAGATATATCTTACTATTAATTGCATAACTTTTTTTGTAATGCAGATATTGTAATACTGTATTTATTATTAAATTTTACATTAAATTGCCTTCAATTTGATATATAAACGTTTGTATTTAAGTGAAAATTAATGTATTCTACAAGCACACAAAGTTGAAAAACATGAAACTTTCTAAAAGTGTCCACACTTTTGGCCACCACTATATATATATATATATATATATATATATATATATATATATATATATATATATATATATATATATATATATATATATATATATATATATATATATATATATATATATATATATATATATATATATATATATATATATATATATATATATACATACATACACACACACACATACACATACATATACATATATATATATATATAATAGCAGGGCTGCATCCCTGGTTACAATTAGCTCAAATAATTCAGTCGTGAACCAATTATTCCTTCATTAGTTTTATTTACCGGTAGGCTGGTGGCTATAACATTTCACATCCACTCTCCACAAGGGAAAGGGTGGACAAAACTCCGGATGGTTCCGGCAGATCTTACATGGAACACATCATACAGCAAGAGTCATGCGAAAACAATCGCTCCCGCATTAAATACTAACACAAAACGAGGCATTCCTTGTATCCTTACGCATTAAGGAAAATCTTTTACTGCTTCCAGTTGCTTCCCATGCTGACAGTTTTCAACATTTATAACAGGTTGCAAATCTTGTAATAAATTCCTGTGACTGGACATAAATTTTTTTCTATGAAAGTTTCAAGTTTTAATTTAAAAGTTTTCGACGGTCAAACAATAAACGTGTGAGTTTAAGAAAAAAAAATTACGGAGAAAAACATAAAAATTTTCGAAATCTTTTAATGAATGAAAAATTACGTAATATTTTCAAAGTATTCATTGTCAGCCTCAACCACGTGTCGGAATGTAATTAATAATTAATTATCTTCCTTAATCTTATCTTTCTAATTTCTTAATTTAATTAACTGAAGCTTGGAGCTCAGAGGGGAAAAAAGTACGTCCTGTCAAATGTTTATGTGCTTTTAACAGTTATAAAAAGAAAATAGTCAATCCAATTCAGATTAGGTTGTAGTTACTCAAGAAGAAATATCTTATTGCCTATATGGATCTATAGGTGTTTTTCATTAAGAAAAGACTTCTATTAAATGCTCCATTTGAGAATGTAGCTTATCATTATATCATCCCAAGTCTGGTAATTTTTCTTTGGTATTGTAAATTGTTACAGCTTTCTAACTGAATGCCTTTCTAAGATTAATTTAACAGCCAGTGTTAGGGATTTATTCAGTCTATTGACTTATAACATGTATCAAACGGAGATGGAGGTGCTTGTCATTAAAAAATTCTGTAATTACCCATTTTATTTTATTTTATAACCGTCGTTGAACAGCCGACCCAATTTCATGGGTTTACGACTACTAACGTTCAAATCCGTAGCCTTGTAATTTTGAACCAATCCAGAAGACAAGGAAACTCCTGGATCAGTACCCCCAGAGGTATTGATTTGTTGTGGGAACATGGAGGACTTTGAGACTCGACAGATTTAACGTGCATCAGTCACCGTGTAATAACCCATTTGCAAAATGTGTCTTGGTTTGGATTTGATGGCGTCCACACACTTTTCAACTGCGTAATAGTAAACAGTGCGCATGCGTTGTCATTGCACGCGTTGCTATGGCGACAGCTGCTGTTTTTCTTTTCACTAGCAGGCATTCTTAATGTATTTACTTAATGATAATTTAAAGTATATTTATATTCTTTTTATTATTAACGTATATTTACTGTCTTGACGGCGATTTCAATCTAAATATGAATACTGAGTAAGGAAAAGTATTGAAACACGTACATAGGCAGGAGATATGAAAACCAATCCGACGACAAACATCAATGAAGGACAGTTTTTGCAACCCATGATTTGAAATGTTGTGGCGTTTAACGGAGTCAATCCAGAAAGAAAAACCATTTGACCCAATGGGTAACCAGTGATCGAAATAAGGAGATCACAACTCTTTTTGCTGATTTTTTTAAACGTTTTCCTGGTCCATTTCAGATTTTGGCTTATCAATACATCATGCAAAGTCTTTGGCGTTTTTCTATGGTATTGTGAATTGTTGCAGCTTTCTAACTGAATGCCTTTCTAAGATTAATTTAACAGCCAGTGTTAGGGATTTATTCAGTCCTGGAATTGACTTATAACAAGTATCAAACGGAGATGGGGGGGGGAGAAGATTCAGCAGCCAATAGGCAGTGGCTAAATGGGGCGTCTTTACAGGGCGGCAATTGTGTCGGGGCGCTGTATTTGACTTCGACAACCAGTCTGGAAGCTAATTCCAGTCTTTGGGAGAGAGAGAGAGACATATACAGCCCGTGAAGGGATAGCCAGAGGAAAGCAGAAGGGGAGGGAGGTTAATTACAATACGTCCCCTTCTCGTCCTTTCCAGAGTCAAGTGTTCGAAATTCTCAGCTTTGCAATTCAAAGCTACTCCATCCATGAATTCGAAATGGGAATAATGGAAGCGGCGTGTCAGCTTTTAGGGACATCTTCATCCTTTACAGAGGAAAATCCCCCGAAATGCTCCAGCTGGTTCGAATTCAAAGGAGTTTAAAACTGCTTTTTAGAATCCTTTGCAAACAAATGACTAAAAATAATGCTACTGTAAATGGGCCGCCAAAACGTTAAAATACCGAAATTTCGAAAACGTAGCGAGTGATTATCGAATAAAACCTATCCAGATTAATTTAAATTTGCTTATACAGTCCTTGGAAAAATTATTGGAATCACTATAAGAATCTATGTAAAATCTTGATTATCAGGTAATACTTTACACAGCTTTAGTGCTTTGACGCGACTGAAACTGATTTGCACTTGTTTACGTTCGCGTATTAATGGGTTAAATTAGGTAATATATAATATATGCCCCCTGCTCGCTAACGCTCGCCAACATGAGTTGTAATTAAAATGCAGAGCAAACAGATAGTAATTTTTTGATCTAACAAACGGTTATTGATTTCACGAACTGCTTTGAAGATTTGATTTCACCATTGCTTTGAGGATATTAATTAATTAGTGCAGACTATATTTTAGGTATACTATATTTAGTTCTGACTATATTTAGCAGAAATATTTCAAGTTATGAAACCAGACTAAAAAAAAGTGCCTTCTAAAAAAAATTTTTTTTTTTGTTTAATTAGATTTCGACGGGAACTTTTTTATATATCCTATATATTTCATATATTTATTTTTTTTTATAACCATCGTTGAAAAGCCGACCCAATTTTGGGTTTACGACTACTGATGTTGAACTACGCAGCCATGTAATTTCGAGCCCAATCCAGAAGACAAGGGAACTCCTGGATCAAGCATTGGGAGACATTTTGCCTTCGTGGAGAACTTTTCGATGGAACTAACCCGCATTTGCGTTACAATGAGTGGAAGACCACGAGAATCTCTCACGGTTAGCCTGACGGCAAAGGGACTCTAACCCATGATTCGTCTACCGCTGATGATATTTTACGTCGGGACTGTGGTCGGTGCGAGCCGGGTGACGAATCTGAACCGACCAGCTATCGCTGGGATCGAACCCGGGTCACCTCATGGGGAGGCGAGCGCTCTATCTGAGCGATCAAGGGTCTGGGAACCGCAAATTGGAAAATACAGCCATAATTGTATTAATCAGGATTGGTTTTAGGAGGTTTTGAACCATGCTCACTTCGCTCACCGAGCCCCATGGTTGCATTACATTCAGCCTTTTTTTCTTAAGATTCGATGAAATTGTACCATAAATAAATAAATTTACTTTAATTATATTTGACCAAATCTAGTCAATATAAAATTTATTTTATTACACTTAAGTATTACAAATTTTATTTAAAAACATGTACAAATATTATTTTATATAGGTTTTAAATAGTGAAACATTTACTTTCTGTAATTTGAATTTTTAATCATAAACAAGTAACGTAGATTTTTATTGTAGAACTTTTAGGCTAAAGGCAGTTTAAATATTATTATAAATTGTTTTAAAAAATAATGCAAAACATTTAATTATGAAAACATAAACAGCTACTATTTTGTGACGAAATGGCCATACAAAAATATAGTGCTGCACATATTCAGCGTGTCCGTAACTATTTACTAAGCATATAAAGCTAACTAATTTTTTAAAATGAAAAAGTGAATTTACGTACAACCTGCATGATTCTTGTAGTAAACATTCAAGTACAACGCAAAACGTTCATATACAGTGGGCCGAAATAAAAAATGACCACACTGAATAACTTTTGATCTAATGATCTGAACGTCACGCTCTAGGACTCAATTTTAATTGTTCGAGAGGATAACCTCAAATATTCTAATTAATGAGAGCAAATTATTAGTAGTCCAAATGAATTAGTTAAAGGTCTGGACGCCTTAATGTTAATTTTATTTATTGCGTATTTTTGTTGTATCTCGAGAACTTTTTAATGAAATGGAAAACTTTTTGCACCAATTATAAAATTCGTTTACCCAAAGATGATTTCATGCAAAAAATATATCTCAGTAAATATTTTAAATTTTTTATTATTTTATTTAATATTAGTCGAAAAAATTTTGAATTTTGAAATATACAATGCCTAAAATCATTTTATAACAAGTATTTAGTTTTACACATCAAAATACAAAATTTGAGCAAAATCGGTTGAATTGTTTCTGAGAAATTGAATTTCTAAAAAGCCGTATATTTAAAATTCGATTTCTCAGAAACTACTTGACCGATTTCTCTCAAGTTTTGTATTTTACCATATAAAATTAGACACTCTAAAATGATGTAAAAATAGTATACCTTTTCAGATATTATTAAATAAAATAATAAAAAATAACAAATAATTACTGAAATTAGTTTTTTGCTTAGAATTATCTTTGAGTAAAGGGATTTTATAATTGCGTGCCTAATTTGCTAAAAACGCTCTTGAGATATGGCAAAATATGCAAAAAGTAAAATTAACATTAAGGTGTCCAAACTTTGGACCGGCATAATTCTTATTGGTAGAATTATTATTACCTACATAATTCTCTAAATTCGGAGTAATTCTTTTTCCATTTCATAGGCCAGGGGTGGCCACGCGCCTTAATAGTTGAGCCATTTCTCAAAATTTGAAATTTTTCGCGAGCCGCACGTGTTTAAAAAGTAGGCAAAAAAGGTATGAAAAAAAATTTTTTTTACAGAAATTATATTTATTGAAAACATATGAATAAAAGTACAAAATATGTGTGTTGAATTTAAATTTTAAAAATTAATTACATTTATTTTACTTCTCTTGATAATTCTTAAAAATTTGGTGAATAATTGGTGACAGCACTTCTCAGTATTTCTTTAGTTCTGGTTAGTTAATCTGGTTAGATCGGTGTTTGGATTTCACGAATTTTTAAAGTGGAATAAAATTATTCACATAAGTATTCCGAATATTGAAATAATTCGACAAGCAGCCTTTTGTAATTCAGGATACTTCGATTCTGGAACAAATTTCTAAAATTCAGTAATCGACTCTGACTTATTTTTTAATTGTAGAGCTTGACCGTTTTGCATCTCTATTAATTCTAATTCTTCAGATGCTTTTTGGGATATAATTACATTGGAAATGGAAAACACTCACCTTGAATTATGTTAATTTCAAATGGATTCAGAAAAATATTAAGATATAATAGCACAAAAACGAAAAGGGAACTTGAGTACATTTATCGAGAGCCACAAATAATCCTTCAAAGAGCCACATGTGGCTCGCGAGCCGCTGGTTGGCCACCCCTGTTATAAGCAGTCAAATTTTGTGTCTTTATTCATAAACAAACCAAAACTTTTTTAATAATTTTTTAAAACTTTTTTCCTATCTTTTTTTAAATTGTTACTTTTTAAAACGTTGACATCTAAGTCAATCCAGTATTAAAATCTTCACTATTTCTCATGACGTCACGTGAAGAAGTCACGTGATCAGAAAAACCGCAGCCTTTAAGTGGAGAATCGTGGCGTGATCGAACAGAATGCAATTTATATAGTCGCCAATGACTCGGGAGAATGTCACCAGATGCTAGTCACCAAAAGTCACACTTAAAGTCAACACGAACTAGGAGACCAATTATCCTGGTCACCTAATATCACAGAAGAGAAAAACGATACCGAAACGCCGTTAAGGATGCCGGATTTTTTTTTCTTTTTTCAACTTGGCGTCTAAGTTGGCGATAGATGGGAATGATCAAAAGTTAGAAGAGACTTCTCGAATAAACTAAGTTTCAACTTTTTTTTCCTTCTTCACTTTCACGTCTCTTCCAGAGTAAATGAAATGGATGAAGTTTCTTAGATAGGGCACCAGAGCATTGTTAAGGGAGAGATAAAAAAGAAAAATACTTATGTTAGTTTGAAAAACTTCGAAGTCTCTTCGAATAAAAAGAGCTAGAAAAACTGAAAATCAAATTAAATCGCTGGCAAAAAATTATATTAATTACAGTCAAATCTCTATGCAACGAAGTCGCTAATTTCCGATAATAATCTCGTTATATGGAGACTTCGTTAAATAGAAAATCACCTTTTGAAATACTTAAAAACAAAACAGGTTTTTAAATTCATAAACACGAGATATAATTAAAATAGCTATTGATACATCTTTATCTTGCAAATTATTATCTACGATTTATTTTATAAATTTTAACCATAAAATAAATCTGCATGGAAAGCAAGAATAGAGCAAAACATTATTCAGTACATACTAAATAGAGCTAATAGAATGAAAATTAAATTAAATAGCGGGCAAGAAAATAAGTAAGACCTCTATTTAACAAAGGCGCTAAATCCCGATAGTAAATTCGTTATATGGAAATATCGTTAAATAGAAAATCACCTTTTAAAACATCACAAAACAGGTTTTAAATTCATAAACAATAAACATAGTTAAAATTGCAATTGATACTCCTTTATCTTGTAAACTAATATCTACTACAGTCAAACCCCGCTATAGTGAACCTTCAAGGGACCGAAATTTCAGTTCACTATAACCGGGAGTTCACTATATCCGTTACGCAGGCAATTTCACTAATGGTTCCCAAACTCCTCCCTTTTATTACATTGTATTCATATAAATGACTGAATAATATTATGTAGTAGCAAAAAATGTGTTATTTTTCATTACTCTTCGTCTTGCGTACAAATAAAAATTTGTAATCTTTAACTGATGAGCAATTCTCAACATCAGATATGGAAACACTTCCCGACTCTCAGATAATTTTTCCTGAATTTCTGTTATTCCGCTTTTTGAACCTGTCTAACCTGCCATTCGAGCACATAAAAGTAGTTTCTATAGATGGTTTTAAAAGTCGGTATATGTATTTATCTTGAAGTAGAAATTTCTAAATTATTTGCAAAGAAAATGGGGGAGAAATAAGTTGAAGATAGAAAAAAGTTCATTATATCCAACTTCCTCACTTTTTTGGTTCACTATATCCACTAAAAATAACATTATACGGGTATAGCAAGGCACGTGACCGAGCATTTCGTTCACTATATCCGGGAGTTCACTATAAGCCGTGTTCACTATAGCGGGATTGACTGTATTTATTTTATAAATCTTAACCATAAAAAAAAATCTTCCTGGGAAGCAAGAATAGAGCAAAACATTATCCAGTACACGCTGCATACATTTTCAACTAAAAAAAGCTACATATATGTATAAAATTACAGCTGCATTTATTGTAAAAGTAATTGTAAACATACATTATCACATGCGTTCTTAAGTTTAATTTCTACTGATAAAATCCGTTAATTTTGTCTGAGTTTTTCGTATGAAATGCAAACAAAGAAGGATTTTACTGCTTTCTCTTAAAGAGTTAAGTGGCTACGAAAAACAATTAAAGGTCATTTCCCCCATAAAATGCGTTAACAAGTTTAAAATGTTTTGAAATATTTTGGAAAGTAGGTCTCAAAGTTCGTTAAATAGAAAATTCACTTCGCAATTTGAAAGTTATTTTACGAAGAAATTTCCAAAAAATTCTTGGCTCCTTACAAAAAAATAGCAAAATGGAGAAATTCGAAAAACGCAATTTCGTTAAATAAAAGCCCGACTGTATTTCATAATTTTAATGGCATTCTTATAACACGAAAAGGTGTGAACAAGTGTTAAAATTTGTGAAAAAAGGATGATGCATTAGAATACGACATGCATAACGATGTCATAAATGATTAAATAAGAAGGAATTACTTTGTTGTTAGTAATAGCTTATTAACCAGGGTTTGGTGTTTTGTTGTAAGTACAGTTGTAACAATTTTGTTATAACAACTCGATGTGAAAAGCATTTTTAAATTATTATCTATATTATATAAAACGCTAATACGTATCAATAAAACCGATGATATTTCTTTTCTCGCGTTGGCAACAGTTTTCATTTTTAATTGATTGGCTTCGGCGCGCAAGAGCACGTAGTGAGCATCATATGGCTAATCTATATTATATAAAACGCTAATACGTTTTAATCGATAGGCTTCGGTGCGCAAGAGCACGTAGTGAGCAACATATGTCTAATCGGGTGAATTCTCATCGAATTATCAAAAATTTTCTCACAAAATTATCTTCATCGAAGCCGATGCTTTACACCCGGCGTTCAGTAGGTACTATTTCATATTGTTTTACAACACATGGTTTTAGCCCTCTGGTGGGAAAGACTTTAAAACAAAACTTACAACAGTCACTTTTCTCAACAACTGAAATTTAGAATAGTGTGATTAAGAAAAGTATGTGAACTGTTTGCAATTTCAAATTAATATTGAAATGCACAGGTTTAGAATTTTCTGCAGTGAAAAGTTTTCGGAACTTCAGTGTTCAAAAAAGTATACAAAAGCTATATGTTAAGAACGTATCCAATGAGCGAGTAAAGCGAGCATCGGATTGCAAAGGAATTCTGAGGGTTGGCGAGCACCAGCGAGCAGGGGGTGAAGCCTCCTAGTTTATTATAAAATTATTACATTAAACTACCGGGTGCTTAGCCAAATCTTTCAACAAAATATAAGCATCTTTTAAGTACTTTTTAAGCACTCAAAAAATATTTTTAAGCACTATATACATTAACGAAATGCAAAATAATTTTCAAAAACTTTTACATGATCATGATAAAACAACTAGTTTCTGACAAAGAACTCTTTTCTTGATTATAGTAGCCACCCTAGAAATATAGAGATATTTTTTCTGCGCGATTTCAGAGGGTGGAAATCGAAACCTGATATTGAAAATATCTTGTAAACAGCAGCGGAGTTGCACATGAGAGTGCAAGAATCTCACCGAACACAGCTCAGTAGACGCACATGCAGACCAGCAAGTACTTCATCAAGCATGTAAAACGATTGGCTCTTTCATACACTACGGACCGACGATACGCCGAAATGCATTGTGGTTGAATGAATTGGGAAACCGTTGAATAGAACAATGTAAAAAGTGTGCTTTTACATAATACACGGTGAAATTCAACATGTTTAAAGAAAAATATGAAAACAACACTTTGCATGATACGTAGCGAAAATCGACGTGATAAAGAATTAAAACCTCACTTTCGAAATTAAACACTTTTGGGAAAATTAAACATTTTTAAAAAGCACCCAATAAAAAAAAAACACCTTTAAGGGCTTTTAAATAACGAAAATCGAAAATACGCACTTTAAAGCACTTTTCTAAAAACGCTACGCACCATGAACTACAACAATTGTATATGTTATAATAAATATTAATTAAAATAATAATTAATTAAAATAATAATTAATTAAAATAATAATTAATTAAAATAATAATTAATTAAAATAATAATTAATTAAAATAATAATTAATTAAAATAATAATTAAAATAATGTTCTTTTTGTTTTTGTGGAAGAAAAAAAATGATATATTCAAAACAATTGCTGGTTTTGTTGAGCAGAGCGAGAAGGGGACGATACTATTTAATGACAATAATAATGTACGAGCTTTGAAGCAAATTTATTGCAGATAATTTGCATAGTTAAAAATCTCAAGTTCTGTATCTTACGATAAACTTTTTCGTTGAAGTGCCAAACATTCTATTTTGATCGATCCATTTAGTCTAATTAAGAGGTTGTTCCAACATTTCAATTACATATTGATGTCAATTTTTCAAAACATAAACCACACCTGCAAAGAATATGGAGGAACCCTTTTGGAGTGCCACACCCAACAAAAGATGAAAGAAAACATCCTATTTTTTTCCTCAACAAAGGACCGAGATTTATCTTTTGATCCCTCTGTAAAGCCCTTTTAATTGGTATCATTAATTGTTGTGAGAGAGCTAATTAATTATCATTAAAGGATAAGAAACACTTTCAGATCAAGAAAGTGTAATAATGTTTTGGCACAAGGATATTACTCGGTTAGAAATTTGTTAAACCGTAATATCGTTTAAATGTGTTTATGTTGCCTACAGTTGAATCATATTATCGTAGATTTTATACTTTTATTTTACAGCTGTTAAGATATTTAAATTTAATATAAAATAAAACTTTGTTTGAGTTGCAGGACGGTAAAAACAAGCGTTGGTTCGGAAATCAAAATTTCCATTTTTGAACTTGACATAACAATTACGAGCGTTCTTTTAGCCACGCACGGCACCTTCTCCATGCACAACACAAATGCCACGAGCGGCTTTTGCGGCCTTAGAACCTTGATTAAAAGCAAGAATTGATCTGGGAGTCGAAAATGCTTATTCGCCTCAACTTGTCATTCCGTTCTAGTGATCTGAAAATTGAGATACATTAACTTGAACAAAAAAATAAAAACTTGTATTCCTGTCGAACAAAACATAAATGCCGAAAACTTTCAATCGCTTGCGGAATTTTAAAACTAGAAAAAAAAAGCGGAATTTAGCTGCAAATCTAATATATATTTAACAATATCCCCCAAACGGGACTCTTCACAAAAAGTCTGGAATATTTTGGGGAAACTGAATCATTTCGGGCTATGGACAGCTTGTCATCTTTTCATTTAGTGACGTAGCGAAGGTACATCATTCGAGTTTACGTTATTGTTTCGTCGTCCATGTATCACTTTCGAAGTGACGTTATTGTTTCGTCGCTCATGTACCACTTTCGAAGTGACGTTATTGTTTCGTCGCCCATGTACCACTTTCGAAGTGACTTTATTGTTTCGTGACGTTAATCGATCTTTTTTCTTAATTCATTAACATTTTGTCCAGCAGTGGACTGATCGTTAAGACTCGGTTCCCAGCAGATCACCGAAGTCAAGCATCACTGGCTACGGTCAGTGTGCGGGTGGGTGACCACTTGGATTAGCCTGCGTAGGGACCGAGGGAGTGCGGTATTGGTCCTCGTTAAACTGTTCTACCGTAAAGTGCTCGACTCCGCGTGCAGGTAGTCGGGCTACCGAAACAGGGTTGCCATCCCCTCCGCAGAGGATCAAAATTGTGATGGCATGTCTTCAGATCATCCTCAGGGATGTTTCCCAGACCGCCATTGTGCAGCTCTAGTGCGACGTAAATGAAAAACAACAACAACATTAGCATTTGCCTCAATTTCACTCCAAAAGTAATCAAATACCAATTCTAAAGAGTGTCTTTTCCTCTCATAAAGGAGCCAGAAAAGGCTCGAAACGAAACACAAACCGGTTGATATTCTTTTTCTGAGATCGATTAACAACAAAAGTTGAGGCAAATATTGACAGAGAAAACGAAACAGATAAGAGGCTCGTAGCCATCCATTAATGAGATTAATAGAGTTGCAGATGTTGAGTTCGAAAAATAGGCAGTTTTTTGAAAAAATATTTCTCTAAGACTACATTAAAAAAAAAGTTTTTAAAACGAAAAAAAGGAGTAACATTTTTGTTCTTTTATAGACAACTTACACAAATGAAACACCGTACTGGTCCGTCTAAACTGCTACCCGTAATTCCTTTTTCTAAAGGTCAAAGAAGAAACAAAAGTTAAAAGTAATAAGCTGTAGCATTTTCTCTTTCTTCTTGGATGGAAAGAGGGTCATTGTAAAGGCAAAACAACGATAAAAGGGACTTCCCGAAAACAGGAAAATCAATAAATGGGGAAAAACTTTGCTGTCCATCCAAGAGAAAACCCTTTAAAGAAGTCTATTATTCGCACCATCTGCTAAAAGGTTTCAATTCTGAAGGCGACTTTCCTAGGGTGAATGCGCTTCTTTTTTCTTCTTTTATACGCCACGTATTTGTTACAGTATAGAAACCCTGCAGATTATCTACTTAAACTTCCGATCCACTAGCGATATCTTTTATAAGTGCCAAAAAAACTGTTTCATTTCTCAATTGATATAGGTAATCTGCAAGCTACCTAGACAATCCACTAGGCAGAGCCGCGATGGGATAGAGCATTCGCCTTCCAATGAGGCGAACCGAGTTCGAATCCCAGTGGATACGAATTCCGCATCCGGCTTGCACCGACCACAGTGCTGACGTGAAATATCTTCAGTGGTAGACAGATCATCTGTTAGAGTTTCCTTGCAGTCAGGCTAACCGTGAGAGGCTCTCGTGGTCTTCGTCTGCATGTAACGCAAATGCGGGTTAGCTCCATTACAAAAAGTCCTCCACGAAGGTAAATTTCTCCCAATACTCGATCCAGGAGTTCCCATGTCTTCTGGATTGGATTCAAAATGACAAGGCTACGGAGTTGAACATTAGTAGTTACTTAGTAAACATTGGGTCAGCTGTTCAACGACGGTTATAGAATAAAATAAAATCTACCAGGCAGAAGCTGGGGAATTCTATTTGTTATTTAAATTTCGGTTTCAGTTTTCTGTCACTGATTAATGTTTTTCGCACAAAACTCAAATATTTAAGGATTACGTAATAGGTACTAAGTATACCAATATTAAGTATTATGTGGATATATTTGGTGATTACTAAATGTGCATCAATACTAAGTAGTTTTAATACCGAAACTAAGAAAATAAGTATCTTACCCTTGAAAGGAGTACGTACCGGAGATAATTATTTGATAGTGGTAAATTTTGACAATCATAAGTTAGCGGTAGTGATGCTAAATGCTAATACTCGTAATATCTGCTTTAATATGATGAATCTCAAAAAACTTGTCTTCTTTTTAAATTTAATAACGTAAAGTCACCGGGAAGGGCAACAAATAATAATAAATAAATAAAAATTTATTTTAGCGTTACTATTTGAAGAGCTTTGAGGAAGAACCAGGTAAGTCACATTTTTAAAAAGGTTAAATCAAGGTAAGGAGAAAAAATTGTTATCCAATCATCACCAAATAAATAAAAGGTGGCACTAAAAATTCTTTGCTTTATTTGGTTTACCACTGCCTAATTTGAAACAAAAACCATACGAAAATACTCAAAACGGTTGCCGATTAGTTACGTTGAGATTAAAGTGAAAGCAAAAATAATTCTGTTACATTAACCCCTTCCTCCTCGCTCTCGTGATATTTCCGGGCTGGAGTGTTCATTAGTAACGCCCCAATAAAAATAAAACTAATTCATTTCTTTTGCCCGGAAAACATTTTATTTCTCATTTTACACATCAGATGGCAGTACCAGGATATTTTTAAGGTAATTGTAGATAGTTAGTTTATTTTAAACTAGATGTCAGCACTAATCAAATACGTGTATTTGTGATACGTGAAAAAAAATAGGCACTTTCATGACCGTTTTCTTGAAAATTAACCGATCGTTAAGGGGTTAAGCATATCCACAATGAGGTAATCACTTTATGTTAATATTCATTACTAAGACTATCATATTGAGTAACCCTCATATCGTATTTTATATTGAGTAACGTTAATTTTAATTAAAATAAAACTGTATTTTTATTATTTTTATAAGAAAATTGCCAGAAAGTAGAAGTACTTAATATTGGTTAATGTGGACATTTAATTTAAATTTTAAAGGATATAAACAACATTGAAATATGTACAAAAATTCAAAAATAAATATATTCAAAATTACAAGGATACGGAGTTAAACATAAATAATCGTAAACCCAAAAATTGGGCCGGCTGTTCAACGACGATTATAAAATAAAACTAGCAGGCATCACGGCTTTTTTTGACGAATTTAGTTGGAACGGAATGTTAATCAGAAGCAATGACAAACAAATTTTATTCGTATGACACAAAATATAATATACATGTAGTAAAAAATTGTACGATACGCTAAAATTGCGAAAAGTTTAATGAGCACTGAGTATATATTGTTTTGAGTTCAGAACTTAAATTCTATAATGTGGAAAAAAATGCAAATTTTTTTTTTAAAAAAATTGCTCAATTTGTCTAACACGCAATGGGGGAGAATTTTAAGCCGGCATAAAGAAAGTATCAAGCCGTGAAATACACTAAAAAAAAATCGTCACTTTTTATTTCAGAATTATTTGTAAATATTAAACTAACTATCCGAAAATCACCTGCATCAGAGAGAAGAAAGGAAATGGGGGAATAACACACAACTGCATGCCATTCGAATCTTTTGCATCATTGAGTTAATAAACATTCGAATTCATTCAGAATTTGAAAAAACAGCAGTGTTGTAAAGGAAGGTCGTCTGATCTTGAAGAATGGAAAACGCATTCAACTATTTCGAAACGGGCCATTAGGAAATGGGCCAGATGGCGAAAAGCAAATTGAATTATGCGAAATCTTGCATATTCTTCATAAATGAATGGATTTTGTGCAGGATTTTAATGGGGTAGACGAACATTTCAATGGAACAAGAAGCTGATCTTAACATCTCTATTCATAACGCTTTCGGGGGGGGGGGATTACTATAAAAATGAGTGTTCTTTTTGCTAATAATGACTCACCAGTCTTTAGCTAAGACTAGAAAACATTTATGAGCATTCTTTTCAGTTTTATTTATAATTAGTTAATGAAAAAACAATGATTTCAATGTTTTTCTTTTGAGCATAGCGTATAAAATGTACAGTATTCTCTCGATAACTGAAATTTGAAGTCTGAAAAAATTCGAAATAGCGAGCTTTCGAGATCACAAGTTCGAAACTAAATATGTTCTAAAAAGTAGAAAAATATACTCTTACATATTATTCCAAAAAGTAGAGTTATGGAACAGGAGAATAACTACTATTAAATGTGTAATGATAGTTGGCTATAAGTCTAAATACAACAATGATAATTTCTTAAAGTAAGACAAAAATAACTATGCATTAAACAGAAAAGAATTTGTTTACAAGGATTTTATATTGTGATTTTTCCAAAAAAACTTAGAAATTTTACTTTATTTTTACCATTTAGGAATGTCACACATACTATGAGAACTATAAGGCAATATAGCTATTTAGGAATGTCAAACATACTATGTTTACTAAAAGGCAATACCACCATTTAGGAATGTCACGCATACTATGTTTACTATAAGGCAATACAACCATTTAGGAATGTCACGCATACTACATTTACTATAAGGCAATACCACCATTTAAGAATGTCACACATACTACGTTTACTATAAGGAAGGCAATACCACCATTTAGGAATGTCACGCATACTATGTTTATAAAGCAATACCACCATTTAGGAATGTCACGCATACTACGTTTACTATAAGGCAATACCACCATTTAAGAATGTCACACATACTACGTTTACTATAAGGAAGGCAATACCACCATTTAGGAATGTCACGCATTCTATGTTTACTATAAGGCAATACCACCATTTAGGAATGTCACACACATACTACGTTTACTATAAGTCAATACCATCATTTAAGAATGTCACACATACTACGTTTACTATGAGGCAATATCATCATTTAAGAATGTCACACATACTACGTTTACTAAAAGGAAGGCAATACCACCATTTAGGAATGTCACGCATACTACGTTTACTATAAAGCAATACCACCATTTAAGAATGTCACACATACTACGTTTACTATGAGGCAATACCACTATTTAAGAATGTCACACATACTATGTTTACTATAAGGTAATTTAATGATTTTGGCATTTAGGAATATCATATATATAGATTTCAAAAGCATGTAACTCAGATAAACATAAATCGGGGACGTAGCACAATATACTGAATATAATAATACTTTAAATTATTATTATGTCAATACATTAAAAATGCCTGCTAGTGAAAACGAAAAGAAAAACAGCAGCGGTCGCCATAGCAACGCATGCAATGATGACGCATGGACACTGTTTTCCATTACTCTTGAACACAGTTGAAAATTGTGTGGACGCCATCAAAATTTTATGTCTAAATAGTTTAAATAAAGAAAAAAGTTAGATCGCATTTAGATAAAGGGGATATATCTCTGGAAACCTCATTTTACCTCCTTACTATTGAAAGACGGCGGGAGGGGGCGTTTTAATTACAGTTCAATAGCCCCCTTCCTTCTAATTATTATTCAGATCCCCCCCATTCTTTAAATGAAAGGTAATAAATTGATTCCCTTTGAATCCGGGGTCACAAACTCGTTCCCTCACTGTTAAAAGTTAGAAGTTGTTCGAAGAAAGTTTTGCGGGGCTGTTCCAGTTAGAGAGCATTACATCAAACAGCAACTTGACTGAAAAATGCTTTAATTAAATACATTCGATTTAGAGTTCCGCATATAACATCGTGACATGCCTCGACTTGTGGACGATTTATCATCGATACCATTACGGGAAATTTCCACACCAATTACCCTCATGACTAATGAAGAGAGAAGGAAAAAAAAAAAGAAGGTAAGGCCTAGAAGTTTCGTTTTCTAGTTTCATTTTAATTTGGGAAATATTTCTGTTTTGCGGAGAGTTGAATCAGTTTATGGAATGGATGCGTTGCCATTTTCTGTATGAAATGACATAATCATGAACTGTGAATTAAGATGGGATACCTGCAAGTGACGTAGTGTGGTTATCTTGATCCTGATTGGTTCTTGGAACGTTACATTTGTTGACGTTAGTAGCTGTTCTCTTTCTATTCTCTTTCGCGTAAATAAAGCCCGTCAAATACCTATTCTCTTAAGTAACACAGAGTATATTCTTAAACAAAGATTCTTTTACAAAGATTTCAAATTATGTGTTGTTAAATTAAATGGGATGCCTGCAGGTGACGTAGCGTATGTATCTCGATCCTGATTGGTTGTAGAAACGTTGCATTGGTTTAACCCTTTCGCACCTAATGGGACACATACGTTTCAAGCAAATTTCAAAAAACTCTTTTGGGACAGAAACCCTTCCCTGTCTAATGGGAGACTTTCCCACCAGTTCTGCCAATATTTTTGAAGATATTTTCATTCACAGTACATAGATGGCGCTACCGTACATAATGCTACCCTACTCATAGTTTATGCTACCAAAATTGTTGTCGTAAAAAAAAAACTCGTCGCGAAAGGGTTAAGTTAGCAACTGTTCTTTCCATTCTATTTCGAGTAAGCCAAGCCTGACAAATACCAATTATCTTAAGTAACACAGCCTATATTCTCACACAAAAATTCTTTTGCGAAGATTTCAATTCTTCCACTAAATATTTACACATAGACTTAACGTAAAGGTAGGCACGAAGGAATATAAACAAACTGATTGCGCATCGAAGTTGCCAGGTACACAAAACAAAAATATATCACAGTTACAAAAATATTTAAAAAAAAAATCAATTAAAAAAATCTAAGTTAAATAAAAGAAGTAGATGAGAAAGAATTATATTTCAACTGATTCGATACGGTTCTGTATATAATAAACTAATCGTTAATTATCATTCTAACTTATTTCGAGAAACTTTGTTAAACTTTAATAAGCCATAAATTATATATTATAGCTACTCTTATAAATTATGGTTAAAGCGATCTGTTAAATGATTTAGAACTTAACGATCAGTTTCATGCACAATGAGATGCCAGCAAAAATAGTATTTAATATATCCGCTCGTTTGATAAGCGAAAATATTAAATTACGGTTGTAAACTTATCAAATTCTTTTGAACAATATGCTATAAAAAGAAAAATGTTATTTTAAAAAAATGATTACTTAGAAAAAGTACTTCTGTTCACCAATAGATCTAAGTATTTATAATTCTAATAGGTAATAATATTTGGACTTGAGAAGTGGAGGCACAAGCGTACTTATATGTCAAGTGAATCATTTTATCTTTATTTTATATTTTTTTAATCGTCGTTGAGCAACGACTACTAATGTTCAACTGCGTAGCCTTGTAATTGTGGGCCCAATCCAGGAACCAAGGAATTCTTGGAAAAAGTATTGGGAGAAATTTTGCTTTCGTGGAGGTTTTTTTTGATGGAACTAACCCACATTTGCGTTACATGTAGACGAGAGCATCCCACGGTTAGCTTGACGGCAAGGGGATTCTAACCCATGATCTTTCAACCCTTGAGGATATTTCCCGTCTGCATTGTGGTTGGGGCAAGCTGAATGTGCAGTTCGTATCGACCCACCGTGACTGGGATTCGAACCCGATTCACCTCAGTGGAAGGCGAACGTTCTATCCTCTGAGCCAACGCGGCTCAGTTTTAACTTTAGCAAAAAAACCGCCCGGTGGCTGAGCAGCAGCGCTTCGTGCTGACGTGCCACGGGTCCCTGGTTCGATCCTCGGGCCGGGCAAGGTTGACTCAGCCTTTCATCCCTTCAGTGGGTCGATAAATGAGTACCAAGCATGCTTGGAAACTAAACACTGGGGGTTCCACGTTCGGCTGACCACCTGACCGGAACATCTGCTCCTGCACCCCAGCGCCCAAGGTCAAGAAAACTGAGATGGGCACAGTAGGCCTTGGCCTTCTATGGGCCGTCGCTCCGCTGAGTTTAGTTTAGAAAAACTGTTTCCTTCTAAGAAACAACAATTATTGCTTGGCAATCATCGGGGTTGGTGGGCAGCAGCGAACTTGGGGCAGCACCCCCTAATCATTTAAATTGTAACCTTATTTTAATTTGATTAGGTATGTAAAATTGAGTATACGGTCTGATATTTTCAGTAATTAGCAAATTTTAATAAAAAAAAATAACAAAGTTTATTTATTTTGAACTTTATACTTATTTGGGAGTGAATAATTTAACGCACATCAAAACCACACATTTACAAATGTTAATAGAAAATACCGTAACTATTACTTTGCAATCGAGATGTAATATCCAAAGAACAAAAAAAAAAAAGATTCGAAGTTACATCGAGATATTTGCATTTATATTGCAAAGAAGGGACTCAAGACAGGAAGGAAATCGATGAAAACATTCGAAACAGATATAAAATAAAAAAAAAGAAGGAAGCCGCACTGGGTTATCTAACATAAGAAAGAAGCTTTTTGTTATCGCGTATGCTTTTTACGAGATGCAGGAATAATAAATTCTTTCTCCTGCAGGAGGATTATCTAATAGGCAGCTCTTCTTCTTTTTCAGAAAACATTTACACCAATGGAAACATTCCAGACCTTCATGCAAATCGAGATCTCACTTCCATCTAAATCCACTGGATTCGAATCTAAAAGCTTTCTTTTTTTCCCCCACTATTCAGACATTTTACCATTTTCCTCTCGAAAGCGGGAATGTAGCATACATATATATGTAAAAAATAAAAAGAATTTTAAATTCTCAAATGAGACATTGTCGAATCGAAAAGGAAGTGTATTATTTAGATTGTTACAAACTACGAATTACCATAGTGACAACGTGAACCGAACAATGTATATGCATTGGGTCGGAAAAGCCTGGTTGGCAGGGTGCTGGACTCACGTTCGTGAGGACGGGAGTTCGAATCCAGCCAGCCGAATATTCTCCGTGTAGTAAATAGTGAATGGTGCTAGTTAAATCTGTCTGGTCACAAAGCCCTCTATGTCCCCATAATAAATCAACATCTCTGGGGGTACTGATACAGGAGTTTACTTGTCTTCTGGATTGGTTCAAAATTACAGGGCTATGGAGTTGAACATTAGTAGTCGTAAACCCAAAAATTGGGTCGGCTGTTCAACGACGGATATAAAACAATAAATATATAAACAAACAGCCGCGATGGCTCAGGGGATAGAGCATTCGCCTTCCAATGAGGTGAACCTGGTTCGAATCAGAGCAAAACCTGGTTCGAATCAGCTAGTCGAGGCGAATTTTTTTAAAAATCTAAACAAAACTTGGAACTGTGCGTCGAAAACGCTTATTCTTCTCAACTTGACGTTCCATTCTAATGATCTGAAAATTGAGATACATTAACTCGAACAAAAAAAATCGAAACTTATATTCGAGCCGCGATGGTTCAGGGGGTAAAGCATTCGTTTTCCAATGAGGCGAACAGGGTTCGAATCCCAGTCGATACGAATTCCGCATCCGGCTTGCACCAACCACAGTCTTGACGTGAAATATCTTCAGTTATAGACGAATCATGGATTAGAGTCCCCTTGCCGTCAGGTTAACCGTGGGAGGCTCTCGAGGTCTCTAAATGTGAGGCATCTCTAAATGTAACGCAAATGCGGGTTAGTTCCATCAAGAAGTCCTTCACGAAGGCAAATTTCTTCCAATGCCTGGTCCAGGAGTTCCCTTGTCTTCTGGATTGGGTTCAAAATTGCAATGGATTTGAACATTGGTATTAGTAAGCCCAGAAAATTGGGTCATCCGTTCAACGACGGTTATAAAATAAAATATTGTAAAATGAATAAATGAATGAAATAAAAATAAAAATAAAATTTTCTTCGATTTCTTGAAGTTTTAGTTTTAGGAATGTTAGCAATAACTAGGAAGATGAAGTGATTTCTATACCACTTTTCTCAAAACCTATTCATCGCAAAGCTAGCATTATTTATAATCTATTTATTACAGAATTTGAAATGATAGGAGCTGCGCAATTTATTTGTCAAAATATTAAAAAAAAAATAGTTGCTTTAACCCATCAAAAAAATAGGCAAATGAAAATTAAACTTTTTAGATTCCTCGTCTGTTGCTACTTTATTGATCATAACAGAATTTCCACACATCCCTTTCAGAACTCTGCGAGAGTTCAATTTTTGTCAAAACTAATTTCAAAATGTCAGTGCAGAACAAAATTGCTTTTGATCGTTGCCACGACGACTGCATGGATTGTTAATGCACCCCTTTCTGTCTTCTTTTATATTTTTAATTCTTTTATTCGAAGATTAGAGAAGTTTATTATCGAGAAGCATATATAGGACAATCAGACTAACTGGGAGATGCAACTTTTGTCTGTTCGTTTTAAAACTAATTCCGAACACACTTCTAACTATACTCATTTTATTCATATTGTAAAGAAGTGTAAGTCGGATATTATTTGTATCAAATTAGTTTATTTTGTATATGTGGAAAATACGAGAGACGTTTTCTGTTGAAATAACAATTTTCGTTCAATGTATGCAGACAATGTAATTGCATTGCAATAATTGAACTTCGTTATGACAAACTGTCTGCGGATTCAGCTATAAGTCTGCGAATTCACTGTAAGTGCCTGATCAAAAAATTAATCAACTACTCTTTGCATTCAATTGAAGAAACAAGTAATATATTTAAAAAATATTTATTACTTGATATTATGAAAAATATATTATATATATATATATATATATATATATATATATATATATATATATATATATATATATATATATATATATATATATATATATATATATATATATATATAAGTTCAAAATGAAGAATAAAACAAAGAAAAATTATAGACATATGAAGAAAAAAAGGGGGGGGGGAATAATAAGTAAAAAATAATAAACAACAGTTTATATAATATATTAAAAAAAAAAAGAAAAAAAAAGAAAGGAGGAAATTTTATTTAGAAAACCGGAAAAATAAAACCGGGAGAAAAAAAAGATATAATCTTTTCTTCAGCCCACACGATTATATCCGCAAAACAGAGTGCTTTATGATATTGTATCAATAAAGCCAAAGCAAAATATATTAATACAATAGTGTGAGGAGCACTCAAAAATTTTTTTTTATGAAAATAACAACAAATAAAATAGATCACAAAAAGTAAAAATAGCATGTAAAAACAGAAAATAAAATAAAATAAAAAACATTTAAAAGGGACTATAAAGCGAGTAGCAAAATCAGATCAACTTACAAGGACAGGAAATTTTTCAAGAATGATTTAAAAATGTTTTCGCAGAAAGATTGCCAGATTACAAAATATGAAAACAAAAGATGAAAACAAAAGCGCAATTTATTGATACAATATCAGAAAGCACTCTGTTTTGCGGATATAATCGTGTGGGCTGAAGAAAATATTATATCTTTATTTTTCCCGGTTTTATTTTTCCGGTTTTTTAAATAAAATTTCCTCCTCTCTCTCTTTTTTTTTTTTTTTTTAATATATTATATAAACTGTTGTTTGTTATTTTTTACTTATTATTCCCCCCCCCTTTTTTTTCTTCTTCATATGTCTATAATTTTTCTTTGTTTTATTCTTCATTTTGAACTTATCTAATGAGTTCTGTTTACTTGCAGCTTAAGCGCAATAAATGAAACTTATTGTTTTTCTTAACTTTCTTCGTGTTTTCTAGTATTTACTTATTTATTATATATATATATATATATATATATATGAAAAATATATTATAAAGAAAATTTTTACTTTATTAAATAATTAAAGTATACATTGGGTGACGTGGACTGCCCGTGCTACCACATAATGTTCACTATTCGCGATCGCAACGAACTATAGGGGGCGTTGTTGTATGAGACGCTTACCTGCGATTTCCATATGAACCGTCATTCAGTTACTCTGGAGACGTCGTTAATGTAGCGTGTAGCATTGCAACGTTCCTTCTTTAATGTGGCTTATTAAATTTAAAAAAGAAAAATGCTTGATATTCTTTCTTGTACAACCGAAAACAAAATGGTATCTCTTTTTATTAGAGAAGGAATATCCAAAACACATCGGAAAAATATTTGTACATTAACAGAAAAAAATATGTATATTCTTATAAGAGTTAAAACCTAATGCCCGAGAAATAGTATTACTAAATTTAATGATATAACATGAAAGGCCCATTTAAACTTTACATTCTATAGTTTTAAGAATCATATTAGTTCAAAAATTAAAATGAACAAAAAGTATACATAAGCCTCATAATTTTATGAAATTTAATTTTGTAAACAACGTTTTTTGACAACAATTTTTATCAAAAAATTTCAAGTTTCAATAAAAATCATTATTTAGAAACTAAGAAACGTAAAATAAAGAATGCTGACGAAACAAAAACAAAAAAACAATTCTTTTTTGTCGCCATTTTTAGTGCTACGAATATTCGTCTTTGGGATTTGCCAAAAACAAAACAAGATGCAATTTTATTTTTTCAGGAGGGAAATATTTTACCGAAAAAACGAAAATGTACCAATTCCCACAACATAAAACTTTATCTTGGCAAACGTACGTTTTGGAAATGTTATTCCATTTGGAATCTTATTCATCAGAGTTCATATGGCGATATGATTGTTTTGAATCTATGCTAAACTCTATATCGGCTCATTTTCCACCGAAATCCAATTAACTATTTTGATTTTAAATAAAGCGTTTTATTTTATGAACTGTCGCAAAAATTTTAAGTGTAGATTGGCGGCACTTAAAAACCGCCAAATCTGTAGCGGCGGTGGCGTTAATACGTCGTAAGTACCGAATTTTTATTCCATACTTTTCTGAATCATATTATTTCAAACATTGGAATATACAAGAAGTATACATAAACACATAATGTTATACCATTTAATTTTTCAAAAGTATTTTGAGAACAATTTTTATCAAAAAATTATAAACTAAAAAACGGAAAATAAAGAATTCTTAGGATAAAAAAAACGATTTTAAGAATTATTAACATTGAAATAAAAACTTTCATATTGTTTCTTTTTTTATTATTCTTATAGTTCTTAATCAGACGTAAAAAACCATTCTGTAGAGAACCATCATCAAATGAAAAAATAATATTTACAAGCAAATTTTTTATTGTAAAAATCATTGCACTTACCTGATTTATGATTCCCGGAGAATTCCAAAATGATAAGTTCCTTGTTTGAAAACTTTATTCTCAAATAATAGATACATAGTTTATACCTTCATTACTTTTAGATAACATACTACACAGCAAAATTTTATAATTGATATGAATTTGAATATGTAGCTAAAAACAGAATAGCTGAATTCTAGTTGAACTTATTCTTTCAAAATTAAAAAAAACTTACCAAGAAAACGATTTAAATTAATTAAGAATCAGCACAAATGGCACTATTTCAAGTAACTTGGATAATTTTTTATTGTTGTTTTCCGAATTATATGGATACAGAAATATATACTATTCTATAACGAAGAAGAATATGCTATAACTATTACAATTCTGTATGTTCTGAATTCATATTTATTTACTGGAATGACGAAAGCAATGTTGACTTCACTTTAATTCGTAATGAATTGAAGACAGAAGAAATGCATTTTACCTTAATACACACATCTGTAACAGTATCTGAAATCGGAAGTCATCAGTTGCAAGTTTGTTGATAATAGAAATTAAAAATTATTGAGGAATTTTTCTTCAAATGTTTGGCGTGTTCTGTTCCTGAAAGATTTGCTAATATTCTGGAGATTTTTTTCAAGTTCTTCGGCCTTTTCCTTAGGGAAATTTTGTTTCTTATTTGCTGCTAAAAAATGGCGTCTGATTCAGTCAATGACTTTGATGGAACTAAATGAAAACGTGATAAATTAATGTCCGATATTTACAGGCTCCCGCTAGACGGCGTACTCGAGCGTTGCGATCGCGAATTGAATTTATCTGACACAGCGAATATAAGATAATTAAATATTTAAATATGAGCAATAAACTTTTTTTTTTTATCAAATAGAGCTATAAGTTAGAAATTATCACTGATGTTATTCTTAAAATATGTGAAAAGCTAAATCGCTTATGGTAAAATTTATAACAATGACTGTCGCTTAACTAAACAGAAAATTCCGTTTCGTTTTTTGCTCATCCCTATTGAATGAATGAATTAATATTTGAAAGAAACTGTATTAACATCATCCACTACAAGTTTAAAAAAAAATGTATTTGAAGTTGAGTGTATGAATAAAAAGTATTTTATTAACGATTGAAAATTTGAACAAGATATAGGGAGAGTGTGGACTAATAGCAGGAATTGAATTGGAAACCTCCGATGGACTAAAAATCAATTCTAAGTACAATTTAAGAACTTCGGTTTCAACAATTAATAAAAAATATATATCCACTATCCTCTTTTTTTGAAGCAAAAAAATAATGTTCCAACCATGGCAATTAAAACACAATGGTTAGACCAAGAAAACAATAAATTCTCCTTTATTGGAAAACTGTGTATTTCAGTTAATTAAAAAGTAGATAATCCAATCAATTATTAATTTTTTGTATTTTACTTTCCTTGAATAAATATTGCCATTTGTGGCAGTTTGAACTGTTCAAAATGTGAATATTTACTTTTTCTGCTTAAATATTTTAGGTATAACTTTCGTTACCGGTGGTATTTTTTTTTCGATGAATTTATTATTAGGATCATTCAGTAGAATTTATTTAATAAAAGTAAGCATTCATTTACAATTCATGGAAAAAATTTGTGCGCGTTTTAACTTTTGGGGCGAACTGTGTATGTGTCAGGTTGCCTTAAATAATTATTTGAACATAAGAACGAACATTAGCTTATGGATTTGAAAAGTTATTAAACATTTTTAAAAACCACCAATTTGGCGAGTTTTTTCTACCTATCAAAAATTATTCAAATCACTGAATAATTCTAAAGTTTTGCAGATTTTATGAGTCCAATATAGTGTTTCAGTATTTATTCTAACGTTAAAAAAATCAGTTTAGAAGCACTTTTCATTTCCTCAGAACTGTGGCATTCTTCATATTGACATTTAGCCCCATTTTCAAACTTTTTCAAAAAACCAATTCTGAAATTGAAGGCTAAAGATAAGCAAAACTTAAAGTAACAGTTGACTGATTAACTCGCATCCAGTTATAAAAATATTATATTATTCGCTAAGAAGCATTATTCATGAAACAAAAATGCTTTCGAAAAACAGCTTTGAAGCAATTTACCGAAAATGTCACAGCGCGCTACTAAGTAGCTCATGATCTACAGTTTACTAACCCCTGTTTTACACATAGTATAATGGCTTCAAGGCAACTACATTACTGAGTATTATACTACTCTGAGTCTCGATAATTTCAAACAGTTTCCATAACTACAGATAAAATGGCAATTGGGTATAATATGAAAAAGGCACAACTACTTCCACTTACTAGGAATAACAATTACCTTTTAGTTTAATTAATAAACTGAGTTTTAAATATGCTTACTAAATTCATAAACTTCGGTAAAGCAACAATAAAAATTATTTCCAAAGAAACTAGACTAATACAATTCCAACCTGGCGAGTAGCGACTTATAACAAGACACTTCGTTTGATGCTTTTACTTGTTGCTAGAAATCAGGTTCGCAGAAAATGCTGTTTACTAGTTAAATTTAGTAGGAATAACACGATCTGTGACGTAGGCTATAGTATACCCAATTTTGAGAATATTAAAGTTCTCAAGCATATTGCAACAATTTACAATCAAAACGAGTTCTGTAACATAGTGTTTGGAATACAATGGGATACCTGCAAGTGACGTAGTGTGGGTATCTCGATTCTGATTGGCTGTTGAAACGTGGCATTTGTTTACGTCAGCAACTGTTATTTCTATTCTATTTCGAGTAAGCCAAGAACGTCAAGTATAAATTCTCTTAAGTGACACATACTATATTCTTTCACAAAGATATCAATTCTTTAACTTTATATTTCTAACTTTACACGAAGACCGGCACGTAGCCGTGTAGAACATAAGCAAACTAATTATGCATCGAAGTTGCCAGGTACACAAAACGAAAATATATCACGGTTACAATAAAATACATAAACTAGTAATAAATCTAAGTAAAAGATGTAGACGAGGAAGAATTATATTTCAACGTATTCAATGTGCGATATGGAGCTGTATTCAATTAACTTCACTTTAATTAACATTTTAACTTATGTGGGAGAAGTTGAGCTCAACTTTAACACGCCATTTTCCTTTCAAACGATCAGCTGGCACTGACGTCATAGGTCACGTGCTGTTATACCTGGTTTTCTTCTTCTTGAAGTGGAAGTACCTAATTGTGCATAGTTTAATTTTTAAAACCCCTTTAAATTTAGCAAACGTCAGTAGTTAATTTTCCGAAGAAAGCTCCCATAATCCTTTCTTTAAAGACGGAGTCGTTAATCTTCTCATTTTAAAGTGGAAGTTTTAGTTCTGCTGTTCAATTCTTGGCCCCATATTTGGAAAATAGACCGCTTGTTTCGCGAGAAGAAGGAAGCAATCCTTTGATCGTCAAAAGATATATATTCATAGAATGAATCCCATTGGGCAAAACTACATTGAGAACTCCACTTTGAACAGTAGCTTCTCTCTTTGGAACTCGCGGAAACTAAATTTCTTAGTTTTCGTTTGGCAACAGTCAAATTATATGAGGCAAGGAATCATGGGTATTCTGAGTTTCCGAAAGAGTCGACGGTGGCTTTATTATGTTACGTACCTTAGAATTCAGTGCGGATTTTCAATTTATTTTTAGATTTTAAAATAATAGGTTACATTTAAAGTTTCTACTAGGTTGCAAATTATTGAAAAAATACGCATAGCAAGTAAATTAACTTGCATAAATACAATTTTCTTTAGATTTCAAAATGTTATTAATTAAGCTTCTGCCTCAAAATTTAATCGAATAATAAGTATTGATCGAGTCAATGAAATTTAAGATTGGGTTGAACAAACAAACAAAAAAGTAGAAATTATGCACAAAATATAGTATAAATACAGTTTTATTCGAAAAATTTATTGGTTAATCATATATATGACGAATAGTTAAGAAAATTTAAGGATTTCACTACGAAAAGTAAAAATTATGTTTCCAATGTATTTTTTACGCCAAATGAAATGAAACTATACACAAGTGTAATGAAGAATGTATTACGTACAGTTTAAGGAAATAAAAGATACAATTAAAGGATTTTCGCGCATAAAATGTACTTCTTTTGACATATACTTTTGTACACTTTTTACATATTACTGTTAGAGCCATCTGAACATATAAGGTATATTTTTCAGGGTAATTTTATATGATTAGTTGATTGGGATAAAACAGGAGGAACAGATAAGACAAATAGTTAAGAAGTTATAAGGGTTTTGTACAATGAAAGTACAATCTTGAACTTACACTTATTTATGCATTTGATATTTCTATACAGGCTAGTAAGGTATTGTTTCCTATGTACTTTTTCTTGCTTAATCGAATGAAATGAAAATCAAAGTAAAAGGGACTATATTTCAAAAAAATACATTGGTTTTATTTATAAAAAAGTACGATTTTTTGAATTTTACTTATTATGAAGAAATTCCTTATAATTTCAAAGCTATTTATCCTTATACAGTTGAATTTTATTTTATTCAATTCAGCAGGAAACCTTAAATTTTTCGTATTCAAGTTTTTAAATGTACCTTACAAGTTCAGATACCCTGTAGATAACATTGTAAAGACTGTACATAAGTACATGTCCTTTAACTTTTAAATTATTCATTCCATTTACTTTTGTATAGTCTCATTCTATTCAATGCAAGAAACTACATTGAAAACAATGCCTCACTTGTTTAGATTACATTGTCAGATGTGTAAATAGATACAAATACAAATTTGCACTCTTTGTTCATAAAACCCATATAACTTGTAAACTATAAGTTCGTTCATTTCATAATTGGTTTTATTCAATTAGGTTTAAAAAAAGTACATCGTAAGCGATGCCTCTGCGGAAAAGTCAATTCTTCCCACCAAATCCCCCTCAATCCAACCCCCCCCCCAAAATCCCAAAAAGGGAGAAGAGTAGAGAGGAGAGATGGGGAGTTTTCGGGTATCATATATACAACACATAACAAAGCTTTCTGTAAATAATACATTATTTGTTAATGTTTCTGAAAAAACATACTTTTTAATACTCTAATTACTGGACTAAGAAGTATTTCATCGAAAGCACAAGAGATTGTGCTTATGGCTAATTGTCGCTGCGAAGAATTGTGATTGTGGCGAATTGTCGTTGAGACAAGTTGTGCCCACGAAGAATTAGTCGCCGCGACGAATTGTACTCTCGACGAATTGTGCTTTCGACGAATTGTGCTTTCAATGAATTATCACTGAGACGAATTGTGCTCATGACGGATTGCCTCACGTTAAAATGTGGGCGACGAATTGTTGCTACGACCAATTGACGCAGAACCTACAAAAGGCAACTAATATATTAGTGTGACATTTTAGGATTACATCAGAAAAGAAATTGAATCCACGTGCCTTCTTAATTGCAATTTATGCTTAGGACACTTTTGAAAAAAAAAATGAAAAAAAAACACTATTTAAAAAAAAAAGTTATAGCGCATATTTGTCATTTATTTTAAGTTAATATAATTTTCTGCACTACAATATTAACTTTCAAAAAGCGCTATGCTTTGATTTCTGATTTAAATATAAATATTTAAAATGCATAAATATTAATAAAAATACAGGACTATCTCGGCATGATAATTCCTGTGGTGCCTCAGGAGATAGAGCAATGGCCTTCCACTGAGGTGACCAGGATTTGAATCCCGGTGATGCCTTATCGATTCGAATTCCGCACCCGGCTCGCACCGACCACAATGCTGACGTAAAATATCCTCAGTGGTAGACGGATCATGGGTTAGAGTTCCCTTGGTGTCAGGCTAACTATGGGAGGTTCTCGTGATCTTCCTCTCCATGTAACGCAAATGCGGGTTAGTTCCATCAAAAAAGTCCTCCACGAAAGAAAATTTCTCCCAATACCTCATACAGGAGTTCCCTTGTCTTCTGAATTGGGTGCAAAATTACAAGGCTGCGTAGCTGAACATTAGTAGACGTAAAATTGGGTCAGCTGTTCAACGATGGCTATAAAAATGGAGTAATTGTATCTTTTCTTTTCTTTCTTTTTTTTCAGGGAACAGTTCATTTAAAAGGATGTTACGCGCAAACGCGTTCGGTGATTAAGTATAAGGGATTGAAAGAAAAAGATGGCGCTGGCAACTAAAAGCACAATTTGACACTGTTTTACAGCGCTTAATCGGAAAGTTAAATAGATCTGTACTAATTGCTGTCTAAGTCACTTAAAATGCGTCAGCTGGTTGTCTACGTTGTTAAAACCCTTCATAAATTTCAATTGCATATTTCAAACGGTCACAGTTTGAAAGATTGATTTAAATGATTTATCGTTCGGAAAAATTTGTTATACGAACAACTTTTCAATGGGGATTCCAAGATACTTATCTACTCTTTGGAAAGATAGAACTTCTTATTTAACAAAAGAAAATCTTAAAAAAAGAAAATAAAAAAGAAGAAGTTCTTTATCTAAAAAAGATTTATTGTAAGGGTATCAAAGAGTGAGGCTCTAGTGTTATCAGATAAGGAAGCTTTTTTTTTATCAAATCCAATCCAAAAAGCATTAAAATTATCAGCCATGCGAAAGAAAAAAAATCATTCGCTATTTTTTATTACCGTTTTTTTATTTACTACTTTTTTTGTTAAGAATAGAAGAATTTGTCGAAATAGGTGCTATTGTTTGCTATCCTTTTATCTGGAAGGTTCTAAAACGCAACTTCTGCATCGTTTAAATTTTAAATTATTTTAAACAAGTCTTGAAAAATTAACGTTTAAATTCGTTATCAAAATTAAATACGGTATACTCTCGATATCTCAAAATTAAGGGGACGCTAAAAAATATTTTTGAGATAGCGAGTTTACGAGATAACAGGTTCAGAACTAAATATGTTCTAAAAAGTCAAAAAATATATTCTTAAAATAATACTCTAAAAAGAAGAGCCACAAGCATAAAAATAAAATCTAATAAATATGCATCTCGACTATAAGTCAAAATAGAATAATGATAATTTTATTTTTATAAGTAAGACAAAAATAATTACGCATAAAATTGAAAATAATTGGTTTACAAAAAACTTATATTGTGATTTTTCAGAAAAAATTCATTTTCTATTTTATTAACCATTCGAGATAACAAGGTTTTGAGAAGAAACTCAATCTTAGAAGAATACATAAGAATAATAGTTCAAATTGAATAATAAATTATCAAAATAATTTATTATAATTCATTATTAATAATTTTTATATTATTATTTATAATTAATTATCAATAATTTTAATATTAACATTTATAATTAATTGTTAATACTTTTAATATTAATATTTATAATTATTATTATTAATTAATAATTAATTCTACATAAGAATTCAAGTTAACATTAGGTGGATATATAAGTCAGGGGGAAAAATATTTCTTTGACATAACAACTTTTTCGAGATATCGAGAGTATATATAGTATACTGTATACTGAGAGTATACTGTATTACAAAAAACCGTACGTACTCAAAAAGGGCGGCACGGACCATTGTCCCAAGGGCCAGGACAGCTGAGGGCCCGGTTAAAGTTCTTTAAGAAAACTTTAATATCTCCTAACTAACTCTTAAAGGAAGAGGGCAGAGAATTCTCTTATATATGTACGAGAAAATATAAAAAAAGCAATTTTGTTCCTGAAAAAAATTCTACGAAATATGAAAACAAGATTTTCCTTTTATAAGGCTGGAGTCCACAATATATTTCGTCCTGGGAATCGTTAAAACCTCCATCGCGTCTTATATTACTATAGAAAAGCATTTTTTCCTTTTTTGAAAACGAAACACTAATCATATATTGTGATATCGATCATGATTGCGATATTATCGATATGTATTGCAATCATTAATGGTGGCGATATTACTGTATTTAATATATCCATGTGTATAATTGGCTGCCTGTGGATTGTGAATTACCAGAATTTGGCATTGTTTCTACGTGTTGACGAACTTGGCTTCGTGGTTCGTTCCTGAAACCGATAAGTGCAATTTTTTTTTAACACTTATTTATATTATTGCAAAAATAAAAATAAACTTCTGTCTAGCAAAATTTTTTCCATAGTGTGTCGCACAAAGTGTTAAATTGAAGATCCAGTTAATATAAAAAATAAAATTCTTTTAAATATCAGAAAGCTTACACCACTGATTCTAATTATCCCTTTATTAAGACGATTTTCATACGATGACATCAGAACTAATTAAACAACAGTCCCCCCTTTAGGCGATGATATAAATCAAACTTTTTCATTTTCTTTACCAGTAACGGGTAGTCCACATTTCTCAACAAAAACTAGTATATGTCATGCATTTTTCCGTAACGGGTTCACTACATTTCTTCATGCAAACTGGGCCTAAATCAATACATTCCAAAAATATCGTTTGCTTTATTTTGAAATCTATTTTGCGCTGCCATTTATTATTGCTTATTGTTAAACTGATGTTTCATGATTCATTCAACACGTAAGCATTAATTACGGAAAATAATTAGTATTTTATGCATACTTTTTTAATCATATGCATCTTAACGAATTCAGTGAAGCGTTGAGATTTGAAGAGCGTCAAAAGAAGTTTTATATTTCCCTGTAACGGATTCACTACACTTCTTCATACAAACTAGGCCTAAATCAATAAATTCCAAAAATATCGTCTGCTTTCTTTAAAATCTATTTCTTGCTACTAGTTATTATTGCTTATTGTTAACTTGATCTTTCATGATTCATACAACGCATAAGTATTAATTACAATAAAAACAATTAGTATATTATGCATACTTTTTTAATCATATGCATCTTAATGAATTCAGTGAGGCGTTGAGATTTAAAGAGCGTCAAAAGAAGACTCAGAAACGCATTTTTCACCTCCCGTTTATTGTAATTTTAGTGCCCCAGCTTAACTAGTTGGAAGGGTGAGAAATAACATACAATCCCCACATCTGAAAAGACGTTCTTAAAATTCTAAAAAACCCTTTTGTTATTTTGATGAGTTGAAGAAAACTCTCGAATAACTTTTTCGGTGGGGGTGTTCTTGTGATTCCGATGAAGGGGAGGGTGGGTAAGAGACTCCCGGCCAAAGGTTAAGGAAAACAACAATCGTTTTACATAATACGCTAAACCTTTTCCTCTATTCGAGCTGGAAATTTAAAATTCAAATGAGGCTGCGGCACCCTGTTTTGTTTCTTTATGGTTGAGGGGGGGGATGAGAGGACAGAACGTTTTCTTTTAAGGGGAGAACAATGAAGAGTGAAGTACTGAATAACTTTTTGCTTCTCGGCATATATTTTGTCGTTTTGTTGGGCACTCTTTGTTGCACAGGAGGGGAAATAAAATTAATCAAATGAGTCGTCTTGACCTGGCATTCGAATGCCCAAACATGTCATTTCTTTTTATTTTAATGTACTAGGAGGCTCCGCCCCCTGCTCGCTAACGCTCGCCAACCCCCGAGAATTGCTACACAATCCTATGTGGTTCACGCCGTGAACCATGGCTCGCTGCGCTCGCTTGCCAATGAACACAATGTTCTAGCACAAAGACATAATATATTATCATCAAAGACATAGTATTTTATCATCAAAGACATAGTATTGTACTTATGTAGAAGAATTCTACCAATGTTCATAATGGCTTTTAAAAAAGTATATTAGCTATTTAGCTATTTGTACATGGTGAAAAAATCAAAACATTAGCTAAATAAGAAACATATTAGCAAAATAAATTATCAAATATTGCTTCACTAATATTCTGCATTTTAAAGCGTGAAAATTCAATGCATAAATAAACGCGAAATATTAAAAAATTCAATGCATTCAATACAAACACTGAAACGTTTTTTAGACGTTTAGGTAGCTCCCAGTAGAAAAATATGAATTCAACAGCGGCCTTTTAAAGCATTCTCACTTCAATTAATTAATTAATTCCTAATTGAGTTTAAATTAAATATTGTCATGTTTTTAGTGCATGAATCTGAATTGAACAACCTGATAATGCTCACTCTGGTTATTGTTATCTGGTTGCTCACTACGTGCTCTTGCGCGCCGAATCCAATCAATTAAAAATGAAAACTGTTGTGACAAAAGACATGTGATTGGCGGTTATTCTTCATTATTAACTGCAAAATCGTGCTTTAAAACTAAAATAAATAAAAATTTAAAATTATGTAAAAGATTTGAATGCCCTAAATGTCTTCCCTGAAAGATTCTGAATGAATTGATTCCTTAATCTTAGATTTTCATCACGTAGTTAAAAAGTTTTTCAGGGGACAAAATTAACTCCAAAAACTTTTTTTTAGAATAGAGAGAAATATGAGTGAGTTTTAAAACATTGCAGTTTAGTGTACTATCGAAATTTTAATACAGGGAGCGTAGCCAGATGATTTTTCTACAAGAAATAAGCACCTTATTAAATACTTCTTAAACACTGAAAAATATGTTTTAATCACTTTCCAGAAAAAAAAATCATAATTAGGATCTGTGCAGTAACAAAAAATTTATTTCTATCGCTTAACGTTCTTCATTTATAAACATAAAATCAATAAAATTCATAAACACTTTCACAAACCTCACATATTTATGATAAAAAGACGTGTTTCTGATAAATATTGCAGAGAAAATCGTGAAAATCATCCTATTTTTGAAATTTAGAACGACAATCGACACGGCAAAAAAAAGAAAAGAAAAAAAAACACTTTTAACACTAGATTGCCCGAAAAAGTCATTTTGACTGCTTTTTAATTTCAATTAGAAAAACAATGATGTATATAATGACACATTTCTAGAATTTTGTGAATTTTTGTACAAGATGTAATTTTTTTAATGTTAATATATACTAATAATTTGTTATATAACTGTAAATAATGTAAAAAAATATTAAAAATTTAAAAACACTTTCTTTACGCATTAGTTATCACCTCACAATCTAGTCATTTTAACTGATTTTGGGTAATATAGGTATATACAAAGTTTTAGTCTTTCTAGTGTTAAATTAACGCTTTAAAAAAAACAACACTTTTAAAAAGAAGATAAAAAATTAAGTACTTTTACAAACCTCGAATAAAAAAGCACCTTAAAGGGCTTTTAAGAAATGCGAATCAAAAATAAGTAGCTTTAAGCACTTTTTAAAACTGCTGCGCACCCTTTAATAGCAGTTAATCAAAAAGTGAGTCCATTTAAAATTAAAAAGTAGTTTTTTCTAAAAATTTTCTTTCACGATTTCAAAAAAATCATTGTTGTATTTTGATGTTTGATCACGTTATAGTGTTAAAATCCACTGATTAAAATACCCAGATTGATTAAATTTTGCCAATATTTTTAAAATCATTCAAACGTTAACCTTTAAAAGTTTCGGGCCTAAAATACTTTCCAATACGACATTGCTCTTTAAAATATAATGTTTGGTTGGACCAACCTTTATATCAAAATATAAAGGTTGGTCTAACCAAAAAGCATATTTTTTGAATTCTTATCAAAAATGAAGAATAAAAAAGATGAGTATTAATATTTTCAACTGGAAAATACCAAAGCGGATGGCAATCTGTCGAATCACTAGTGAACAAGGAAGAATGAAAAATATTCAAACAAGCTTGCTTGCTCGATAGTTGTTTTTCTTACTTTTCTCTGCTATATGAGGAAATCAAACAGATTTTTAACCCCGCTTTCCTCTACGTTGTTCTGTTATATTTTCATTCCATTCATTTCCGCTGTCCTGTTATATTTCCTTTTCCTTCTTAAGTATTAATTTGTGTGTGCTTTTTTTACACTCTAGTTTGTATACTTATTAACAGAGTTTCTAAAATTACATATTAATCACGGCGATTTCAGAACACCCGGTATAATTAAGAAGCACATACGAAAATATATTTTACAAGTCTGAATGATCATCCCGCGTCCATATACCTCATAAATAAATATGTATATACACTTTTATGAGAGAAAAAAAATTAATATTTTTAACTTTTGATAACTTTTGAACTAATACAACTGAGCATTAGTAGCAGTCAAACGCTTGCAGCGCTCCCTAGTGCAGAAAACATCATATACAGTACAGAACCCGTTATCCGGAAATCAGAAAACCGGAAAACCAAAAAACCGGAACGAAATTTGATAAATTTTCCCGCAATTTTTAAAAAAAAAATTTTTTTTTTTCCTCATAAGATTTTAGGATTTTTCTTTCTTTTTTGAAAGATGTTTACCTTACCATCATTTCAGAAATAATCATTAGTGTATTACTTCATCTTTTTTTCTTATTTTTATGATTATTTCCAAATATTATTATTTTTTAGTTGGGTTTAACACTAAAAAAACGGCTTTTTGTAGCGATTCAGAAAACCGGAAAAATCAGTTATCCGGAATAGCGATAGTCCCGATCGTTCCGGATAATCGGTTCTCTACTGTATAACACAATTCTCCATAAATCAAGTTAATTTGTTGGTATCGGCAATTACAATAGCAAGAACCGAAGCAAGAGCCATACACTTTTTACACTACTTGTTTCATTATTGGCTAATAGGTTGTCGTTTCAAGTGTTTTCACCAAAAGTGATACATATTTATGTTAGTGGCTCTATCAGGTTAAAATTATTATGGGTGATAAATAAAACATAAGTTATTAAAACATAAGCTATAAAAGTTTTATTTATCTCCCACCATTAAGGTGGAGTGTGACTTGATGTTTTTTTTCTCTCCATTTCAGCACATTGTTTGCTATTGCAATATTTTTTTATATGACCGTTGTTGAACAGCCGACCCATTTTTGGGGTTTACGACTACTAATGTTCAACTCCGTAGCCTTGTCATTTTGAACCCAATCCAGAAGACAAGCGAACTCTTGGATCAAGTTTTGGGAGAAATTTGCCTTCGCTGAGAATTTTTTGATGGAACTAACCAGCATTTGCGTTACATGCAGAGGAAGACCACGAGATCTACCCACGGTAAGCCTGACAACAAAGGGACTCTAAACCATGACCCGTTCACCACTGAGGATATACCACGTCAGCACTGAGGTCTGTGCAAGCCGGATGCGGATTCGTATCGACCAACCATCCCTGGGATTCGAACTTGGTTCACCTCATTGGAAGGCAAACGTTCTATCCTCTGAGCGTTTGCCTTCCAATGAGGTGAATCGGCACCTGATCGAACATTTGACTCGCGAAACTTCATTTAGCAATTATACGATGATAAATACTACATTAATCGAAACTTGAATAGTCATCGCTGTCGCAGAAGTCCAGATGTGATATTAGAAGCTAATTATGCTGAAAACTGTTAGAATTTCGATTCATAAAACCTGGCGAAACAGCTAACATTTTCATAACAGTGTATTGATTCATAAAATTCAGCCATTTATAGTGATAAGTTTTACATTTAGCTGCCAGAAAATTATCGTGGCTTGTCCGATTATCAGATATAGAGTTCCAAATGAGATTTCAGCTCTCTAGTTAGTCTGAAAGAGGTGAATTCTATTTTCGGTAAAAAGAAAATACATTCTGCATTTAATGATCTGAAAATCATCTTAACTTAAGTTGTCATCAAGTAGGGGGCTCCAGTTCAGATTTGAGCACTCTAGTTAGTCGTTGAAACGTGGTCAAAATTTTCAATTCAATATTCTGCTCCCACAGACTCAAAAACGAGTTTAAAAATTGTATAAAGTAATAATGTTATCGCTGAAGTGTAGCAATCAGTTATTTTATAGATTATCTCATTAATGTGATAATTAACTAGATTGATTTGCTAAAGTGCCCAAAAATTGCTTCAGTTCTCAAATGACGTAGTAATCTGCTATGTACTCCAGACAGCCTGTTGCAATCAAACAATAAACGCATTCCTTTATGGAATCAAACATCAATCAGTTTAAAATTTATAATAATAAGAATCAAATCGTTTAAATTATTGTTACAATAAAAGGAATTAATATAACGTCATTTATTTTTTAATATATCAAGAATCAAGACTGGGATAGCCTGGTTGGTAGGGCGTTGGGACCATGTTCAAGAAGTCGCGAGTTCTACCCCCGCCTGCCTAGTTTTTCACGTTAATTCCGTCGGGATATCCCGATAACTAATCAATATCTGTGGGAGTACTCAATTGAAGATTCTCTGGTTTCAGGTCAAAATTACGATCTCGGGATAAATAAGTTTATGCAGGAATGGATCCCGCCCTCTAAACCGGGCTGTGACGTGCGTGGCTGAAAGCGTAATTTTGGCCATAGATGGCGCCACTGAAAAACAAGAAACGCACCCTCTGCCTTAAATTTGCATGGTTTAACCTTCCTGATTTCGGTAAGTGGCATTAGAAACACCAACATTAAGAATCAAGTCGGAACAATCAACAAAATAGTTGATGGAATGAGGGAAAGAAACTTTTAAAGATACTAAATCATTTAAGCCATAGAGAATTTAGCAAATGGACTAAATCCAGAGAATGTTTATCTCCAATACACTATTTCACAATCTAATAACATGGAAAAAACCGGTTTTGCTATGCCGACATAGGTAGGCATTTTATTTACGTCACACTATAGCTGCACAATGAGCTACTGGCGACGGTCTGGGAAACATTCCTGAGGATTATCCGAAGATATGCCATTGCAATTTTGATCTTCTGCAGAGGGGATAGCTCCCCTGCTTTGGTAGCCAGACGACCTGAGTGCGAAGTCGAGCACTTTACGGTGGAACAGATTAACGAGGACCCATACCGCGCTCCCTCAGTCCCTACGCAGGCTGATCGACAGCAGTCAGTGATATTTGACTTCGGTGTTCTACTGGGAACCGTGTCTTTACGATAAGTTCACTGCGGCACTGCTACGAGGAGAAGATTACAGGGTGAAACACGACTTTTTATGACCAGAACCGTCAGTGGGTTAATACGCACATTAACTCAACAAATTACGCAAAATTCTTTATTCCGCACTTTACTCTAGTTAATTTGCAAAATAGCTAAGTAACGACATTTCGGAAGCAATACCAAATATCTCTGAATTAAGTGAATGCCTATAAAGTTGGAATGGATTTAAATTAAATATATTTCTGCTATAGAAACTTTCCTATTTCTATGCGGGACATTTCGAACGTATAATTTCCACTCCTGCATATCGGAAATTCTGCGATACTCCAGAATACTTGCTTGAAAACGATTCCCAAAGATCGATGAAATGACCCTAAGCGGAAATTAAATTTCAACGATACTCTGGGCAAAGAAACTAGTTTATGCGCGTTTCGCCGTAACCGTGAAAAGAGGTTTAATAGCTTATTGGATAATTATCATCATCCTCGGAATCAAACATTTTATGTAAGTGTTAAAGGCACCCCTTTTACTTCGCTTCACTGCGCAACATTTTACCGAATTTATTTCTTCTTTCATCTGTCCCAATAGAACAACATTTTTCGATTCATTTCGATTAGATACCATCGATGGGTGATAGAATTACTCCTCATTCGAATAATTTTTCTGCTCCAACCGATAAGGAAACATATAATTTCGCCCTCTTCAAAGCCAAAAGAAGAATTTTTAAATCATCATCCCCCCTTCTCCCCCCTTTAAGAAAAAGAGAAGAGGTATGCAGCAGGAGTGATTGTAAATGGGGTTGCCGGGTAAAGTAATTACACTGAGTAAATTGCATTCTTAAATGCTTGCATTTATGGAAAGCGTCGCGAAAAAGAATGTTTTTTTTCTTTCTTTCATTTATGCGAAGCAAATTTCCCTTTTTGATGAAAAAAAAAGTTTGCTTTCAGAAATCAAATGCAAAATCCTTTAATTATAATTGTTACGGACATATTGCGAATGGGTAGTCATATTATAAGAATAATCGAAGCTTAAAATTTATTTTCTAAATTTAGTAGCGAATAAAAGGGCTACCGGTGTTTTAATGAGGTTATTTTACCTATATATATATATATATATATATATATATATATATATATATATATATATATATATATATATATATATATATATATATATATATATATATATATATATAGCACAATAAGGACAAAAATAATATAAAAAGAAAAAAGAGAGAAACGAAGAAAATTAATGAGTTTATTTTAATTATTAAAATTGTGTAATTAAATATCAACATTATTATTTTATGAACTTTAAATTATCGAGCTTAATATTATTACCTTGCGCACACCCATATATACAATATATATATATATATATATATATATATATATATATACACAAATATAGTACAATGAAGACAAAAAAGATGCAAAGAAGAAAAACGAAGAAAAATAATAAATTTTATTTACTGCCCATTAGCTGTAAATTGTGCTATATATTTATATTTATTGTCCTATATACACAGATATAGTACAATGAAGACAAAAAGGATGCAAAGAAGAAAAACGAAGAAAAATAATAAATTTTATTGACAGCCCATTAGTTGTAAATTGTGCTATATATCTATATTTATTGTCCTATATACACAGATATAGTACAACAAAGACAAAAAGGATGCAAAGAAGAAAAACGGAGAAAAATAATAAATTTTATTGACAGCCCATTAGCTGTAAATTGTGCTATATATTTATATTCATTGTCCTATATACACAGATATAGTACAATGAAGACAAAAAGGATGCAAAGAAGAAAAACGAAGAAAAATAATAAATTTTATTGACAGCCCATTAGCTGTAAATTGTGCTATATATCTATATTTATTGTCCTATATACACAGATATAGTACAATGAAGACAAAAAGGATGCAAAGAAGAAAAACGGAGAAAAATAATAAATTTTATTTACAGCCCATTAGCTGTAAATTGTGCTATATATTTATATTTATTGTCCTATATACACAGATATAGTACAATGAAGACAAAAAGGATGCAAAGAAGGAAAACGAAGAAAAATAATGAATTTTATTGACAGCCCATTAGCTGTAAATTGTGCTATATATTTATATTTATTGTCCTATATACACAGATATAGTACAATGAAGACAAAAAGGATGCAAAGAAGAAAAACGGAGAAAAATAATAAATTTTATTGACAGCCCATTAGCTGTAAATTGTGCTATATATTTATATTTATTGTCCTATATACACTGATATAGTACAATGAAGACAAAAAGGATGCAAAGAAGAAAAACGAAGAAAAATAATAAATTTTTATTTACTGCCCATTAGCTGTAAATTGTGCTATATATTTATATTTATTGTCCTATATACACAGATATAGTACAATGAAGACAAAAAGGATGCAAAGAAGAAAAACGAAGAAAAATAATAAATTTTATTTACAGCCCATTAGCTGTAAATTGTGCTATATATTTATATTTATTGTCCTATATACACAGATATAGTACAATGAAGACAAAAAGGATGCAAAGAAGAAAAACGAAGAAAAATAATAAATTTTATTTACTGCCCATTAGCTGTAAATTGTGCTATATATTTATATTTATTGTCCTATATACACAGATATAGTACAATGAAGACAAAAAGGATGCAAAGAAGAAAAACGAAGAAAAATAATAAATTTTATTTACTGCCCGTTAGCTGTAAATTGTGCTATATATTTATATTTATTGAGCTAAATATACAGAAAATTAATAAGTTTTATTTGCTGCGTATAAGCTGCAAAATATATAGAACTCATAAAATAAGTTAAAAATATAGAGAAAACGTGGAAAATAATAAAGATTAATGAAAAAATAAGAAGCGGAAAAAATATTTTTAAAAATAATTAAAAAAAGTTAAAAAAATATATATATTAAAAGCCAAAGATATAATCTCTTCATCAACTCACACGATTATATCCGCAAAAAGGAGTGCTTTCTAATATTGTATCAATACAGCCAAAGCAAAATATATCAATACAATAGCGTGAGAAATGCTCAAAAAATTGAAACGAAAATAAAAGGCAACCGAACACAATATAAAGCCAAAAACAGAAAATACAGAACAAACACAGAAAACCCAAAACAAAATCTATAAAGCGAGTAGTGAATTCAAATGAACTTACACGTACCGAAATCTTTCAAGAATGATTTAAAGTATTTTCGTAATGAGATTGCTAGATTACAAAATATCACAGACAGGCAGAAGAGCAAATATAGTTGGAAGCGTAAATAGAGGGATCTTTTATGGCGCGTTCTTACTGCAGTACTTTACCTCGTGTAATTTGTTAGTTACATTGGAAAAAAAAGCTCGAAAACGGATGTGAGCAAGGTAATAATATTATATTGGATAGTTCAAAATTTATAATTAATAATGTTGATATTTAATTATCGGTCTTAGTAACGTGGGTCTGATCAATTTCCCAAGCTACTACAGACATATCATCACATTGTTTGAGATAATTAGATAAATATTACTACTTTCTTTGTGGGAAAGGTTTTTAAATGATTTTGCTTTAGATACAAGTAGGGGAGAGTCGGGTAGCCCCGCTCACTTAAGGAGTATTGCTTATATTTCTGTATAATACTAAATAATAATCAACATTTTTGTATGTTTCTATTATTTTATCATCTAATTAAATAATGCAAAATGAATAAACCGAAAAAAGAATAGTTAAACATAAAAAAATAGAAATTTAAAAAAACATGTTTTTCAGCTCTTTTCAAAATGTGTCGGGTAGCCCCGCCCAGTTACAAAAATTGTGTTTTTTGGCTATTTTTTCAGGTGTAAAGGAGAATGACCAATGTATTGACAATAGATTAACCTCATTTATTATTTTTATCACAAAATTATTTTATTTATTACATATTTATATACTTTTAGTGAATTCTATCATTTAATAACATCAAATGTCATACTTTTTATCATTATTAATGTATATTAATATATTATAATATTAATATATATTTATATTAAATATTTAACGAAAATAATTTAATTTAAGTAACAATAATTAATAACAATAGTTGTTTTTCAATATAAACTTATTTGATTGATCTCTTCTTATAAATTTAATATAAAATACTTCTTATAAAATTACAAATTCACTTTGTATTTTGATTGCATTCAAATGCTTCTGTAGACTGATTCGTTCACAAATAAGTGAAAATAAATAAGTAAGCAAATAGCTTGTCATAATATTTATGATTTCTTGATATTAAATTTAATTTGGATATATCAATTACATTTTAAAAATATTTAATTTTTCATTTTTAAATATATAAATTTATGTTTCATATAATATTAAAACATATTTTTGTTGTTAAAAATGCACATAGCATTCAAATTTGAAGCAATAAAATAATAATCTTTTCAACCGTACATTTATCGGCGAAATAAAATTGGGCGGAGATACCCGACATTCATGTGAGCGGGGCTACCCGAAATCCAATTTTTTTGTAAATTTGTAATTACTCGAACAATTTTTTACATACAAACTTCTTTCTTTGTGTAAATTAAACTTAAGACTACATACTTTAAGGCTGTATGTATAGAAAAAATTATTTTTTTAGTATTAAAATGAAGTTTAACCGAAACATTCAACCAATTTTTCTTAATTTCATGACTACTGTATTCAACATATTTTCAAAACTATTGTTTACCATGTTACCAGCTGCATAAATACTTGAAACTTTGAAAATAATCTTTTTTTAATATAACAATTAATGTCTGATGGCCCATTGACTTGAAAAAATATTCTATACATATGAAATTGACAGTGGGCGGGGGTACCCGCTGGGCGGGGCTACCCGACTCTCCCCTACTATTTACGAATTTTATTTAACTAGTGGGCTGCGCCCCCTGCTCGCTAACGCTCGCCGACCCCCGAAAATTGCTATGCAATCTTATATGGTTTGCTTTGCAAACCAAGATCGCTTCGCTCGCTACTAACTTAGGTACATTGCAAATGCACAAAATTCTAAGAATTCACAACAATCATTCAAATCCATATAAAAACTTTTTTTTAAAAAAAATTGCATATTTTTAGTAAATACAAAGTCATTAAAATAAATTTAAATTCAAATAAATGACATGTAATTCGTTAAACATATTAGAAATGTGCTAGTTTGTGATATAAATCAAAAATCGTCAAATAAATTCGTAATATATAAATTCGTGAAAGAAAACGCTTTCGACAAAATACTAAAATAGTAATCTATCGACAAAGATTACTCACTTCTGCCTAGCTTAATTGTATGAGATTGCCGCAGCTGATGCTCTCTGGTTATTTCAGTTTCCGTTTTTAAAAGCGCTATATGTTGAGCCACTTCAGCTAGATTTGACATGTGACATTTTTGGAGGCAATCATTGGTTGATTCGCCGTGTAAGAGAAATAGTAACGTAAACAAAACAAAGCAAACGTTGCCACCGGCGGAAAAGAAATACAACCGAAATGTGGGAGCCTAAATTCGTGAAAAAAGCGCTTTCGACAAAATACTAAAATAGTAATCTATCGACAAAGACTTCTCACTTCTGCCTAGCTTAATGGTATGAGATTGCCGCAGCTGATGTTCTCTGATTATTTCATTTTCCGTTTTTAAAAGCGATATATGTTGAGCCACCTCACCTAGATTTGGCATGTGACATTTTTAGCGGTAATCATTGGTCGATTCGCCGTGTAAGAGAAATAGTAAAGTAAACAAAACAAAGCAAATGTTGCCACCGGCGGAAAAGAAATACAGCCAAAATTTGGGAGCCACGTAAGAGAATTATATATATTTAATATATAATTCTTTTAACATTATATATATATATATATATATATATATATATATATATATATATATATATATATATATATATATATATATATATATATATATATATATATATATATATATATATATATATATAAATAACCTAAGTAAAGCAAACAAACACTTTTCACCACTTAAAACACATAACTCATTATTCTTATTAATAAGAGAAATTTAAAAAATAGAAAAAAATAATTATTTCACATTATATCCTTTCAATTTCAAAGTTAATGTAATACTTTACTATATTACTAGTTACTTCAGTTGTATAGTTTTGAATAGCTACAATGCAACAAAGTCTTTTTTCTAAAGTGCTCGAAATTGAATCCGTGTATTCACGTGTGAACTGGCACAAAATGTCAATTTACATTGTAACTCCTCTTCAGGAGCGAACAAAATAAAAAGAAGAAAGGAATGAAAGAGGAATGAAAAATTAGGATTTGATACTCTGTAACTAAGAAGCATAGTTTCACTTTTCAATTTCAACGATAGACAAGAAAGTGGAGATAGTTACCCTTTTGATTTACGATCTTCTATGGGGGGAAGGAAATTCTTTTTTTCCCTTTTAACTTTTTTATATTCCCTTCTTTAACATGCAGATCAACGGACTAGCAAAGTGCAGATTACTTTTGTTTTTTTCTTTTGCTAGCCGATTTTTTTGCTTGATCCCTAAGGCGCAATAGTTTTTCTACGAAGTCACAAAAAATAAATGAATAAGTAATTACGATAAGAAGAATTGTTTTTAAATTAGTATTTTTTTCTGACTTTAGAAAAATAGAAATTTTGGTGAACTACGGTTTCCGCCATACAATCTATCCATCAAAAGATGAATACTCGGTAGGTTTCTTCAACATTCTGAGGGTCCCGCAATGGACTGGTCATAAAGACACGGTTTCCAGTAGAACACCGAAGTCGAGCATCACTGGTTGCGGTCACTGTGCGGGTGGGTGACCACTTGGAACAATCTATGAAGGGACCGAGGGTGTGAGGTATGGGTCTTCGCTAAGCTGTTCTATCGTAAAGTACTCGACTTCGCGTGCTGGTCGTCGGGCTTCTGAAGCGGGGGTGCTATCCCCTCTGCAGAGGATCAAAATTGTGAAGGCATGTCTTCGGATCATACTCAAGGATGTTTCCCAGACCGTCGCCAATAGCCCATTGTGCAACTCTAGTGCGACGTCAATGAACTGCAACTACATTCTGAGAAATACTGGCCAGGCAGCCAATGGATGCGGGTTCGAATCCCGCTCAGGGCATGGCTATTTCTATCTGTGTGTTGTCCTTTGTTGTTTGTGATGCGTGAATGTGGCCCTCACTTTGAAAGGGTATCTGTGATAGTGTGGCATGGGTTATGTTGCTCGCCTATGTGACTTTAGTCACGAGATGTGCAGGCAATGCAACATGGGCAACGCTTCCGGCACCATGCATGGCTCCATGCACCGGCACCATGCCGTTTAAAAAAAAATCTGAAGATCAGTAAACAGGACAAGAAATTACACTATCAGCAATTTTACCTTGGCTACAGTTGTGTTCAGAATTGTCTTTCTATGGGTCGAACAAGAACATGCCCCCAGGGACCAATAGTGGGATGCCTAGATTTTTTAATATTGGTCCTAGATTGGCCAATATAGATCCTACATTGACTAAATAATAGAAATGAAATATCGGGAGAATCGGAAAATTCTATATAGGGCCAATATCGGAAAAATAGCAGCCCTTTGAATCCTTACTGAGCCAAGATTCATGAATATTGGCCCAATGATGGCCCCAAGTTATTTTGCTGCTAGGGAAACGATTGTCCGTCGGTTAAGGTCAGCTATAACTTAATTCGGAATGTCATTAAATTTTATTAATCGTCACTCAGATTAGTAATAAATGTGAAGGGGGTAATATGTTTTCCTTTCTTAAAATTTTTTTTAAAGTAATGGTAGGTGCGTCTATCACAAAATAGCACATTTCATCGTAATTGCAAACGTTACACACTACTCTTGCTAGAAATGGTCTTATTTTTATTTTATAACCGTCGTTGAACAGCCGACCCAATTTCGGGTTTCCGACTACTAATGTTCAACTCCGTAGCCTTGTCATTTTGAACCCAAACCAGAAGACAATTCAACTCCTGGAACAGTGCCCCCAAAGGTATGATTTGTTAAGGGAACATGGAGGACTTTGTGACTCGACAGATTCATCATACATCAATCACCATTTACTACACGGGGAATCTTCTGCCAGTAGGGATCGAACCCACAACCTCTTGGATATGGGCCCCTGTGTCCTATCGACCTGGCTCAATACCTCCTAGAAGAAGGAAGGCCTCAGCACGGATCAATTTAGTAGTCCGATGTGACGAAGTTAACTGCGCAGTAGATGAAAAATAAGAAAGATGTCATTACGTTCGGGATACTAAGCTGCGCAGTGGTTGAAAATACGAAACACGTCATTACGTTTGGACTATTAAAGGATATTTATGGTAACCCGTGCTGAGGCCTTCTCTTTTCTAGGAGGTGTTGCCTGGCTATCCCGGCTCTGCTAGAAAGGGTCGTAATCTTCCAATTGGAACTCTTTTGAGCTAACTCATTCGGAAATCCACTTGTTAGCCAAAAGTATTTATTATTATAATAAAAGTACTTATTTTTGGTTAATTTTATTCTTTTAGATATTCTAAGTACTTTTGACTAGTCTTTTTTTAGAATTCTAATTCTCTTCAAGATCCTTTCGATCTTTTATTTTAAGCCGGACTCTCGGACTGGTTGCTGTTCTGGGGCCTTTCCTTCCATCTCGACCTTTTGGTCATTGGTGACCTATAGCCCTACACTTTGATGTCTTGCACCCTTTATATTGGTTTTAATTATATAAATACCTTCTGGAATGATTATGATTGATTTTAAATTTTATAAATCTCATTGGGGATACCGAACTATCTGTTCTTGTAGTTCATTTATCCAATTTGTATTTTTTTATACTTTCCTACATGTTTTACAATACTTGATGTATTGTTTTAAATTCACACGTCATCGATAGTGGGATATTTTCTAATGTGTATCAATTTTTGTTAGTTTTAATTTTACTTTACCGTAGTTTTGTAATGCTTGGTTCTCACGAGGCGACTGGTCAAGCCCTTATCCGAAAACTCCTCTGGGGGTAAATTGGTCACTATTAATCTTACTTTCAACCTGGCGTCTCCCACCAGCTGCAAAGGATCTCTGTTATGCAGCGGCCCCAAGACTCTGCAGTCTGCCTAGGCAAGATTCTGAAGTGGTCACTTAAAATGCACGAAATTTTAGAATGGTTTTCTCTCTTTGCTCCTAGTCCTGCTCACGTTCTTAATTGTTTAGGAGCAGCCTGGAAGCAGCTGTTGGTTGAGCAGGAGAAGATATTCGATGTTCGCAGGCGACGGGGTCTTTTAGACCTGGTGCAGGCTTTCCTACACCATGATGAGTAACAACAGCATTACTCATTTTCTGTTAAGTAACGTTTCATTTAATTTGACCTTATTAACTGTTTTCAAAAGAATGTGATAGAGACACCTAAAAGGACCAGTAAAAATGAAAACTGGTTTGTAAGGTATTTTAGTTATGGGTCTTTTGAACCGGCGACAAAAGTTTCTTAATTTTCCCCCCTGATAGTTTGTATTACACTGGTTTAAGAAATTAAGAGAATTTGTAGACCTGGTCTACTATCTCTAGAACTACTGGACCGATTTTAATGAAATTTGATGTGTGCATGCATTGATACAATACAAAACAAACAACCATTCAACAATTGTAATACACACGCATGATCATGCGTAACACTCGTCGGAGTAGGAAGGTATGAAATAGTGGGCGCAGAATAAAAAAAAAGGCTAATAGGGGGTGTGGTCCACTTACAGATATGCCTTTCAGCGTGATTTCATACCTGAAATAAGGTAGTTTATCATTTCCTGTGTCAATCGACCAGAATTGTCCTGTGGCAATTTCATACCTTCCGACTTAGACGAGTATTACGCATGATCATGCCCGTGTATTACAATTGTTGAATGGTTATTTGTATTTTATTGTATTGTATCAACGTACGTACATATCAAATTTCATTAAAATCAGACCTGTAGTTCTAGAGACCAAGTCTACAAATTATTCTAAATTTTTACACCAGTGTAGTACGTTATCTGCAGTCCATTAGCCAATTTCACGATATCTAATAATCATGAATAAGACAGATGAAAAATAAATTTAGAAAATCTATTATAGTTAAAAAGTCGAGAATTTATTGAGGATATAATTTGATTTTTATAATTTATCTTAACAATATTGTTCTCCTCTGTATCACCAAGGGAAATAAAAAAGCCCCTGAATGAATAACTAAATTACACTATTTTGCAGGAAAAAAATGGCTCGATTTTGGAACAAACAAATAGTTTAAATTTTTTAAAAAGAATTAAACGTTGAACTTGTATTAAAGTAACCGTCCACTTAGTTAGATTTTCCCAACATGGATGTTAATCTATAAAATAAATAATGATATGATTCAGCATATTTTTATGAGAAGCGGACTGCAATAACGTTTCAAAACACAAACGTCTTTGTTTTATTTTTAAAAAATGTCATCTTTTATCATATTCTTAATTTGCGCCATTTTCCTCAATAGCATGGAGAGAAGTGGATAAAGATGGAAAAAAAACGTCAATGCGTGCCCATGTAACGCAATACGAGTCATGTGCGCAATTCAATACGAGAGAGAGGCGTAGAGGAAATGAAAGATATCAACAAAAAATCAAAGATACACTTGTAACTTAAACTATTTTCCAAAAGAAGAAAAAAAATGGTTTATATCACGCCTATGGTAATAAATAATACCAACAATCAGAATATAATAGTTCCGAAAAATAAATTTAGAATATTATATAAATTTAGAAAAAAAATATTTCCAAAAGCACCACAAAAGGTTTTGCTTGAAATATTTGGAGAAAGAATGTAGCAACCGCTGAATCTCACTCACGCAGATATGAACAAGATATGAAAGCATGTGAGAATAATTATAGCCTTCAAGTATTCGAAAGTTGGATGAACTTTTTTTTTTATTAAAATAGCTTACATATATTTTACTTTATAACCGTCATTGAAACAGCCGATCCAATTTTGGGCTTATAACTACTAATTAATCTTAGCCTTGTAATTTTGAACCTAATCCAGAAGACAAGGGTACTTCTGGATTGAGAGAAGTTGGCCTTCGTGGAGAACTTTTTGATGGAACTAACCCGCATTTGCGTTACATGGAGAGAAAACACGAAAAAATAAGTTTTGCGTTACATGGAAAAAGAAGTTCGCCGTCAAGGAATAAATATAATATATTAAATTTATAAATTTTAAAAAAAAATTCCGTAACTTTCAAACTTTTTTTATTTTATTTTATAACATCTTTATAAGGCTAATAAAAAGTGATTACTTAAAAAAAAAAGACTCCAAAAAAAGTAACGATTTCTTTCGACATTTTCGTTGTAAGTAACAAAAAGCCATGCATGCCGAAAATAAAAGTAGTGTCATGTTGACTTTAGTACCTTGACTTTTTAAAATAAAGAAAAATGAATAAATAACATAATGTTAATTTAAGCGTAAAGAAACGTTACAAAAATTTAAAGTATTTTTGAGGATTGTGTGAGGTTGTTCTGATGTGTTCACGTTGATTTGAGGTTTATTTGAAGTTGACTTCGAAAATAATCTTAGAAACTAAACCTCCCGAGGTTTATTGTCAACTTATATGAATTTGTTTTATTCACACTTTAGGGTGTTTTGAGGTTAATAGAAATCTACCTTAGAGCAAGTAGCTTAGGAAGGTTGTTTTTGAAGTGTACGTGATATTTTTTCTGCACTTAAAGCAAAATAAATATCTTTTAGGTGTGAATAATAGCACCCGATTTCAAACTAAAAATATTGCTGATCTATAAATGAAGTTGATTTTATGACGGATAAATGAGATTGGAATTGAGGTTTATTGAATGAGGTTATTTTCGGTGACCTGACAACCTCAAAACAACCTACAAAAGTCCTATATTTTTTGTAAGTGAGTGCTTAGTAAACTAAGTGTTCATTATCTTAGTACTTATATGATATTATTTTTTCTGCACTTCAAGCTGATAAATATATTTCAGATGTGAATAATATCACCCGGATTTCAAACTAAAAATATTGCTGATCTATAAATGAAGTTGCTTTTATGACGCATAAACGAGATTGGAATTGAGGTTTATTGAATGAAGTTATTTTTGGTGCAAAACATAACCTCAATTTCTATCTCCAGTATATTTTTTACACCAGTTAACCTCAAAACAACCTACAAAACTCCTATATTTTCAGTAAGGGAGTGCTCAGTATTGATTATCTAAATACTTACATGATATTGTTTTTTTCTGCACTTTAAGCTGATATATATATTTTAGGTGTGAATAATTTCCTCTTATTTCAAACTAAAAAGATTTCTGAGATACAAATGTTGATTGTTGTTGATTTTATGATGTATAAACGAGGTTTAAATTGAGGTTCATTGAATGAGGTTATTTTTGGTGCGAAATATAACCTCAATTTCTACCTCCAGTTTACTTCCTGTCATCTAAAACCAACCCCCAAAACTGCTATATTTTTCGTAAGGGAGTGCTGATAATCTAAGAACTTACATGATCTGCATAGATAACTCACTGGCAGATTACCAAGGTAATTTGAGAAATAAAATGATTTTTTGCCACTTTCATCCTAGTTAATGCGTGCAATAGCTGAATAATAGCTGATATCATTTTTTCTGCACCTTAAGCAAATAAATATATTTTAGGTGTGAATAATTTCCCCCTATTTCAAACTAAAAAGATTTCTGAGATACAAATGTTGATTGTTGTCGATTTTATAATGTATAAACGAGGTTAAAATTGAGGTTCATTGAATGAGGTTATTTTTGGTGCGAAACATAACCTCAATTTCTACCTCCAATTTACTTCCTGTCATCTCAAAACAACCTCCAGAACTGCTATGTTTTTCGTAAAGGAGTGCTGATAATCAAAGAACTTACGTCTTACATGATCTGCATAGATAACTTTCTGGCAGATTGCCAAGGTAATTTGAGAAATAAAACGATTTTTTGCCACTTTCATCCTAGTTAATGTGTGCAATAGCTAAATAATTTGTAGAATAACTGATTTCTATATTTCAGAAGTAACATAATCACCGAATGTTCGTTAAACAAATGAATTATTCCACCTTTTCTCGTTTTAAATTTTAACAATAATACAAAATAAATAAATAAAATCTCTAGTCTGGATTTTTTCCCGTGGATTTCGTTTTAATAAAATTAATTTCAGATATCAAATTTTAAAATGGCTCGGCTGGAAAAAAAAAGAAGGAACGCCGCATAAAATTTATTGCTTTGTCCCGACATTTTCAAGACGGTCTCCTTTTTTTATGAACGATAGTGTTCTAGTCCGGAAGAATGAATTTACGTTTTATAGCTTCTCCACAAGGCTAATAAAAAGTGATGCGCCCACTCTCTAAACGTGTCTATACTCGTCTTTTCTCTCCCTCCCCCCCTTTCCCAATATGTCCCGGCATTCCTTTCGGCAGGGTCCAAAACCATCTAGTCAAGAAAAGGCATCGGATTTTGAAAACTACTCACCAAAATCTCGAGAGCGTTCGTGAATCCTAAAGATAAATGTGTGGACTTTCTTGCCCCCCCCCCGGCAGACCCCCCTGCCCACACCTCTCGATATATCATAGTCAACTTTTCTACGGTGTCTTCTTCACAAGAAGCCTTATTCTGCGTTATGAAAGAGAGATTGTAGGGATTTTATGGAAAATCTTCCCCCTTTTTTCCAAGTCGAAGGGGGAAAAATGTCTAGGGTTTGAAAATATGGAAGGAGTTCTTTTTCAAGTATACAGAGGGAAAATTCGAAAGTGGGAAATGTTTTCCTTGTTTTGGGAAAACATTAGGAGGAGGAAGGGAAGGAGAAAAAAAATGTTCAGAGATAGTAAGAGTACCTTCTGAGCAATAAATAAATCGAAAGCACAGGGCCATTTTAAGTCGAATATTTTTGATAAATTATGGGAAAAGGAGGAATATCGACTATCGTGTTTCGATACAGGAAAATAGTGCCACACTCGGAGGATTGGTAAAAAATTGCTCTACTCAATCATATCAGGATTTTACTCAAATTTTGATTTGAGCGAATCTTATTTATTTTATGGAAATATTTTCGTCTATGCACGTGTACCAAAAAATATTATTTCTCGAAAAGGCGGAAGATTTAATGTGTTGCTGTATCAGATCCTATTCGGATTGTTTTTCAAAGCTGCACAATATTTTTTTGATCAGGGTGTGAAGTCAAATCTTTCAACAAAAAATAAGCACCTTTTAAGTACTTTTCAAGCACTAAAAATATTTATAAGCACTACATATATTAACTAAACTCAGTGGCGAGACAGCCCATGCAGGGCCAAGGCCTACTGTGCCCATCTCTGTTTTCTTGACCTAGGACTCTGGGGTGCAGGAGCAAAATGTTCCGGTTAGGTGGTCAGCCTAACGCGGAACCCCAAGTGTTTAGTTCCCAAGCATGCTTGGTACATTAACAAAATGCAAAATTATTTTCAAAGACTTTACATAATCATGATAAAATAACTAGTTTCTGACAAAAAAAAAACTCTTTTTCTTAATTATATTAAACCACCCTAAAAAGATCGAGAGATTTTTCGTTTCGATATCAGATGAGAGAAAATTGAAGCCTGAAATTGAGAATATCTTGCAAAATGCAGAAGAGTTGCACATGAGAGTGCAATAATCTCACCAAATCTAGCTCAGTAGACGCACATGAGGACTCGCAAGTATTTCATCAAACATGTTAAAAGATTGTCGCTTTCATACGCTATGGACAGTCGAAATGCTTTGTGTTAGAATGAATTGAAAACGTTGAATAGAACGAAACGAATACCTCGCTTTTGAATAATGCGTGTTGAAAATCGACATGGTAAAGAAACAATATCTCATTTTCAAAAAGGGAAAATTAAATACTTCATAAAAACACCCAATAAAAAAAGCTTCTTTAAAGGCTTTTAAAAATCGAAAATAGGCTCCTTTAAGCACTGTTTCAAAACGCTACATGTCGATGCAAATTCACCGTATCATATTTATTCTTCTTTTCTTTTCTTAATTTTTTTTTTAATATTATCAATTCCCGCGAATGTTCTTTATTTTTATATAGCTATTTAGAGCTAGGGTCTGCAAATCTTAAGGCATCTCGAAAAACATTTCTGTTGCTAAATATTTCAGTAAAATTTAACATTAGAACAGAAAACGTTTATTCTACTTTCAGTTTCATAACATCCTGTTTACATTTTGTAGACCCTAGGCTAAAACCATGTTTTCCGTTAAAAAATAAAGTTTGAGATTACGTAGGACCAACGCCAGATTCAAGTTTACACAGGCACAGGCAACTGATAACATACGTGGTACCAAAGAAGCAGCCATGGTTATTAAACCTCCCATGGTTAGCCTGACGGCAAGGGGACTCTAACCCATGATCCGTCTACCACTGAGGATATTTTACGTCAGCACTGTGCTCGGTGGGAGCAGTCATCTTTGGTAATCAGTCGAATCACTAGTGAACAAGGAAGGGTGAAAAATATTCAAACGATTGGTAACACGCAATTCGTATCGACCAGCCATCTCTGGAATTCGAACCCGGGTCACCTCATTTTTATTTTAAAACCATCGTTAAACAGCTGACCCTATTTTGAGTTTGCAACTAATGATGTTCAACTCCGTAGCCTTGTAATTTTTGAACACAAACCAGTAGACGAGGGAACTTTGTGAACAAGTATTGAGAGAAATTTGCCTTCGGGGAGGACTTTTCGATGGAACTAACCAGAATTTGCATTACATAGTGAGGAAAATCACAAAAGCCTCCCATGGTTAGCCTTATGGCAAGGGGAGTCTAACACATGATCTGTCTACCCCTGAGGATATCTTGCGTCAGCACAGTGGTCGGTGCGAGTCGAGTGTGGCATTTGTATCGACCAGCCATCGCTGGAATTCGAACCCCGGTCACCTCATTGGTAGGCAAGGGAACGAAGTAACGAAAACAAATTGAACAAAAATTAGTTTAAGTAGCAATTCAGTGTACAGATGCATCGAAGTCAGTCAACATATAAAAATGACTCTCCTAGTATTTTTAAAAAATTATAAATTCTCGCAAATTTGATCTTTTACTCTATGCATTTCATTAAACATATATTCTATTCAACATATATTTAAAAGCTGTCTCATAAACGTTTTGAAATTTGTATCAATTAAGAAACATTTAATGTCGATATATGTTTCCACATTACTGACAACTTCGGCAACGAAATAAACGAAAACAGTTGAAACAGAACGGATTAAGCGACAATTAAATGTACACATATAGGCATCCGTCATCTTATGCATTCCGAGTATATTTAAGACGTTCGGAAAATTCTCGAAACTCACCCTCGGGTCAATTATCTGTAAATTTCTCTGCGAAGTGGCACTTCATTTCCTAAAAGATTTATTTTCCGAAAGGAATTACGGTAATCCTCACTTCTAAGTGCTTTTCTAGAAACTTCGAGGAACAGTTTATGACGAAGTAGGGAGTAAATAAATAAAGAAAACGACTATGGGGTTTTAAAAGAAAACTTTGCAAAATGAGTGGAAGTTGTTAATGCTTCTCTCTCCACAAATTTCCCCGCAGATTTGAAATGAAAGTCGAATGATTTTCCTTTTGCTCTTTTCCATAAATTGACGAGTTTATTTTCCGTTTCATTGGCAGAATCGAAATAAATTTAGAATTAATATGCTTACAGGACAATTTTATTTTATTTTTGATTTAGTAATCAAGTAATTGAGGTCGGCAACATTTTAAATCAATGTATTATTTTTTTTTAAAGTTAGGAAGAAATCTTCGTTTCGTCATTCGTAACACATTCCAAATATTAAATTAAGAGAGTAAGGGTATATTTTTATAAAACGTTTATTTATTTATTTATTCAAATTTTACTATTAGTTTCACACTTCTCCTACAACTTGTTCAAATTTTCAATCGTTGATAATAAAATACTTTTTAATCATCCACTCCCTGCTCGCTAACGCTCGCCGACCCCCGAAAATTGATACGCAATCTTATATGGTTTGCTTAGCAAACCAAGCTCGCTTCGCTCACTACTAACTTAGGTACATTGCAAATGCACAAAATTCTAAAAATTCAAAACAATCATTCAAATCCATATCAAAACTTTTTTTTTTGAAAAAAATTACATCTTTTTAGTAAATACTAAGTCATTAAAATAAATTTGAATTCAAATAAGTGACATGTCATTCGTTAAACCTATTAGAAATGTGCTATAGTATAAAATCTTAAGATAAAATTTCTAAAACTGATATCGCTTTAAAAAGGTTAAAATTTCGTCTATAATTAAGTCTATTAAAAATTGAATTAAGTGGACATAAACATAATATTTTTAAAAAATAATAACCATGAACGATTCACAACTTTGTTAAAAACATAAGTATAAGTCTAAGAATAAATTCGTGATAAAACAAATAAATTCGTGATATAAATCAAAAATCGTCAAATAAATTCGTAACATAAATTCGTGAAAAAAAGCGCTTTCGACAAAATACTAAAATAGAGATCTATCGACAAAGACTACTCACTTCTGCCTAGCTTAATAGTATGAGATTGCATCAGCTGATGCTCTCTGGTTATTTCAGTTTCCGTTTTTAAAAGCGCTGTATGTTGAGCCACCTCAGTAGATTTGGCATGTGACATTTTTAGCGGCAATCATGGGTCGATTCGCCGTGTAAGAGAAATAGTAACGTAAACAAAACAAAGCAAACGTTGCCACCGGCGGAAAAGAAATACCACAAAAATTTTTGAGCTGCGTAAGAGAATTATATATATTAGATTTTTTTAAACGTATAGTACTCTAAGAGATTCAGTTTTTCATAAACAGTCAAACCTCGATATCTCGAACTTTAAGGGAGAGGAGAAAAAATTCGAGATACCGAAAATTCGAATTATCGAAAATCGCATGTTATCGATGGTAGAATAAAGAAAAATGCTCTTTACATACCTTATTTACTAATCCAGATGTTTTCTAAAAACACTTTTTACACTTTCATTTAAAAAAAAAGATTCAATTGTTGTTTGCTTTAGAGTTAAGAAAGTTTCTCTGTAACACTTTCTAAGTGAACTATAGCTTTAAATGTCTCCTTTGACATATTTGGCTGCCTCTCAAATAAATATCCTTACAGTGTCCACTGCAGAAAGTGCTTGTTTGTTAGTAACATTGGGTGGTAAATCTTAGATTTCCTCATCCTCTTCTTCTGATAGTTCGCAAGAAGCTTTCGTTTGAGCGATGATATCATTGTCATGCCACTGGCCACACACTGTTACTGCATCATCTACATTTACAAAGTTATGAAATTCCAAGTCATCAAGTTTCATGAGTCCGGTCAATCTGTCCCAATCATTTTCGGTGTAGTTTTCAGCAGAATTAACGATATTGATTGTTTGACTACTTTCGTGATCTTTAATGAATCCAGCCTTCTTGAAGCCATTCATTATCGTAAAGAGAAACACATCATTCCATGCCACTGATGTCTTTAGGTCCATTTTTTTAAAAAAAAGTTTATCATTATGAGAATTGGTTTTCTATTCCTAAATTTTTTTTTATTTTTTTGGAATATTTTTTTTATTTTCAGTTAAAAAATTCAAGTTATCGAGGGATTAGAGAAAAAAAATTCGTGAAATGAAGTTTTTTTTAACATTGAGTGTATAGGAAATTCGAAGGGAATTTTTTTTTCTTCGAGCTATCGAAAAATTCGTGAAATCGAGGTTCGAGTTAGCGAGGTTCGACTGTATTTTAAACTCCATATTAAATTTGAGTATTTAGAGCTAGAGCACATTAAACCCTTTGATCCGATAATATTGCAATACATTCTGATTGTAACAGCCGGGAAACAATGGAAGCTTTCATTCTCAATAAATTAAATCCTCTATACTCTGTAGCAAGATAAGAAAAACTCATTATTCTTATAAAGAGAGCCTGTTTGCATCGAAGTGCACGAAATGGATGACAAAGCTCCCAGCGCGAACGTATATCAATATCGCCAACTTTTGAAGCGACGCTGCACAGCCTCCTTTTTGCTTGTTTTCTTACTACTTATAATAATAACAGTAATTAAAAACAATAATCATTTAACCAGCAATAAGAATTAGTAAAAGTGATTTCTAAAAATCGTAGCAAATATACGTCTTTCTGTTCGCATTTAAAGAAACTGATGAAAGAATAATAAATATTGTTCCTTGCAGCCGATTTTCTTCTACAGCGATAACAAAAGTAAAAATTATTTTCTTACTACTTATAATAATAACAGTTATTAACAACAATAATCATTTAACCAGCAATAAGAATCAGTTAAAGTGATATCTAAAAATCGTAGCAAATATACGTCTTTCTGTTCGTATTTAAAGTAACTGATAAAAGAATAATAAATATTGTTCCTTGCAGACGATTTTCTCCTACAGCGATAACAAAAGTAAAAATTCTTTACCTCGCATTTGATTAAGAGCGTGTCAGCATAAGACGCGGCATTTTTAGTGATCGAATCAAATCCAATGCTCTTGCAACGTCATGTCGTAGTTTATTTTCAAGAACGAATGTTCTTATTTATTGAAATATGTCGCCAAGTCTGGGATTCCAATTACACTAAGAAATTATAAATTTTTTTTTAAATAATTCAATGATATATATCGTAACAAATAGTACGAATTAAATATCTGCCAGACATGTTTAACTATTAAAAGCTGTTATAATGTTTTGAAAGCATATTTTTATAATTTAATAACGAAATGAAATCAAATTGTACGCTGTCACGGACGATTACTCAAAGACATTATCTCAATGGTCGTTTCTTAACATACAACGCAGTACAGTAGAAATTTAAGGGCAGTAGCTAGTAGAAAAAAGGATGCAATTTAGACAGAAAAATCATTCTATATCAATTAACGGTTTCCCTGATTATCCCGAGTAAATTCGGGAAGGTATATATTGTAAATATTTATCATCACGAGAAAACTCGGGCTTAGCAGAATTTGTCAGTACATTTTGTTTTATGACGTTTTTACTCGGTTGTAAGCAAAAAACATCATCTGCAGTGATTGGAAGTTTACCAAGTTTTATTTGGGAGCTTTGATGTTGGACTGTGGGACTGCGCACGCGTTTTGTGCGATTGTATATAGATGTGGTTTTGTTAATGTACGACGTAAATGAACTACAACAACAACAACAATTAACTAAGTAGCATCTGAAAGAATTACTGAGAAGTGCTGTCACCAATTATTCACCAAATTTTAAAGAATTATCAAGTAAAATAAATGTGTTTAATTTTTAATATTTAAATTCAATACAAATATCTTGTACTTTTGCTTATATGTTCTCAATAAATATAATTTATGTAAAATAAAATTTTTAAGACCTTTTTTGCATACCTTTTAAATACGTATTGGATTGCGGCTTGCGAAAAATTTCAAATTTTGAAAAATGGCTCGACTATCAAGGAGCTTGGCCACCCCTGGTATATTCGATGGTTACTGAATCTACATAGCAATAAGAGTAAAAAAAAATGACATATTCCTTCACTGACGTTTGAAAAGCATCACTTTGTGTTGTCCCTTGTTTTAAGAACTATCATACAAAGACTAATATTTAACTTCTTTCATTTGCCCCAAAATAACTCGGGATAGTTAATTGTTTTTAAATTAAAGGTTTCTTACACATAAAAAAACTAAAATTTCAACTTAAAACTTGTACATTATGTTTTGTTTTAGTTCCTTGTATTTATTAATATAATAAAAAAAGTACGCCGATTTTTTTCAATTTTTTTTCTTCAAAATAATTGGTAAGCGTTAATCAGTTAATAAAAGAGGGTAAAAAAAAATCAGTATATACATTTTACAAACAGTTTTAAAACATTACTTTCATTAAAAAAAATTTATGAAAGCGAAAAAAATTGAAACGTTCTGTATCTGTTTAAAATTATATTATTCGAACAGAGGTTATTAAATGATACGTGACATAACTGAAATGTCGACATCGTTCTTTTCCTTTCGCAAAAATTGTATCGACTGACAACCCACAGAATTAAACATTCTGATGACGAGAAAAAATAAGAAAGAAATTCATGCCATTCTAAGCACATTTTTTTTCCTTTTAAAAAAGATTGATAAAGAAGTAGTTTTAAAATAAAATATCTTTTAACTGTCAGCGAATTCAGCGATCTTATTTTTAAAGCAGGCATTCCCCCCATTATTGCTTGTTCCCCTTATTAAGGTGAATGGGGGAAAAGGGAATATCCACTTTTCAAAAGGAATGAGATATTTTTTTTCCCTTAATCGAGGGAAAAAAAGGGAAAAACTATTTTACTTTGCCATGAATTTCATTTTTGTTCGCTTTATTCCTTTTCATATCAGTTCGCATTTCTTCAGAGTAAAATCATTGAGGACGAAAAACGTATTTTTATTTAAAACCAGAGCTCCGTTTTTTTTTAATGTTATTTTATGAAACGTCTTTCAACTTTGAAATAAGAATTTTTAAAAAGCTTAAGGGGCCAGTCAACCATCCCTTGAAAGATATAAAACACGGTAAATGTTTAAATATCTATGTTTAAACGAATCAACTCATTCGAATATTTTGATAGGCATTTTTGGCAACAACTTACAACTGAGGGAATTTTATTTATCTATCACTTGTTTCTCCTGGCACCTTTAAATTTCAAAATTGACAATACCCGAGACAATTTTAAAGGGCTTTGACTATTAATGTAGTATTGTGATTAAGAAAAGGAATTTTTTAGATGATCATCGTTGCACTATTTTGAATCATTGTTGCAATATTTTTCAGTTTTTGCAATAGTTTTCAATGAGTTATAAAATCTGAAAATATAAAAGAATATAGCAGGAAATAGCTAGGAAAGAATATAGCTGACAAAAGCAGGAATAAAAGAAACAAAACTTATGACGAGATAAATTGAAAAATAAAAGCAAGAGATTTTAAGAACAACAGAGAGTTGTTGATTTTCAGAATATAGTTTTGTTTTTCGAATTGAGGTTCATACTAATCCGTTGCGGATTTTTTCTATATTTGTTTGCAAGGTTATTACTATCCCGTTACGGATACTTTAATTTCGTTACTGAACTTGATACGTTAAAGTGTTTTTTTTATTAATTTTTATTTCATTAGTCGTAGAAAAAAAACCTACTTTTAAAAACTCCTCATGGCATAGTGGTTTCTGCCTAAATTATTGGTTCTATCTTCAACCCTAATCGATTCCGAAATATTTCTTGACTCCCATTGACTTCAAAATGTTATCAAAAGTATGATTTTTTGCAAGCGATTTTAATTTTACTCAGAGTCATTTCCTTGGTGCAGGAATGTCAGCGTCATGAAAATCGGATCGATAAATAAAATTTAGCGTCAATAAAAATAACCCCTTCTGAAATAATTACGTGTGAAAACAAATTTACAAATTATGAAAGATAGGATTATTTTAAATATAAATAAGCAATTATGTTTTCTTAAAAAAAAAAAAAAAAGAAAGAAAAAAAAAAAAAAAAAAACTTGCATACAATTTTATATCATGAATACGGTCAGTGTGCGGGTGGGTGACCACTTGGATCAGTCTGCGTAGGGACCGAGGATGTGCGGTATTGGTCCTCGTTAAACTGTGCTACCATAAAGTGCTCGACTTCGCGCGCAGGTCGTCGGGCTACCGAAGCAGGGGTGCCATCCCCTCCGCTGAGGATCAAAATTGTGATGGCATGTCTTCGGATCATCCTCCGGGATGTTTCCCAGACCGTCGCTAATAGCCCATTGTGCAGCTCTAGTGCGACGTAAATTAACAACAATAACAACAACAACTTAAAAAAAAATGAGAGGTTTGTTTATTTGAGATGTTTAGTTTTTTTTTCAAAAATTAAACTAATTTAACTAAATCATTGATAGCTTCGTCATTAGTGCTCAGAGATCGTCAAAAAGAGCTCTCCTAATAAGAGACACTAAAATATTTTCAATACATTTGAATCCACTTATTTGTTTTGTTAATATTTTCCTTTATTTTGATATATTTTCGTGTTTCCTTATTTAAATTTTTCAGTGGTTGGTGTGAGGGTCTGTCCGATCACAGGGAGAGGTTTTGATGGTCTCTCCCAAAGGTTTTCTTCAATACAAAGTCAATGGAAAAAATTCCGTTTCTCTCGCAAATGGTCGTAAATAGAGGAGGTCGCTGCACAGAGATGGTGATTCCTGCAGGTCTCACTGCATTAAAATTAAATTAATTAAAAATAAATTACGAATAAATAAATTATAAATAAATAAATTATAAATAAATAAATTATAAATAAGTGAATTATAAATAAATTAATTATAAATAAATTATGAATAAATTAATTTACTATGAATAAATTGGCTATAAATAATTAAATAATAAATAAATAAATTAATTTACTATAAATAAATTGGTTATAAATAATTAAATAATAAATAAATTAATTAAATTACTATAAATAAAATGGTTATAAATAATTAAATAATAGATAAATAAATTAATTATAAATTTTATGATAGCAACTATACGTATTTTAGTAAAAATAACATTAAAAAATTATTCTATAGAGAGGCATAGATTTTTAAAGCTTCGTACACATTTTCAACATGAAACTCGCTTTAACTCATCAAATACAAAAACGAGGAGCTCACACAAAAAAAGGCGTTGACATTTATTAACTATGCTACAAGAACATAAATTGAGGAATTTGGAAAACCCTTTTGTTGACACTAGCCTCCAAAATGTCGAGAGGAATTGGTTTCGCTTCAAGGTATGTGAGGAAAGAAGTGGTGTCGAGATTAGGTTTCTGTGGTTACGGTTTCCTAGATTGGGGGAGCACAATTTTTTTTTATCTCTCATGTTTCTATCCTTACACAATTGTATGTGTTAGAAACCTAGTCAATCTTCCTTCATAGATTTTTTTATTTATTAATTTTTATTTACGTTGGTTGGTTCACCATTATTTAATACTTACTAAACAACATCCAGTTAATGAAACTGTCGATGTTTCTGAACATTATTTATTCTTAAAGGATATAGCGTTCTGATTAAAATGTTTCCTATTAATTCGGATAAATATAAATGTTTTCGACAAGTTTCGATAAATGAAAATATTTTCCTCAAATTTCGATAAATAAAAATGTTTTTTATACAGTTCAATGAATAAAAATGTGTTCTGTAAATTTTGATAGATAAAAATGTTTCCTATAAATCATGAAATGCTGAAATGGCTCAGATGCAGTAGTTCAAATCAAAAAGCAAAAGTATTGAATTTGCTTTTTTTATTTATGCATATTTTTCACCGTTATTTAATACCTAATAAACAGCAACCAGATTGTGAAAATATAGTTGTCCACAGTTAATTCACTTTTTTACGAGGCTAATTCATTTCATAGTTAATAATTTTTTCCCTACATTTCGATACATAAAAATGTAAATAAATAAAAAATTCACCCTCGATTTAACGTACTTTTATTTAACGAATTCCCCGATTTAACGAATTTTTTTTTCTTTCCCGACCAAAAGGGTGCCGAAATCCTCTAATTTAATGATTTTTATCTTCGATTTAACGAACAACAATCGCTGGAAAAAAAATTAACACATAAAAATAAAACTTTGATTTTTCTGCTCTTAAAATTCTGAATATTTCACACCTTAATCCAAGTGTGTAATTATATGTATGCATTAAATTTTGAAAGAGCAAGTAGAGTTAAAAAATTAATATCATTTTAAAGTTGATTTCCTAACGCATAACTTATACTTTTTAAGCTCGCAGTTAACAATAATCACTTTTTTTCATATTTGTGTATCTAAGCGTATTTTGGCATTGATATTTTTATAAAATACTCTTTACAAGAATTGATATTCGATTTAGCGAATTGCTTCGACTTAATGAACGAGTTTGTCGGCCCCAATCAGTTCGTTAAATCGAGGCCCAACTGTATTTCCTTTTTTACACGAGTTGATTCATTCGTTATTATTTTTAATGTCATTAAACAGTTTAAAAAAACAATTTAGTTTCAAAATACCAGTATTTAAAGTCCAGAGTTTCGTCATCTATTTATGACAAAAAATTTAATTTTCGGCTCATATTTCTTAACATTCATTTATTTTTCTACAAATTTCCTTTTCAAGGCGTCTTAAAAAAATACAAGCTACGGAAATTTATCTTTTGACAGTAAAAACCTTTTTTTTAATGATGTTTAATGATTTAAAAGTTTTAAGGAACATTTTGTAATCCACCTGGGAAATAGAAACGTGCTATATAATAATACAGATAAATTTATTTTAATCATAAATCTCATAAAAAAAATAAAAATCTGAAGCGATGTATTATTTTTACTGGAAAAAATAAGAGAACATACGAAATGATTGCTTAGTAACAGAATATCTGATGTAGTTTCTCTCTTAAAGATTTCATAAAATTTCATTTAAAAAAATCTTTAAAAATGTGATCTTTTAAATATTGTCCTACACTCATAATAATTCCTTAGCACTTTGTCAAAAATAAGTTTCACGAAATTTCGGAAACAATGTTGGTTTTCCCTCGTTCGTTGAACTGTAAAGGAGAAACACTTTTACAGTGCTTCAAAATATCCGCGAAGGATTTTTCTCAGTATTAAAAATAGCATTATTAGCTCCGCTTTATAACATTATAAGCTATAGTTTATGGTATTATAAACTCCTCAGTATTATAAGCTCCGTGCTATTTTGGATGTTCGATTTAAAGCTATATTATGTTTTGCTAAGCTAAGAGACTTAGAATATTTTGGAATATTAAAAAAAAAATTAACATTCGAGAATTATTACACGCTATTAGGTTATCCTCATAGATAGTTAATAAGTAAAACTACTTCTCATTCATTATTCTTATGGCGTCGCATATTCTGTATTCATAAGATTATTTTTTCATTAAATAGTATGATTGATGATTTTTCAAATCATGTATGCATTCAGTCATTTCCGTACGATTAATACATTAACAAAATGCTCTTAGATAAAATTTTTGTTTTATATCCGTCGTTGAACAGCCGACCCAATTTTGGGTTTACGACTACTAATGTTCAACTCCGTTGTCTTGTCATTTTTAACCCAATCCAGAAGACAAGAGAACTCCTGGATCAACTATTGGGTGAAATTTTACCTTCGTGGAAGACTTGTTTCGATGGAACTAACCAGCATTTGTGTTACGTGGAGAGGAAGACCACGGGAACTTCCCACGTTCAGCCTGATGGCAAGGGGACTCTAATCCATGATCCATCTACCACTGAGGATATTTCATGTCAGCACTGAGATCTGTGCGAGCTGCATGCGAAATTTGACCAGCCATCGCTGGGATTCGAACCCGTTTCACCTCATTGGAAGGCGAAAGCTCTATCCTTTTTGTCCCTATCCTTAGCTCTAAACTTTTTGAATACTAATTAGCAAATAATAAGTATTAATACAAATATCTGAAAATTGTAACAAATACACATCTTTCTGCTCTAGCATATAAAAAAATAATGAAAGAATAATAAATATTGTTCCTTGCAGACGATTTTCTTCTACAGTAAATATATATATATATATATATATATCACATTTGATTTGTTAATGACATGTCAACACAAGTCATTTTTAGTGGTCCAATCAAATCCAATGCTTTTGCAGCGTCTTATAGTTGTTTCTTTTTCAAGATCGAATGTTCTCCTTATTTATCGAAATATATCATCTAGTCTAGGATTCAAGTACAAGAATTCGAAACTATAAACTTTTTGTAACAATTCTCTGATATTTATCGTAAAAGATAGAACGATTTAAATTTCTGTTTGACGCGTTTATCTTTTGAATTGTTTTTAAAGCATATTTGTATAATTTGATGACGAATTAAAATGGAACAATATGCAGTCGCGAAAATTCTATATCGCAATGGTCTTTTCTGAACTTACAACGAAGTACAGTCTTAAAAAAACCAAGGCAGAAAACAGATTGAGTCGCTAATGCTACAGGTATGTAAGTCAACGGAAAAAACATTTTTTGAATTAGAAATCGTTTTACTCGTTGCCATGACAACACATAGCTTAAGACTTTCAATTCATCCCGTAATAGTAGGGAAACAAAATGCTGCAGTTTGTTTAAATAGGGAAATAGAAATAATGATGTGTCTTTTCATAAATTCCTCTCAAAATTGTTTTTAGAATTTTATTTACGAAAAGGGTTGAAATATCACCTTTTCTTTGAAATAATTTCGAAACATGCCTTCTAGATCAATGTCGTTAAAAAAAGATTACACATAACTACATAAGCTGTCTCCAATATGCATGCATGTACACACAACAATATTATGTTTAGCATAGCAGTGTACAGAGTACCAAAAAAAAAAGCCACCTTGAATAACTTTTGGTCTAATTGTTAGATCTTCACGTTTCGGAACTCAATCTTAATGGTTTGAGGGAGTGACCTCAAATATGCTAATTAATTAGTGCAGACGATATTTTAAGTTGCTTAATTCGACACAAGAACGCACTTTTTTCAGAACAACCATTTTCCTCCTGGATTCGGATTTCTGAGCCCCAAAATATAGGGAGAAAACCGCAATCTGGGAAATATTTTCCCCACAATTTGGTCAGGAGAGAGATAAAAATTTTGGACTCCTTAATGTGTTAATTTTACTTTTTGCGTATTTAGCAAAATCACTAGAAGCTTTCGAAGCGAAATATTTTTACACACAATTATTAAATTATTTTATCCGAAGATAATTCCAAGCAAAAATATAAATTTCATTAAATATTTAGCAATTTTTATTATTTTATTTAATAATAGGCGAAAATACTTTGAATTATAAGGCATACAGTGTAAAGTAAGTAATTTTACTAGGCAAAATACAAAATTTGACCAAAATTGGTTGTATAGTTTCTGAGAAATCGAATTTTAACCATACGACTTTTTTAAAATTCAATTTCTCAGGTACTATTCAACAGATTTCTCTCCAATTTTGTATTTTGCGTTGTGAAACTACATAATTTAAAATTATGTAAAAATGCATGCCTTACAATTCAGAAATTGTTCAACCATTATCAAATAAAATAATAAAAAATTATAAATATTTAATAAAATTTATTTTTTGCGAGGTATTATACATGGACAAACTAATTTAATAAATGTGTCCAAAATTTTTTTACCGCTCAATAAATGTGTTTTCAATTAATAGAAATATATTTCTCAATTCAATTAGTTTTATGTTAAAATGATAAAAAACTAAGACTAACATTAAGGGGTCCAAACTTGGTATTGCTTTTTTGACCAAACTAATCTGACCAAATTATTGCGCTTAAAGTGTTTCGATTCCCTTAAAAAAATCTCGATACGTAGATAAATAAGTAAAGTGAAATTAACATTAAAATGTTAAAGATTTGGACTGTTCTCCTGATTACAGGGACTCAATTTTATGAATTGCGACGACGCCCCATATTATTTTGAAGGTCAAATTTACGAACACGTTGAAAAAATCCAAACACGTTGAAAGCATACCAACCGCGTCCAAAACACGTTAAAGAAAATCAACCACGTCCAAAACACGTTGAAAGAAAACCAACCACGCCCAAAAACACGTTGAAAGAATACCAACCACGTCCAAAACACGTTGAAAGAAAACCAACCACGTCCAAAACGCGTTGAAAGAATACCAACCACGTCCAAAACGCGTTGAAAGAATACCAACCACGTCCAAAACACGTTGAAAGAATACCAACCACGTCCAAAACACGTTGAATGAAAACCAACCACGTCCAAAACACGTTGAAAGAATACCAACCACGTCCAAAACACGTTGAAAGAAAGTTAAGGTTATCCAGGGAAAATTCGTTTCTATTTAATTTGTTTTTTGTCTGATTTTATGATTTAAAAACTTGTTCACCCTAATTAGCATATTGAAGGGTTAGACCTTCAAACCATTCAGATTGAGTCTTTGCAAGTTAAATTCCGATAATTAAATTTAAAAAAAATATTCAATGTGTTAGCTTTTTTTTTTATTTATTTATTTTTTTGCGTACTGTACGTCAAATATTTGTCAAAGTTCCAGTCGAGGTTCAATCTCAAATTAAAAAACTTTTCTTTTACAAAAAAGCCGTTTTTAATCATTTTGTTTACTCATATTTGTATGCAATACTTTTTGTTATACTTTTTCTTTGTATGTAAGATTCAGTTTCTTTTTTAATAATTTTTTTAATAACTTCATAGGAAATGGATTTCCATGAGAACCCTGATATAACGAATGAATTGTATACAACGTTTAATTCCTTATAAGCGATTTTTCTGAAGTTCGACTACAAGTCATCAAGTTTTTCTCACATTTCTTTAAAAATAAATGCGTCATCTTATTCCATCTCTGCACGATTTCTAACAAAACAATAAGCAAGCTTAAAATAACGCACATGCTTTTACCATGTCAGTAACTAAAAATCCAATCACTAAAACACAAATCATTTCAGCGTACAATGTTATTTTCTTTACATTACGTAATGTTTCACCAATGATGATTCAAAAATGTAACAAAAATTCCGCATTCATCTCCCTTCGAAAACATAATTCAATTCCAGTTATAAGATCTTAGAATACTTCGAAGGGAAAAAAAAGAAGCATTGTCTTTAAAAGATTTTCAAAAGATGTAAATAAGCTTTCTAGGATCTAAATGAAATAGCTCAAGAAATCGAAAGACTGAAAGGAAAGGTATTCGAAATCTGTACAATTTTTATTCCCAATTGGCAGAAGGGAAAAAAATAGTGTTTTCACTACACCAGGTGGGGTTTCAGTTGTTAGAATTGATTTATGAGTTCCGTCTCACACGTGAAAAGTGTCGGATTTCATCTGCTGATTTCTTTTTAAAGGCGAAAATGGGTGGGCCACACGTTTATTTCTTATTGTTTTTTTCTTTCTTTTTCTACTTAACTGTGTAACGGAACTCTTTCAGGAAATAATATATTATTTTCCTAAACGGTATGTTGGTCACTAACACGATAAGAATGGATGACGTTTTAAACCAAAATTAGTCATTTTTCGTTTTTTCTCGATGTTAACTGCTTCAATTATAGCGTTAATGTTTTATGAGAAGAAAGTACAAAATTATATCTTTATTCGAAAGATTGGATGAGGAAGGTACTAAGTTTTATCTTAATCAAAAAGCACAGGTAAAGAAGGCAGGAAGTCTTTTACTTAACTAAAGAGCTAGTGAAAGGAAGGTACTATGTTTTATATTAATCAAAAAACAGGGATTAAGAAGGTAAGAAATCTTCTACTTAACTAAAGAGCTAGTGAAAGGAAGGTACTAAGTTTTATCTTAATCAAAAAGCATAGGTAAAGAAGGTAGGAAATCTTTTACTTAACTAAAGAGCTAGTGAAAGGAAGGTACTGAGTTTTATATTAATCAAAAAACAGGGATTAAGAAGGTAAGAAATCTTCTACTTAACTAAAGAGCTAGTGAAAGGAAGGTACTGAGTTTTATCTTAATCAAAAAGCATAGGTAAAGAAGGTAGGAAGTCTTTTACTTAAGTAAAGAGCTAGTGAAAGGAAGGTACTGAGTTTTATCTTAATCAAAAAGCATAGGTAAAGAAGGTAGGAAGTCTTTTACTTAAGTAAAGAGCTAGTGAAAGGAAGGTACTGAGTTTTATCTTAATCAAAAAGCATAGGTAAAGAAGGTAGGAAGTCTTTTACTTAAGTAAAGAGCTAGTGAAAGGAAGGTACTGAGTTTTATCTTAATCAAAAAGCATAGGTAAAGAAGGTAGGAAGTCTTTTACTTAAGTAAAGAGCTAGTGAAAGGAAGGTACTGAGTTTTATCTTAATCAAAAAGCATAGGTAAAGAAGGTAGGAAGTCTTTTACTTAAGTAAAGAGCTAGTGAAAGGAAGGTACTGAGTTTTATCTTAATCAAAAAGCATAGGTAAAGAAGGTAGGAAGTCTTTTACTTAAGTAAAGAGCTAGTGAAAGGAAGGTACTGAGTTTTATCTTAATCAAAAAGCATAGGTAAAGAAGGTAGGAAGTCTTTTACTTAAGTAAAGAGCTAGTGAAAGGAAGGTACTGAGTTTTATCTTAATCAAAAAGCATAGGTAAAGAAGGTAGGAAGTCTTTTACTTAAGTAAAGAGCTAGTGAAAGGAAGGTACTGAGTTTTATCTTAATCAAAAAGCACAGGTAAAGAAGGTAGGAAGTCTTTTACTTAAGTAAAGAGCTAGTGAAAGGAAGGTACTGAGTTTTATCTTAATCAAAAAGCATAGGTAAAGAAGGTAGGAAGTCTTTTACTTAAGTAAAGAGCTAGTGAAAGGAAGGTACTGAGTTTTATCTTAATCAAAAAGCATAGGTAAAGAAGGTAGGAAGTCTTTTACTTAAGTAAAGAGCTAGTGAAAGGAAGGTACTGAGTTTTATCTTAATCAAAAAGCACAGGTAAAGAAGGTAGGAAGTCTTTTACTTAAGTAAAGAGCTAGTGAAAGGAAGGTACTGAGTTTTATCTTAATCAAAAAGCATAGGTAAAGAAGGTAGGAAGTCTTTTACTTAAGTAAAGAGCTAGTGAAAGGAAGGTACTGAGTTTTATCTTAATCAAAAAGCATAGGTAAAGAAGGTAGGAAGTCTTTTACTTAAGTAAAGAGCTAGTGAAAGGAAGGTACTGAGTTTTATCTTAATCAAAAAGCACAGGTAAAGAAGGTAGGAAGTCTTTTACTTAAGTAAAGAGCTAGTGAAAGGAAGGTACTGAGTTTTATCTTAATCAAAAAGCATAGGTAAAGAAGGTAGGAAGTCTTTTACTTAAGTAAAGAGCTAGTGAAAGGAAGGTACTGAGTTTTATCTTAATCAAAAAGCATAGGTAAAGAAGGTAGGAAGTCTTTTACTTAAGTAAAGAGCTAGTGAAAGGAAGGTACTGAGTTTTATCTTAATCAAAAAGCACAGGTAAAGAAGGTAGGAAGTCTTTTACTTAAGTAAAGAGCTAGTGAAAGGAAGGTACTGAGTTTTATCTTAATCAAAAAGCATAGGTAAAGAAGGTAGGAAGTCTTTTACTTAAGTAAAGAGCTAGTGAAAGGAAGGTACTGAGTTTTATCTTAATCAAAAAGCACAGGTAAAGAAGGTAGGAAGTCTTTTACTTAAGTAAAGAGCTAGTGAAAGGAAGGTACTGAGTTTTATCTTAATCAAAAAGCATAGGTAAAGAAGGTAGGAAGTCTTTTACTTAAGTAAAGAGCTAGTGAAAGGAAGGTACTGAGTTTTATCTTAATCAAAAAGCATAGGTAAAGAAGGTAGGAAGTCTTTTACTTAAGTAAAGAGCTAGTGAAAGGAAGGTACTGAGTTTTATCTTAATCAAAAAGCATAGGTAAAGAAGGTAGGAAGTCTTTTACTTAAGTAAAGAGCTAGTGAAAGGAAGGTACTGAGTTTTATCTTAATCAAAAAGCACAGGTAAAGAAGGTAGGAAGTCTTTTACTTAAGTAAAGAGCTAGTGAAAGGAAGGTACTGAGTTTTATCTTAATCAAAAAGCATAGGTAAAGAAGGTAGGAAGTCTTTTACTTAAGTAAAGAGCTAGTGAAAGGAAGGTACTGAGTTTTATCTTAATCAAAAAGCATAGGTAAAGAAGGTAGGAAGTCTTTTACTTAAGTAAAGAGCTAGTGAAAGGAAGGTACTGAGTTTTATCTTAATCAAAAAGCATAGGTAAAGAAGGTAGGAAGTCTTTTACTTAAGTAAAGAGCTAGTGAAAGGAAGGTACTGAGTTTTATCTTAATCAAAAAGCATAGGTAAAGAAGGTAGGAAGTCTTTTACTTAAGTAAAGAGCTAGTGAAAGGAAGGTACTGAGTTTTATCTTAATCAAAAAGCACAGGTAAAGAAGGTAGGAAGTCTTTTACTTAAGTAAAGAGCTAGTGAAAGGAAGGTACTGAGTTTTATCTTAATCAAAAAGCATAGGTAAAGAAGGTAGGAAGTCTTTTACTTAAGTAAAGAGCTAGTGAAAGGAAGGTACTGAGTTTTATCTTAATCAAAAAGCATAGGTAAAGAAGGTAGGAAGTCTTTTACTTAAGTAAAGAGCTAGTGAAAGGAAGGTACTGAGTTTTATCTTAATCAAAAAGCATAGGTAAAGAAGGTAGGAAGTCTTTTACTTAAGTAAAGAGCTAGTGAAAGGAAGGTACTGAGTTTTATCTTAATCAAAAAGCATAGGTAAAGAAGGTAGGAAGTCTTTTACTTAAGTAAAGAGCTAGTGAAAGGAAGGTACTGAGTTTTATCTTAATCAAAAAGCATAGGTAAAGAAGGTAGGAAGTCTTTTACTTAAGTAAAGAGCTAGTGAAAGGAAGGTACTGAGTTTTATCTTAATCAAAAAGCATAGGTAAAGAAGGTAGGAAGTCTTTTACTTAAGTAAAGAGCTAGTGAAAGGAAGGTACTGAGTTTTATCTTAATCAAAAAGCATAGGTAAAGAAGGTAGGAAGTCTTTTACTTAAGTAAAGAGCTAGTGAAAGGAAGGTACTGAGTTTTATCTTAATCAAAAAGCATAGGTAAAGAAGGTAGGAAGTCTTTTACTTAAGTAAAGAGCTAGTGAAAGGAAGGTACTGAGTTTTATCTTAATCAAAAAGCATAGGTAAAGAAGGTAGGAAGTCTTTTACTTAAGTAAAGAGCTAGTGAAAGGAAGGTACTGAGTTTTATCTTAATCAAAAAGCATAGGTAAAGAAGGTAGGAAGTCTTTTACTTAAGTAAAGAGCTAGTGAAAGGAAGGTACTGAGTTTTATCTTAATCAAAAAGCATAGGTAAAGAAGGTAGGAAGTCTTTTACTTAAGTAAAGAGCTAGTGAAAGGAAGGTACTGAGTTTTATCTTAATCAAAAAGCATAGGTAAAGAAGGTAGGAAGTCTTTTACTTAAGTAAAGAGCTAGTGAAAGGAAGGTACTGAGTTTTATCTTAATCAAAAAGCATAGGTAAAGAAGGTAGGAAGTCTTTTACTTAAGTAAAGAGCTAGTGAAAGGAAGGTACTGAGTTTTATCTTAATCAAAAAGCATAGGTAAAGAAGGTAGGAAGTCTTTTACTTAAGTAAAGAGCTAGTGAAAGGAAGGTACTGAGTTTTATCTTAATCAAAAAGCATAGGTAAAGAAGGTAGGAAGTCTTTTACTTAAGTAAAGAGCTAGTGAAAGGAAGGTACTGAGTTTTATCTTAATCAAAAAGCATAGGTAAAGAAGGTAGGAAGTCTTTTACTTAAGTAAAGAGCTAGTGAAAGGAAGGTACTGAGTTTTATCTTAATCAAAAAGCATAGGTAAAGAAGGTAGGAAGTCTTTTACTTAAGTAAAGAGCTAGTGAAAGGAAGGTACTGAGTTTTATCTTAATCAAAAAGCATAGGTAAAGAAGGTAGGAAGTCTTTTACTTAAGTAAAGAGCTAGTGAAAGGAAGGTACTGAGTTTTATCTTAATCAAAAAGCATAGGTAAAGAAGGTAGGAAGTCTTTTACTTAAGTAAAGAGCTAGTGAAAGGAAGGTACTGAGTTTTATCTTAATCAAAAAGCATAGGTAAAGAAGGTAGGAAGTCTTTTACTTAAGTAAAGAGCTAGTGAAAGGAAGGTACTGAGTTTTATCTTAATCAAAAAGCATAGGTAAAGAAGGTAGGAAGTCTTTTACTTAAGTAAAGAGCTAGTGAAAGGAAGGTACTGAGTTTTATCTTAATCAAAAAGCATAGGTAAAGAAGGTAGGAAGTCTTTTACTTAAGTAAAGAGCTAGTGAAAGGAAGGTACTGAGTTTTATCTTAATCAAAAAGCATAGGTAAAGAAGGTAGGAAGTCTTTTACTTAAGTAAAGAGCTAGTGAAAGGAAGGTACTGAGTTTTATCTTAATCAAAAAGCATAGGTAAAGAAGGTAGGAAGTCTTTTACTTAAGTAAAGAGCTAGTGAAAGGAAGGTACTGAGTTTTATCTTAATCAAAAAGCATAGGTAAAGAAGGTAGGAAGTCTTTTACTTAAGTAAAGAGCTAGTGAAAGGAAGGTACTGAGTTTTATCTTAATCAAAAAGCATAGGTAAAGAAGGTAGGAAGTCTTTTACTTAAGTAAAGAGCTAGTGAAAGGAAGGTACTGAGTTTTATCTTAATCAAAAAGCATAGGTAAAGAAGGTAGGAAGTCTTTTACTTAAGTAAAGAGCTAGTGAAAGGAAGGTACTGAGTTTTATCTTAATCAAAAAGCATAGGTAAAGAAGGTAGGAAGTCTTTTACTTAAGTAAAGAGCTAGTGAAAGGAAGGTACTGAGTTTTATCTTAATCAAAAAGCATAGGTAAAGAAGGTAGGAAGTCTTTTACTTAAGTAAAGAGCTAGTGAAAGGAAGGTACTGAGTTTTATCTTAATCAAAAAGCATAGGTAAAGAAGGTAGGAAGTCTTTTACTTAAGTAAAGAGCTAGTGAAAGGAAGGTACTGAGTTTTATCTTAATCAAAAAGCATAGGTAAAGAAGGTAGGAAGTCTTTTACTTAAGTAAAGAGCTAGTGAAAGGAAGGTACTGAGTTTTATCTTAATCAAAAAGCATAGGTAAAGAAGGTAGGAAGTCTTTTACTTAAGTAAAGAGCTAGTGAAAGGAAGGTACTGAGTTTTATCTTAATCAAAAAGCACAGGTAAAGAAGGTAGGAAGTCTTTTACTTAAGTAAAGAGCTAGTGAAAGGAAGGTACTGAGTTTTATCTTAATCAAAAAGCACAGGTAAAGAAGGTAGGAAGTCTTTTACTTAAGTAAAGAGCTAGTGAAAGGAAGGTACTGAGTTTTATCTTAATCAAAAAGCACAGGTAAAGAAGGTAGGAAGTCTTTTACTTAAGTAAAGAGCTAGTGAAAGGAAGGTACTGAGTTTTATCTTAATCAAAAAGCACAGGTAAAGAAGGTAGGAAGTCTTTTACTTAAGTAAAGAGCTAGTGAAAGGAAGGTACTGAGTTTTATCTTAATCAAAAAGCATAGGTAAAGAAGGTAGGAAGTCTTTTACTTAAGTAAAGAGCTAGTGAAAGGAAGGTACTGAGTTTTATCTTAATCAAAAAGCATAGGTAAAGAAGGTAGGAAGTCTTTTACTTAAGTAAAGAGCTAGTGAAAGGAAGGTACTGAGTTTTATCTTAATCAAAAAGCATAGGTAAAGAAGGTAGGAAGTCTTTTACTTAAGTAAAGAGCTAGTGAAAGGAAGGTACTGAGTTTTATCTTAATCAAAAAGCATAGGTAAAGAAGGTAGGAAGTCTTTTACTTAAGTAAAGAGCTAGTGAAAGGAAGGTACTGAGTTTTATCTTAATCAAAAAGCATAGGTAAAGAAGGTAGGAAGTCTTTTACTTAAGTAAAGAGCTAGTGAAAGGAAGGTACTGAGTTTTATCTTAATCAAAAAGCATAGGTAAAGAAGGTAGGAAGTCTTTTACTTAAGTAAAGAGCTAGTGAAAGGAAGGTACTGAGTTTTATCTTAATCAAAAAGCATAGGTAAAGAAGGTAGGAAGTCTTTTACTTAAGTAAAGAGCTAGTGAAAGGAAGGTACTGAGTTTTATCTTAATCAAAAAGCATAGGTAAAGAAGGTAGGAAGTCTTTTACTTAAGTAAAGAGCTAGTGAAAGGAAGGTACTGAGTTTTATCTTAATCAAAAAGCATAGGTAAAGAAGGTAGGAAGTCTTTTACTTAAGTAAAGAGCTAGTGAAAGGAAGGTACTGAGTTTTATCTTAATCAAAAAGCATAGGTAAAGAAGGTAGGAAGTCTTTTACTTAAGTAAAGAGCTAGTGAAAGGAAGGTACTGAGTTTTATCTTAATCAAAAAGCATAGGTAAAGAAGGTAGGAAGTCTTTTACTTAAGTAAAGAGCTAGTGAAAGGAAGGTACTGAGTTTTATCTTAATCAAAAAGCATAGGTAAAGAAGGTAGGAAGTCTTTTACTTAAGTAAAGAGCTAGTGAAAGGAAGGTACTGAGTTTTATCTTAATCAAAAAGCATAGGTAAAGAAGGTAGGAAGTCTTTTACTTAAGTAAAGAGCTAGTGAAAGGAAGGTACTGAGTTTTATCTTAATCAAAAAGCATAGGTAAAGAAGGTAGGAAGTCTTTTACTTAAGTAAAGAGCTAGTGAAAGGAAGGTACTGAGTTTTATCTTAATCAAAAAGCATAGGTAAAGAAGGTAGGAAGTCTTTTACTTAAGTAAAGAGCTAGTGAAAGGAAGGTACTGAGTTTTATCTTAATCAAAAAGCATAGGTAAAGAAGGTAGGAAGTCTTTTACTTAAGTAAAGAGCTAGTGAAAGGAAGGTACTGAGTTTTATCTTAATCAAAAAGCATAGGTAAAGAAGGTAGGAAGTCTTTTACTTAAGTAAAGAGCTAGTGAAAGGAAGGTACTGAGTTTTATCTTAATCAAAAAGCATAGGTAAAGAAGGTAGGAAGTCTTTTACTTAAGTAAAGAGCTAGTGAAAGGAAGGTACTGAGTTTTATCTTAATCAAAAAGCATAGGTAAAGAAGGTAGGAAGTCTTTTACTTAAGTAAAGAGCTAGTGAAAGGAAGGTACTGAGTTTTATCTTAATCAAAAAGCATAGGTAAAGAAGGTAGGAAGTCTTTTACTTAAGTAAAGAGCTAGTGAAAGGAAGGTACTGAGTTTTATCTTAATCAAAAAGCATAGGTAAAGAAGGTAGGAAGTCTTTTACTTAAGTAAAGAGCTAGTGAAAGGAAGGTACTGAGTTTTATCTTAATCAAAAAGCATAGGTAAAGAAGGTAGGAAGTCTTTTACTTAAGTAAAGAGCTAGTGAAAGGAAGGTACTGAGTTTTATCTTAATCAAAAAGCATAGGTAAAGAAGGTAGGAAGTCTTTTACTTAAGTAAAGAGCTAGTGAAAGGAAGGTACTGAGTTTTATCTTAATCAAAAAGCATAGGTAAAGAAGGTAGGAAGTCTTTTACTTAAGTAAAGAGCTAGTGAAAGGAAGGTACTGAGTTTTATCTTAATCAAAAAGCATAGGTAAAGAAGGTAGGAAGTCTTTTACTTAAGTAAAGAGCTAGTGAAAGGAAGGTACTGAGTTTTATCTTAATCAAAAAGCATAGGTAAAGAAGGTAGGAAGTCTTTTACTTAAGTAAAGAGCTAGTGAAAGGAAGGTACTGAGTTTTATCTTAATCAAAAAGCATAGGTAAAGAAGGTAGGAAGTCTTTTACTTAAGTAAAGAGCTAGTGAAAGGAAGGTACTGAGTTTTATCTTAATCAAAAAGCATAGGTAAAGAAGGTAGGAAGTCTTTTACTTAAGTAAAGAGCTAGTGAAAGGAAGGTACTGAGTTTTATCTTAATCAAAAAGCATAGGTAAAGAAGGTAGGAAGTCTTTTACTTAAGTAAAGAGCTAGTGAAAGGAAGGTACTGAGTTTTATCTTAATCAAAAAGCATAGGTAAAGAAGGTAGGAAGTCTTTTACTTAAGTAAAGAGCTAGTGAAAGGAAGGTACTGAGTTTTATCTTAATCAAAAAGCATAGGTAAAGAAGGTAGGAAGTCTTTTACTTAAGTAAAGAGCTAGTGAAAGGAAGGTACTGAGTTTTATCTTAATCAAAAAGCATAGGTAAAGAAGGTAGGAAGTCTTTTACTTAAGTAAAGAGCTAGTGAAAGGAAGGTACTGAGTTTTATCTTAATCAAAAAGCATAGGTAAAGAAGGTAGGAAGTCTTTTACTTAAGTAAAGAGCTAGTGAAAGGAAGGTACTGAGTTTTATCTTAATCAAAAAGCATAGGTAAAGAAGGTAGGAAGTCTTTTACTTAAGTAAAGAGCTAGTGAAAGGAAGGTACTGAGTTTTATCTTAATCAAAAAGCATAGGTAAAGAAGGTAGGAAGTCTTTTACTTAAGTAAAGAGCTAGTGAAAGGAAGGTACTGAGTTTTATCTTAATCAAAAAGCATAGGTAAAGAAGGTAGGAAGTCTTTTACTTAAGTAAAGAGCTAGTGAAAGGAAGGTACTGAGTTTTATCTTAATCAAAAAGCATAGGTAAAGAAGGTAGGAAGTCTTTTACTTAAGTAAAGAGCTAGTGAAAGGAAGGTACTGAGTTTTATCTTAATCAAAAAGCATAGGTAAAGAAGGTAGGAAGTCTTTTACTTAAGTAAAGAGCTAGTGAAAGGAAGGTACTGAGTTTTATCTTAATCAAAAAGCATAGGTAAAGAAGGTAGGAAGTCTTTTACTTAAGTAAAGAGCTAGTGAAAGGAAGGTACTGAGTTTTATCTTAATCAAAAAGCATAGGTAAAGAAGGTAGGAAGTCTTTTACTTAAGTAAAGAGCTAGTGAAAGGAAGGTACTGAGTTTTATCTTAATCAAAAAGCATAGGTAAAGAAGGTAGGAAGTCTTTTACTTAAGTAAAGAGCTAGTGAAAGGAAGGTACTGAGTTTTATCTTAATCAAAAAGCATAGGTAAAGAAGGTAGGAAGTCTTTTACTTAAGTAAAGAGCTAGTGAAAGGAAGGTACTGAGTTTTATCTTAATCAAAAAGCATAGGTAAAGAAGGTAGGAAGTCTTTTACTTAAGTAAAGAGCTAGTGAAAGGAAGGTACTGAGTTTTATCTTAATCAAAAAGCATAGGTAAAGAAGGTAGGAAGTCTTTTACTTAAGTAAAGAGCTAGTGAAAGGAAGGTACTGAGTTTTATCTTAATCAAAAAGCATAGGTAAAGAAGGTAGGAAGTCTTTTACTTAAGTAAAGAGCTAGTGAAAGGAAGGTACTGAGTTTTATCTTAATCAAAAAGCATAGGTAAAGAAGGTAGGAAGTCTTTTACTTAAGTAAAGAGCTAGTGAAAGGAAGGTACTGAGTTTTATCTTAATCAAAAAGCATAGGTAAAGAAGGTAGGAAGTCTTTTACTTAAGTAAAGAGCTAGTGAAAGGAAGGTACTGAGTTTTATCTTAATCAAAAAGCATAGGTAAAGAAGGTAGGAAGTCTTTTACTTAAGTAAAGAGCTAGTGAAAGGAAGGTACTGAGTTTTATCTTAATCAAAAAGCATAGGTAAAGAAGGTAGGAAGTCTTTTACTTAAGTAAAGAGCTAGTGAAAGGAAGGTACTGAGTTTTATCTTAATCAAAAAGCATAGGTAAAGAAGGTAGGAAGTCTTTTACTTAAGTAAAGAGCTAGTGAAAGGAAGGTACTGAGTTTTATATTAATCAAAAAGCATAGGTAAAGAAGGTAGGAAGTCTTTTACTTAAGTAAAGAGCTAGTGAAAGGAAGGTACTGAGTTTTATCTTAATCAAAAAGCATAGGTAAAGAAGGTAGGAAGTCTTTTACTTAAGTAAAGAGCTAGTGAAAGGAAGGTACTGAGTTTTATATTAATCAAAAAGCATAGGTAAAGAAGGTAGGAAGTCTTTTACTTAAGTAAAGAGCTAGTGAAAGGAAGGTACTGAGTTTTATCTTAATCAAAAAGCATAGGTAAAGACGGTAGGAAGTCTTTTACTTAAGTAAAGAGCTAGTGAAAGGAAGGTACTGAGTTTTATCTTAATCAAAAAGCATAGGTAAAGAAGGTAGGAAGTCTTTTACTTAAGTAAAGAGCTAGTGAAAGGAAGGTACTGAGTTTTATCTTAATCAAAAAGCATAGGTAAAGAAGGTAGGAAGTCTTTTACTTAAGTAAAGAGCTAGTGAAAGGAAGGTACTGAGTTTTATCTTAATCAAAAAGCATAGGTAAAGAAGGTAGGAAGTCTTTTACTTAAGTAAAGAGCTAGTGAAAGGAAGGTACTGAGTTTTATCTTAATCAAAAAGCATAGGTAAAGAAGGTAGGAAGTCTTTTACTTAAGTAAAGAGCTAGTGAAAGGAAGGTACTGAGTTTTATCTTAATCAAAAAGCATAGGTAAAGAAGGTAGGAAGTCTTTTACTTAAGTAAAGAGCTAGTGAAAGGAAGGTACTGAGTTTTATCTTAATCAAAAAGCATAGGTAAAGAAGGTAGGAAGTCTTTTACTTAAGTAAAGAGCTAGTGAAAGGAAGGTACTGAGTTTTATCTTAATCAAAAAGCACAGGTAAAGAAGGTAGGAAGTCTTTTACTTAAGTAAAGAGCTAGTGAAAGGAAGGTACTGAGTTTTATCTTAATCAAAAAGCACAGGTAAAGAAGGTAGGAAGTCTTTTACTTAAGTAAAGAGCTAGTGAAAGGAAGGTACTGAGTTTTATCTTAATCAAAAAGCACAGGTAAAGAAGGTAGGAAGTCTTTTACTTAAGTAAAGAGCTAGTGAAAGGAAGGTACTGAGTTTTATCTTAATCAAAAAGCACAGGTAAAGAAGGTAGGAAGTCTTTTACTTAAGTAAAGAGTTAGTGAAAGGAAGGTACTGAGTTTTATCTTAATCAAAAAGCACAGGTAAAGAAGGTAGGAAGTCTTTTACTTAAGTAAAGAGCTAGTGAAAGGAAGGTACTGAGTTTTATCTTAATCAAAAAGCACAGGTAAAGAAGGTAGGAAGTCTTTTACTTAAGTAAAGAGCTAGTGAAAGGAAGGTACTGAGTTTTATCTTAATCAAAAAGCATAGGTAAAGAAGGTAGGAAGTCTTTTACTTAAGTAAAGAGCTAGTGAAAGGAAGGTACTGAGTTTTATCTTAATCAAAAAGCATAGGTAAAGAAGGTAGGAAGTCTTTTACTTAAGTAAAGAGCTAGTGAAAGGAAGGTACTGAGTTTTATATTAATCAAAAAGCATAGGTAAAGAAGGTAGGAAGTCTTTTACTTAAGTAAAGAGCTAGTGAAAGGAAGGTACTGAGTTTTATCTTAATCAAAAAGCATAGGTAAAGAAGGTAGGAAGTCTTTTACTTAAGTAAAGAGCTAGTGAAAGGAAGGTACTGAGTTTTATATTAATCAAAAAGCATAGGTAAAGAAGGTAGGAAGTCTTTTACTTAAGTAAAGAGCTAGTGAAAGGAAGGTACTGAGTTTTATCTTAATCAAAAAGCATAGGTAAAGACGGTAGGAAGTCTTTTACTTAAGTAAAGAGCTAGTGAAAGGAAGGTACTGAGTTTTATCTTAATCAAAAAGCATAGGTAAAGAAGGTAGGAAGTCTTTTACTTAAGTAAAGAGCTAGTGAAAGGAAGGTACTGAGTTTTATCTTAATCAAAAAGCATAGGTAAAGAAGGTAGGAAGTCTTTTACTTAAGTAAAGAGCTAGTGAAAGGAAGGTACTGAGTTTTATCTTAATCAAAAAGCATAGGTAAAGAAGGTAGGAAGTCTTTTACTTAAGTAAAGAGCTAGTGAAAGGAAGGTACTGAGTTTTATCTTAATCAAAAAGCATAGGTAAAGAAGGTAGGAAGTCTTTTACTTAAGTAAAGAGCTAGTGAAAGGAAGGTACTGAGTTTTATCTTAATCAAAAAGCATAGGTAAAGAAGGTAGGAAGTCTTTTACTTAAGTAAAGAGCTAGTGAAAGGAAGGTACTGAGTTTTATCTTAATCAAAAAGCATAGGTAAAGAAGGTAGGAAGTCTTTTACTTAAGTAAAGAGCTAGTGAAAGGAAGGTACTGAGTTTTATCTTAATCAAAAAGCATAGGTAAAGAAGGTAGGAAGTCTTTTACTTAAGTAAAGAGCTAGTGAAAGGAAGGTACTGAGTTTTATCTTAATCAAAAAGCATAGGTAAAGAAGGTAGGAAGTCTTTTACTTAAGTAAAGAGCTAGTGAAAGGAAGGTACTGAGTTTTATCTTAATCAAAAAGCATAGGTAAAGAAGGTAGGAAGTCTTTTACTTAAGTAAAGAGCTAGTGAAAGGAAGGTACTGAGTTTTATCTTAATCAAAAAGCACAGGTAAAGAAGGTAGGAAGTCTTTTACTTAAGTAAAGAGCTAGTGAAAGGAAGGTACTGAGTTTTATCTTAATCAAAAAGCATAGGTAAAGAAGGTAGGAAGTCTTTTACTTAAGTAAAGAGCTAGTGAAAGGAAGGTACTGAGTTTTATCTTAATCAAAAAGCACAGGTAAAGAAGGTAGGAAGTCTTTTACTTAAGTAAAGAGCTAGTGAAAGGAAGGTACTGAGTTTTATCTTAATCAAAAAGCATAGGTAAAGAAGGTAGGAAGTCTTTTACTTAAGTAAAGAGCTAGTGAAAGGAAGGTACTGAGTTTTATCTTAATCAAAAAGCATAGGTAAAGAAGGTAGGAAGTCTTTTACTTAAGTAAAGAGCTAGTGAAAGGAAGGTACTGAGTTTTATCTTAATCAAAAAGCATAGGTAAAGAAGGTAGGAAGTCTTTTACTTAAGTAAAGAGCTAGTGAAAGGAAGGTACTGAGTTTTATCTTAATCAAAAAGCATAGGTAAAGAAGGTAGGAAGTCTTTTACTTAAGTAAAGAGCTAGTGAAAGGAAGGTACTGAGTTTTATCTTAATCAAAAAGCATAGGTAAAGAAGGTAGGAAGTCTTTTACTTAAGTAAAGAGCTAGTGAAAGGAAGGTACTGAGTTTTATCTTAATCAAAAAGCATAGGTAAAGAAGGTAGGAAGTCTTTTACTTAAGTAAAGAGCTAGTGAAAGGAAGGTACTGAGTTTTATCTTAATCAAAAAGCATAGGTAAAGAAGGTAGGAAGTCTTTTACTTAAGTAAAGAGCTAGTGAAAGGAAGGTACTGAGTTTTATCTTAATCAAAAAGCATAGGTAAAGAAGGTAGGAAGTCTTTTACTTAAGTAAAGAGCTAGTGAAAGGAAGGTACTGAGTTTTATCTTAATCAAAAAGCATAGGTAAAGAAGGTAGGAAGTCTTTTACTTAAGTAAAGAGCTAGTGAAAGGAAGGTACTGAGTTTTATCTTAATCAAAAAGCATAGGTAAAGAAGGTAGGAAGTCTTTTACTTAAGTAAAGAGCTAGTGAAAGGAAGGTACTGAGTTTTATCTTAATCAAAAAGCATAGGTAAAGAAGGTAGGAAGTCTTTTACTTAAGTAAAGAGCTAGTGAAAGGAAGGTACTGAGTTTTATCTTAATCAAAAAGCATAGGTAAAGAAGGTAGGAAGTCTTTTACTTAAGTAAAGAGCTAGTGAAAGGAAGGTACTGAGTTTTATCTTAATCAAAAAGCATAGGTAAAGAAGGTAGGAAGTCTTTTACTTAAGTAAAGAGCTAGTGAAAGGAAGGTACTGAGTTTTATCTTAATCAAAAAGCATAGGTAAAGAAGGTAGGAAGTCTTTTACTTAAGTAAAGAGCTAGTGAAAGGAAGGTACTGAGTTTTATCTTAATCAAAAAGCATAGGTAAAGAAGGTAGGAAGTCTTTTACTTAAGTAAAGAGCTAGTGAAAGGAAGGTACTGAGTTTTATCTTAATCAAAAAGCATAGGTAAAGAAGGTAGGAAGTCTTTTACTTAAGTAAAGAGCTAGTGAAAGGAAGGTACTGAGTTTTATCTTAATCAAAAAGCATAGGTAAAGAAGGTAGGAAGTCTTTTACTTAAGTAAAGAGCTAGTGAAAGGAAGGTACTGAGTTTTATCTTAATCAAAAAGCATAGGTAAAGAAGGTAGGAAGTCTTTTACTTAAGTAAAGAGCTAGTGAAAGGAAGGTACTGAGTTTTATCTTAATCAAAAAGCATAGGTAAAGAAGGTAGGAAGTCTTTTACTTAAGTAAAGAGCTAGTGAAAGGAAGGTACTGAGTTTTATCTTAATCAAAAAGCACAGGTAAAGAAGGTAGGAAGTCTTTTACTTAAGTAAAGAGCTAGTGATAGGAAGGTACTGAGTTTTATCTTAATCAAAAAGCATAGGTAAAGAAGGTAGAAAGTTTACTAACCTCATGGAGGCAGTTGTTGATTGAGCAGAATATTTTCAATGTTCTCAGGCGACGGGGTCTTTTGGACCTGGTGTATGGCTTTCCTACACCAGGGAGATGAGTAACAACAACAGCAATAGAAAATTTTCTACTTAACTAAAGAGATAGTGAAAGGAAGATGCTAAGTTTTAATATTAATTGAAGCGCTTTAATCAATAGGAGACTTGCTGAAAATTTGGGAGTTGGGGAACTGTTGTTGTCTTACTTGTCCATAAAGCAAGTGATGAAATAATAAATCAATTAAACAACAAACACTCAAACGATGCACTGAGTTCCAATTATTTTTTATAGTCAAGGTCATTGATAGGCTTTGAGAGCCAGCTTCATCATCTCTCAGAAAAATGCTCTGCGTCTTGTGACATCAATATACTTAACATTCTAATAATCAATCACCACCAATGATCATCTTTATTAATGAAAAGTCACCACCACAAACTTGCTGAGTCTCACAAAATAAATTGCTGCATGGAAGCTTGCAAATAAGACAAAAATGGCTTTCACTGCACTTATAACATAAAAAGCTTCTATAAATCTTTTTATGATATCCGAATTAATTATTCGAATCGAAAAACTTTCTCATTATTTTAAAAAGCAACACCTTTTTCTTAAATCTATTTTTGGCTCAAGCGATCATTTAATTGAATGGAAGACATTTTTCCTTTTGCTTTATGTGGGAATCTCGCCAGCTTCTTGATAAACCCATTACAATTACTAAGATTTCCCTCTTTCCCTAAAACGAAGCATATTACGGATTTACTTTGCAAGATTTTCCCTAACATATAATTTAGGAGCACAACTTTTCGTGTACACTTTCATGACTGCTCTGTCTAATAATCAATAAATAAATTTTGTACCCTCCTTCCCTGCCCAAGACCTGTTTTTATCCTTCCACTCGGCAACGATGTTATATATATATAAAACTAATAATAAAAATAACAAGAAACCGGAAAAAAGTTAATAAAAATCCGGAAAATGAAAGATATAATCTTTTCATCAGCTCACACGATTATGTCCGCAAAAGGAGTGCTTTCTAATATTGTATCAATATAGCCAAAACGGAATATATCAATACAATAGTATGAGGAGCACTAAAAAAAAATAGAATTTTTGCGAAAAAATTACAACAAATAAAATAGAACACAATAAGTAAAAATAAAAATAAGTTAAAATGTCACGCAAAAACAGAAAATAAAATATAAAGAAAAAACAGAATAAAGTATGAAATGAAATCTATGAAGCGAATTCAAATGAACTTACATGAACGGGAAATTTTTCAAGAATGATTTAAAATACTTTCGTAACAAGATTGCCAGATTGCAAAATATGAAACCAAAAACGGAAATTGAGGTAAAAGCGTAAGTAGAGGAATTTCGCATTAAAGTGCGTTCTTACTGCAGTACTGAAGTAATAAATAGTGAATCATTGAATTGGAAGATTAGTGTTGAAATATATATTTTATAAAAAATTATTTAGCATTAATTTCCTAGTGCAGATTGCTTTTAAAGTATCTGAAAGGGATGAGGGAGAGGTTATTTTATATAACGGAATATTCTGTTCAAACAAAATTTTTACAAGGATTTTTTTTATTCGTCGAAAAAAAAAATAGCCAGAGGGGCGATTAAACGCCGCAGTCCATACATCACCTTATTTGCAGTTTGTATAGGCATTACAGAAATTTCTTTCTTTCTTCTAACAGAGAAATAAGAGTCTATGATAGAAGAATCCCCAAATCCCAGAAGTACATTGGAAATCAGCATTTACCTCTGTCCATTTCACCGACTTGCATTGCAAAGAAAAAGATCATTGAGTGGGGGGGGGGGGGGGAAGAAGAATAATGACCCCTAATGCGATTGGCTAATCGCTGCGAAACACTTCTATTTTCTATTCTTCCGTCAACGTGGAATAAATCCACATCCGGTAAAGGGAATTAGTCGGCACTAGGATAGAACATTAATAACATAGGGAAAAAAGAGAGAGAGGGAATTTCTTTCTTTTGTTTTTTTCCCCATCATCCGAGAATGGAGAGGAATAATCAGTAGATATCGAGATTAAAGGAGGAATCCTTTACTTTCTCAAACAAAAGGGATTAAAACAGACGGAGTTGGCAATATTTTGTGACTTACGTGGAATTATGCTGAGTCCAGTCTTTTATTAAATTTGTTTTTTTTTTATTCCTCAACATGCAGTCCCGACTTGTAATGAATTCGCTTATTAAACAAAATAACGTAAAGGGTTTATTTGCCAAACAGTGAGAAGCCAAAATATAATATATTTGTAACCGTGATTGACTGAAATCGACATTCACCTGTGAATGTCAACAATCACGTACACTGGTGTAAGAAATTAAGAGAGTTTTGCAGACTGGGTCGATTATCTCTAGGACTACTGGACCGATTTTAAATGAAATTTGATTAGGAGAAACAGCAGTGTTCGGAGTACCGGGTAAATATATACCCGCCAGTGCCACTGATTTCTTAAAAAAACATCAGTGCAGGTTATACCGGGTAAATGTATTCCGGGCAGTGGCACTGAACCTAAAAAATACCACCAGTGTAGATTATACCGAGCAAATGTATTCCGGGCAGTGGCACTGAACCTAAATAAAAACACATCAGTGTAGGTTTGACCGGGCAGGTGTATACCAAGCATTGGCACTTGTATATATTTCGAACATTTACCAAAGCAATCATGTGAGTGTCAACAACCATTCATTTCTGTTTTTCAGAGTAACATATTGATATAATACAACATTAAAAAAGAGAAAAAACTGTTTTTGATGTGATTTATATTTCGTCAAAGAGCCTTTTTATACTAGACAAAGCTCAAAATGAGTGATTAAGATAATAAACATAGCTCAGAATGCGCAATTAAGACAATGGTACATTTGATTTCGAACTTAAAATTTCTCTTAATGAAAACTGTTCTTTTATTTAAGTAGTAAGCCAATGGATAAAAATAAACTAGCAATGAGGCGTCATTTATTTGCCGAAGTCACTCAATATGTTCCTTTTTTTCATGTCTTATTTGAAAAGACTTAAAAAGTAAACAGTTTATTTATCCAAGTTTACTAGGATCCTATAAATTTGTAGTAGTGATATCATATTGACGTTTTGACGAGTTTAGATTGCTAAAAATGACTTTATCGTTTAATGTTCTGAAAATAAGTAGATAGCCTAAGAAGTTGTCCATTCTCCCAAATTCCAAAATTTGGGACTTCATCCCGAAAAAGGTATGCTTAGTGTTTACAAAAGTAAGTAAAAAATTTCTAGTTAAATCAGGATTGAAAATTGAAGAAGCACTCCTATCCGCAAAATAACTTGGGCCCTCATTGAACCAATCTTCACGAATTTGTGGCTCAATAAGGATTCAAAGGGCCGTTATTTATCGATATCGGCCCTATATAAAATTGTTCGATTCACCATATATTTTACAGTCACTTTACAGCCAATATCGGCCGTATATAGAATTGTCAGAATTCCCCCCCCCCGACATTTTATGTTCATTATTCTGCCAATATAGGCCCCCTATTGGTCCTATATAGGCCTATATTGGCACGATATAGGACCCATATTAAAAAATATAGGTATCCCAATATTGGTCTCTCGGTACATGTTCTTACAGGATTCATATTCATCCAATTTTGAGCCCAACTGGGGCCAAAATAAAATTATTGCTAGCAACACTTGTTGCTGAGTCGATTTTTTTAATCATGCATTTCAACTTACGTTTATTTCTTTAAAAATGCGCGTTGGTCCAGTGTCCATTTTCTTAAAAACGCCTTTTCAGCAGCTGTGTCCTGAAACAGAAGCTCACAACCAATTTGTTATTACTGTGTTCGTCCGAAAAGTAATGCCAGTGAGTTGATTAAAAGACATTTTTATAAATTGATTGGTACAGCATAATTTTAGTTTCAAGATAGGTTTCTCCTCTATCGTAGACTTTTCTCGTCGTAGCTTTACGTGCTTCGGTGCCTGTTTGGTGTCCCGAAATGTATGGGATTTGGGGGCTGGGGAGTTTAAATTCGAGTTACAAGGAAGGCAGAGTGGCAGTCTTTTCTTCACACACTTTCATCATTGATCATCAGAATCGCGTCATTGCAGATTGATTGTCAGAATCTCGGGAATGATGCTGTGTTAGTATTTTTAATGCCTGTAACTCAAAATAACGGCCTGAGTTCGTTCGATATTAGTTCAGTTTCTTGGTAGTATTAGACTGCTCATATAATGTCTTGCATATTTATTCCCTCTATATAGGTGGCGCTATGATCACTTTGAGATATGATGTTTTCAAAAACGCTTCTCAAGCTATGCCTATTTTCTAAATCGCGCAAGGGGAGTTGAGCGGGTCTCTCTATCCCGATTGGTGGTTGAAACGTGGCATTTGTTTGCGTTAACAACTGTTCTTTCCATTCTATTTCAAGTAAGCCACGGCCGTCAAGTATCAATTTTCTAAAGTGACACATTCTATATTTTTACACAAAGATTCTTTCACAGAGATTTCAATTCTTTCACTATATATTTCTTACTCAACACAAAGTCAAGGATGGAGCCATGTAGAACATAAATTAATTATTAATAGAAGTTGCCAGGTACACAAAACAAAAATATATCACGGTTACAATAAAATACAGAGACAAATAATAAATCTAAGTTATGCAAAAGATGTAGACGAGAGAGAATTATATTTCAACAAATTCGATGTGTGATACTGCACTGTATTTATTTAACTTCAAGTTGATTAACATTCTAACTTTTGTTGAGAAACATAGCTCAACTTCAACACGCCATTTTGCTTATAAGCGATGAGCTGACTTCATAGGTCACATGTGTGGGTATGCGTGGTCTTGTTCTTCTACGAATAAAAAGATCATTGGTAATGTTACATATGCCTAGATCAATAGATATTTACGAATTCATTTTATATTTTTCGAGTGGATTTTAAGATTAAACAAGCAAAACTTACAGTCCTAGCCTAATTATTAGACTCACTATACTATTCTATGCAAAATCTTAATTATCAGCTAATACTAAACAGCTTTATTGTTTTTACGCGACTGAAACCGGTTTGCACTTGTTTACGTACGTGTATCATTTGGTTAAATTAAGCGATATATAATATAAATTCGACTATTGGATAAATTAGACGATATATTATTTAAATATAGATTATTTATTATATCAGGTATTATACTATTACTAGTGGGCTGCACCCCCTGCTCACTAACGCTCGCCAACCCCCGGAAATTGCTACGCAATCTTATATGGTTTGCTTCGTAAACCAAGCTCGCTTCGCTCGCTACTAACTTAGATACATTTCAAATGCACAAAATTCTAAGAATTCAAAACAATCAATTAAATCCATATATCACAACTTTATTTTTTAAAAAAATTAAATCTTTTTAGTAAATACTAAGTCATTAAAATAAATTTGAATTCAAATAAAGACTCATTTTTCAATGAATAACTAATAACAATAATAAAACAAATAAATTCGTGATATAAATCAAAAATCGTCATATAAATTCGTAATATATAAATTCGCGAAAAAAAGCGCTTTCGACAAAATATTAAAATAGAGATCTATCGACAAAGACTACTCACTTCTGCCTAGCTTAATAGTATGAGAATACCGCAGCTGAATTGTTATTTCAGTTTCCGTTTTTAAAAGCGCTACGTGTTGAGCCATCTCAGCTAGAATTGGCATGTGACATTTTTAGCTGCAATCATGGGTCAATTTTCTAGCGTTGCCATTCGGGGAGTTGTAATCAGGCTTTTTTTTTGTCGCCGTGTAAGAGATATATACGAGGGTTGTAAATTAAATAGTGGCAACTTAACCTTGAAACTCGCAGAAGGGCGGGCATGCGCGAATGGGATATGGGAGCGGTGAGGTGGCACTGTTGTCGATGTGCAGAACGCAAAAAACAGTCATGTTTCTTAGAAGGGCAGCTGGTGTGTGGCGTTAAAGTGAGGAGTTTCGTTTCCATCGCTCTAAAGCATGTTTTCAAAAGGTGATCAGCGGTCTTGGCTTAAAATCGAGGTTGCCCGTGGCAAAAATGCAACAGAATGCTATCGAGGATTAGTGGAAGCCTGTGGCGCAAATGCTTTACCGTATAAGACAGTAGCACGATGGGTTAAAGCATCTCGTCTTTTTTCGTCTTTTGAAAACATGCTTTAGAGCGATGGAAACGAAACTCCTCACTTTAACGCCATACAACAAATACTCTTCTAAGCAGATCGACTGTTTTCTGCACTCTACACATCGACAACAGCGCCACCTCACCGCTCCCATATCCTATTTGCGCATGCCCGCCCTTCTGTGAGTTTCAAGAATAAGTTGCCACTATTTAATTTACAACCCTCGTATATATAGATTATTAGACCAAATTATTAGACACACTGTAGTGCTTCAAAAATGACATGTTTAGCACGAGTTTATATGCAATACTTTTATATTTAAACATACATGTAATGGGTTTTTATTCAGGAGAATTTTTTATATACTTCCTATTTGTATTTATTTTTAACTAGCCGCCAAAGGCGGCCAGCTGTCCGCCACGCTGAAGGTTTTCACAAATAAAGTTTTTTAAAACATAGCAGGAAGTCTGAAGATTAGTGGACAATTAAAGTGTTCCTGTCCAGCAATTTTGTCTTCATATCCAGTTCTGCTGCAAATGTATTATAGCTCTTGAGGATGTTTGAAATTATGTAGCTACAACGCTTAAGAAAAAAAAAACTAAAATGCTAAATACATGAAAAGAACACGAAAACGAATAAATTTTTTATGGTATCAATTTCTATTTCTATATAATTTTTTATGGTATCAAATTCTATTTCTATATCTGTTACGTTAAGCACTCAGGTATTATAATTTGATCTAGTTGAGCTTGTATAATTTTGATCTAGTTGCGCTTTCTACGTCATTTTGTTAACATAGTTTGGTTTGTTATTTAACATCGTTTGGTTTGTTATTTCTAAGTTAACTTTCAAAAAATTGGCTGGCATCAGCATTTTTATTCTTTAAGTTGTTTATTTTTTCTTTTGGAATTCGTTCCTTTTTAGCGAAATGTTTTTCAACCTAATCGAATTCTTTGCCGACTGTTCTCTGTATATATAAAGAAAATAAAGTAAATATTTTTAAAGTGTTGCGAAAAGAATTTTTAGTTGTACAAAGTACTACAATATCGCTATAAAAATTATCGTCTTCGCTTCAGAAAAAAAAAATAGAGCGTGGAAAGAAGAAGAAAAACTTATTATAACAATTATGAACAGCGACAAATATATCAAAGCGAAGCGTTCTATTTACGTATCGAATATGTTGCCACATTTTTAATACGAAAGTTAAACTTTTCTCCACTTTAATAAATGTAAACTAATGCGAACTTTACAATTAAATTATTAATTCCTTCGTATATTATTGGTTTAAGTTGTCGAAAATTAATATTTCAATTGTGAGGTTCGCATTAGCATACATTTATAAGAGTGGGGAAAAGTATATGCATTTTTTAATAATTTATTGAATATGGCTCTTTGAAGACGAAAAAGCAGACGAAAAGCATAGACTTACAAAATGACTGATAACTAAATAACTAATCCAAATTTTTGAAAAAGAAAAAAAATACTTCTTCATTATGTGAAAACACAATTATGGGCCGAGTTTCGTGCCCGGGCGAGGCTTCTGGGGCGATATATTGTGATTACAGACACACACACACACACACACACACACACAGCCGCGTTTATTATTATGTATAGACGTATTGCACTACAATGTTAATTGATAGAAGGACGTAAACAAGTGCAAACAGTCAGATAAAAACAATAAAGCTGTATAGTATCACCTGATAATTAAGATTTTGCATAGAATATTAAAGTGCGTCTAATAATTTGGCCAGAGACAGTATTCAGATGTTCTTTTAATGTCACGGTAGGAAATTTCTTTCAGTTAGCCAATTACTTCGGTTTAGAAATATTTACTTCATTTGGCGCGAAGCAAATGGAATGGAAGAAAAAAATACTTCTTTTTTTTCATCAATCCCATCGCTCCATTCTACATGTATAAAAACTCATTTTATTTGATGAAAACATTGTGTTGAGTTGTTCGTTCGATGAAAAATTCATTCGACGTATTTGCGGAGGGAATGTTTTGCTTCTCGAATATTCCCTCAAACAAAACTGGTTTTTTTTTTTAAGAAACAAATATTAAAAAAAAAGTATTCTCTTAAGATTCTCCATTCTTTTTCCATAATCCACTTTGTTGAAATCTCTGAAGTAAAATTCCACCGCACTCTTTTTCAAAATGGCAGTTTAGTGGGAAAAAATCACGGTTAAATTAAGATTTATTTATGTTTCGAATTTTTTTTTTCTGACTCAAACGCAAAAGCTTCAGGATTTAAGTTGGAATGCAGCGAAGATGGACGGCGAAAAATTTGAAGAACGGTTACAGGAATTTATCGTCATTGTATTAGTCTTTTATTTTTATTCGCCATTGCAATTTATTAAATTTTAATAAGTTAGTAGGTTTCACCTCTGTTTTTTCCCCTCACCAATCCCCGTATTTGCTTTGGATTCGTCATTATTCTTTTTTCTGTCTTAAAAATCGATATTTAGTCTTTTACATATACTTTTTATATAAACAAGAAATTATTATAAATATTTTGTAACATTTTTAAAATTAATTTATTTTACACTTGATACTCAAAATTTTACCTGATTTTAGAAATGTGACCTGTATAATGTACTTTTTTAAAAAAAAACCTTACATTATTATTATCACCAATTTTTTTTAACTTTTTAATTTTTGAAAAAAAAAACACATTTTTTTAGAAGCGACCATGTTGAAAATGCAATAACTAGCCAGTGGTCAGTAGCAAAATTTCCTAGTTTTGTTCTAAGCAAATGATCTTTAGACTTGAGCACTTGAACTTCAAGAAATGGACCACGTATAACCACATGTGACCTATGACGTCAGCACTGGCTAATTATTCATAAGCAAAATGACGTATTAAAGTTCACTTAAAGCCCTCCACATAAATTAGAATGTTAATTATCTCAAAGTTAATTAAATTAGGCGCCGTATTGCACATGGAATTTATTGAATTATAGCAAAATTTCCTAATTTTGTTCTTTGCAACTGATCTTTTGATTTGAGCACTTGCACTTCAAGAAATAGACCACGTATAACCACATGTGACCTATGACGTCAGCACTAGCTAATCATTCATAAGCAAAAGGACGTATTAAAGTTCACTTAAAGCCCTCCACATAAATTAGAATGTTAATTATCTCAAAGTTAATTAAATTAGGCGCCGTATTGCACATGGAATTTATTGAATTATAGCAAAATTTCCTAATTTTGTTCTATGCAACTGATCTTTTGATTTGAGCACTTGCACTTCAAGAAATAGACTACGTATAACCACATGTGACCTATGACGTCAGCACTAGCTAATCATTCATAAGTAAAATGACGTATTAAAGTTCACTTAAAGCCCTCCACATAAATTAGAATGTTAATTATCTCAAAGTTAATTAAATTAGGCGCCGTATTGCACATGGAATTTATTGAATTATAGCAAAATTTCCTAATTTTGTTCTATGCAACTGATCTTTTGATTTGAGCACTTGCACTTCAAGAAATAGACCACGTATAACCACATGTGACCTATGACGTCAGCACTAGCTAATCATTCATAAGCAAAATGCCGTATTAAAGTTTACTTAAAGTCCTACACATAAATTATAATGTTAATTATCGCGAAATTATTTTAATTAAGCGCCTTATCGCACATGGAATTTATTGAAATATAGCTCTTTCTAAGTATCTTACTTAACTTAGATTTATTATTCGTTTATGTATTTTATTGTAACCGTGATAGATTTTTGTTTTGCGCAAATGGCAATTTCGATGCGTAATTAGTTTGTTTATGTTCTACATGGCTTTGTGCCTGTCTTTGTGTTAAGAAATAAATAATTGAAATCGTTGTTAAAGAATCTTTGTGTAAGAATATAGAATGTGTCACTTAAGAGAATTGATACTTGACGGACTTTGCCTACTCGGGATAGAATGGGTAAAGCAGTTGCTAACGTAAGCTGATGTCACATTTCAACAACCAATCAGGATCGAGATACCCACACTACGTCACTTGGAGGCATCCCAATGTTTCCAGACTGGATATCAACTCAATACACTGACATGTCTAAACGTGGATTTCTGGATGCAAAAACGAAGAAAAAAAAAGTGATTATAAAAGTTTTCTTAAAAAATTTTGAAAATGTGTCATGTCAATATATTATGACAAATCTTGCAGGTTATAAAATAGGAATGTAAAATGAATTTAGGTCATTCTTACTTGTCTATATGTTACCTTAAATGATCGAAATCAAGAGAATGTCAACAATCACATCGTTGCTTTGGTGAATGTCCGAAATATTTGTTATATCCTATTTGATATTAATTTATTCGTTGACCTTATTATATTTATATGATATTTTAATATCTAATCAAGATAAATTAGGAGAAACATCAGTATTCGGAGTGCCGGACAAATGTATACCGGGCAGTGGCATTGAACCTTAAAAAAACAACATCAGTGTAGGGTATACTGGGCAAATGTATACCAGGCAGTGGCACTTAACTAGACCTAGTATATATTTCAGACATTTACCAAAGCGACTATGTGATTGTCAACATTCACAGGTGAAAGTCAACAAGAACCAATTTTGGTCATTCACAGTAATAAAGATATGTATAATAAATTCTCATGACCCCATAACCTTTCTATTTTTAAAACCAAAAAAATGTATTAAGAAACTCATCTCTTTTATGTTTTATTAAAGATACACAAAAGCTTTCTGCTTTCGAAACGAGTTTTTATTGAATAAAACTAGTTATATTTTTCAAAATTACAAAAGCTTTTTTTATAACATTTTATTAAGTAAAAGGATATTTGCATGTTTAAAATATCCTCGCTCATTACTGAACAGAAAAAAAAATAATAATTAATTTTAAATCGCAATTGTGTGTAAGTTTCTCGCGCCTCAAATTAAGTTAAGACATTTGTTTTTCCGAAAAATGTTTTTTTCTTTGAGTGGCTCTGTTTCTTGTATTAATAACACAAGCTTTACTGTAATGGCCTTAATTTAATAAAGTAAATTCCACTCAGAAAGATTTCATTTATGTTCCTCAAGCTAGTTTCTTTAGATGAAAATGTTCTATTCGAATAATTAGATTTGCCTCTTAAATTCTTTTTTTTATTCGCAGATATAATATACAATATTTTTTTATTCATTTTTGTGAGTCAATTACCTTTGTTAATTTCTTCGTTGTTTATATTTCAGTTGCACTTAAAATGATTAAGGTGAATTCTCAGCGAACCTTAAAATCTTTAAATTACTTTTCTTGCACTTTTATTAGCAATAAATATCAGAGCCACCTGCTCGGTACGCCTGTCAAAATAATGATGGTTTAGAAACAATTTAATTTTACGGTGTTTTTATTAAGACCGTGAAAAGTATACTCCTCTCTAAAATCATTAATTTTTAAATGTAAATGTAAAGCTAGTTGACCAATTATGATTTGTACTGCCATCTGCTGATAATGCATGAAAACACAGAAGATAAAGTAGAAATGAAGCGTAGGGATAGTAGTTATCGACAATGTCAACTTTCATCTATGAAAATTTACCCCTCTATAGAATCGAGGTAGCATACTAATGAATTGGAATTGTATTTTTGTAGTGGTAGAAACACTACAGTACTCCCCCACTGGAATTATATCTGTGACAGAATTCGATGAAAGGAATATAACTACTTGATTCATTGCTGTTTTGTGAGAAGCCGGGAGAACTGTATTAAAATCACCGTACTTTTTGAGTGCTGATCTGAAAGCTGTATTAAGTTCATGGTTGCTCCTGTGTTGCCTTTAGCAGTCGAGTATATACGTTGTACTTGATCGAGACTAAGAAGCAACAGCGTGAGGAGGACAATGTCGCAGTCACAAGTAGCAAGTCAACTGTACAATGTGGACCATCCATCGAAGTAGGCGTGTTCAGATCAAAGTGGGAGTTTCTGCCAAGGTAGGTGTGCAAAGGTAATAAACGCATGTATAGTTGGGTATAATAATGATTTTTAAACAATTACAATAAAAATGTATTGTACAAATATACATTTATACAAAACAATATAAAAAACAGTATAATTTTCTATCGAACAAGGATTTCCAGGATAATAGTACAATAAAATTTATTGTGAGCCTATATAAATAAAAACATATGATTTTATTTTTAATTTTTATTGAACTTTCTTCAAAAAAAAGTTTCTAAAAGAGATTTGGGTTTGCTGTTCAGATTTAAAATGCTTAACGTAATTTTTTTCTTTTACATAAAGACGCCTGCTAATAGTGGATTTTGAAATTAATTAAATTTTTAATAACAATTGTTAAAGGTTCTTTTAACGTAGGATATTTTAAATATGAAAAATGTTTTAATTATGAAGGTTTAATTTTTAATCATCCGATAACTACAAACGCAATTTATGTACAATGATGTCTTACTAAATATATAATCTCTTATGCCTTCCGATAGTCGGTAAGAAATTTTATATTTTTACCAATGTCGTACTGAAACTTAATATTGTTGTTTTGCAGTCCTTGTTAAAGTCCTTGTTTTGCAGACTACGTTTAAATATCCATATCTTTCCAATGAGGTGAATCGGAATCGAATCCCAGCAATGGCTGCTCGATATATTCCCGCATTAGACTCGCACCGAGCACAGTGTTGACGTAAAATATGCGCAGTTGTTGACTGATCATGAGTTGGAGTCCCCTTGCTTTCAGGCTAACCGTGGGAGGTTCTCGTGGTCTTCCTCTCCATGCAACGCAAATGCGGGTTAGTTCCATCAAAAAATCCTCCACGAAGGCAAATTTCACACAATGCTTGACCCAGCTGTTCACCCGTCTTCTGGATTGGGTTCAAAATTACACGGCTACGGAGTCGGACATTGGGAGTCGTAAATTCAAAATTGTTAAATCATCACTGCGAAAAGTGATTCGCTAGTTTTAAATGTGTTAATTTGAAAAGAATTAAAAAGATTATTGTCTTCTGAATTTACAATATCAGGAAGCTGATTGCAAAGACATATAGATGATTGGACTAAACACCTCAAAACAGGTTTGATTGACTCATGAAATGTGGAGTTGTTTCCAATAAACTCCTCTCTTTTTCCTACGACAATCAAACATGTTTTTAGTGTTCTCCGTCCCAACTTTCTCAGTAGTAATTCATACGTAAGATTAAACTAGTATTTTTCCTATTTTAATTTGTAACTTTTAACGAGAATATCAGGTCCATTTTATTTTTGACAAGAATTCTAAATATTGCGATAGGCGGTCTTAACGAAAACCACGTGCTTTGATTTGAAATATATATTTCTTAATTCCACATTTATTTTTAATCCAAGAGTAGTGAAAACACAGACATAATTTCGTCGTAATAATATGCAAATCTTATTTAAGGATGAAACACTGGAGGAAAAAATATGATTTTATTTAATCTCTGGAAAGAAAAAAAAAACCTAATTTCATCTCTGTGAGAAAACGTGAATCCATAAGTCATTATTCACGAAATAAATAAAGAGTGTCTCCGTGTTGAGTTGTATTATCTATTTATACGGAGAGAACAATAGGTATAAAAATGGAACAAAACAAGGAGGAAAAAAATTTCGAATAGAAGGCGGCGCATGAGATGGAATGAGATATTCCTGTTTTATAATTTATGCAAACGATGTTTGTTCAGTGAGTAGTTGTGAGAAGATGTATTACACCCTTGAGTAAAACATATCTCGTAAAACAAAAGCCCCAAACCCCCATCTCCCTTTACTCCAAAAATAAAAGAAGAACAAAAAATAAAGCTTCACTTTTTATTTATTTATTTTTAGTTTATTCTTTTTTCAACAAAAGAATCTTAACAGAACACAGTTGTGAATGATGTGAAAGTAAAATTCTGTTGATGTTGTCAAACTTTTTCTTAACATTAATTTAAAACTAGCTTTAAAATTTGATTCTAGAAATTTTTTTGTAAATACTTATTTTGTCATGCTGTCTGCGTTTAGTACGACAAACTCCTATTACGGCAAACTTCCCATTATAACGACCGATGCATAGTGCCCCGTTTACTTTACCATAGACGCGATGAATCGTTTATTCATTTGACTCAATCATCTCCCTAAGTCAAAATTCTTGATCGTACCATAAAAAAATACAGATGGTTTCAGGGTGATTCATGATGGTCCAACATCATTTGATGGTCACCATCATCCAAGATTTTTCGCTACGTGTTCATGGTTTTTGACATGCCAACAAATTTCCATCATTCCATGATGGAAAATGCTACTTTAATACTATGATGGTTAACCATCAAGAAAAGTTTGACTCTAATGGTCCAACAATCCAACTATACAGTTCCATGATGGTTTAATCGGAATTCTTGTTGGTTTTCAGGAATATACCATCAAAACAATTTTTTTTTTTTAATGTTGGACCCTCATTAACCAATCTGAATTCCTACATTAAGATGATGGTTGCTCATGATCGATCCAACATTTGATTTCTAAGATGGAAGCTCGTAATGGCTCAACATGAACAAACCATCAAAACACGTTGCTGTTCTAATGTTGGAACATCATAAATCAGTTCGAATTGAGGTGATGGTTACTTATGTTGGTTACCATCAAAAAACATAATGGTTCATGGTGGAATCATTGATGGTTACCATCAAGATTATGTTGGTCCATTAATGGTAAACCATCAAAGATTTTGTTTTGGGTTGGCTTAGAAATTTTTTTGTATAAAGTATTTAAATCATTATTTTCTTTGATGTTACCACAGAATAAATGGTGATAGTAGATATTTTGGTCGTTCATAATTTGTATAACTTTCCTTTTCAGAGGTACCAAACAATAAATTTATTATTTATACTTTTCTTGTTCAAAAATTGACGTCATTATATCTAATGCGGTTTATTTTCGAATAAATAAACGTGGTCTTTAGAGTTATCTCGACTTTTTACGCTATTTATTAAAAAAACTACCGTGTCGAAGAAACTATTATGTTTTTTCACCCATGCAGTAGTTTTTTAAATGATACATTTACGTATATATTAATATTAAAAAAAAAAGCTTTGTTATCATTATTTCAGTTGTTGCCTTGCTTCCAAATTCTTATTAAGTAAAATCAGGTTTTGTCAAAACTAGTCAAGCATTTAGTTATGAGTTAGCATTCACGATATTTTATGTTAACTACGATGTAACAATCTCACGTTGTAATGTCCACTTTCACACGGAAAACTTGGGTCGTTATATTGTGCGTTGAATAACTTGTTATTTTTGTGAAAGTAGGTTTAAAATATTTCTTTAAAAATCTTTATTATCCAATGTCAAAATTTAGAAAAAAACTACTTTCATGGAAGAATAAAGGGTGAGATTACAGGGTGTTCTGTCATTAGCACCCTTTATATATATTTTTAGACTTCCAGTAAAAAGAGAAAATTTAATAGGTATACATATTATGGATCTCAGATTAATATTTAAGACAGTGAAAAACTACAACACAAATCTAATGAAATTATTAAAATTAAAATCTAATGAATCACAAGTGTGGAAGGCGTAATGAAAAATGGCTAAATCATTTTATATGCTATAGGAAATTTGAAGGTGTTTCCAATAGCTTCACTAAAGAATGGTGAAGCGATTCAATTCTATCCATTTCTTAAATACGTAATATATAAAAACTAAAACATAATTCTGAATTATTAGATAATTTTATAAAGTAAAATATCAATACGTATTTGAAATATTCAATACTTTATTCATTATTGAATTTAACTTTTTGCTTTTTTCAATTCCTACTATTAGTTCATACTCTTCCTATATCTTGTTCAAATTTTCAACAGTTCATAAAATACTTTTTATTCATACACTCAAGTTCAAATACCATTTTTTGAACTTGTAGTGAATGGCACTTGATGTTAATACAGTTTTTTCAAATATTAATTCATTAATCGAATAGGGATGAACAAAAAAAAAAGAAATGGATTTTTCTGATGGGTTAAGCGTTAGTCATTGTTTTAAATTTTACTATAAGCGATTCAGTTTTTCACATATTTTAAAGATAACACCAGTGATAATTTCTAACTTATAGCTCTATTTGAACAAAACGATAGTTTATTACCTACATTTAAATATTTGATTATTTTATATTCTCTGTGTCAGATAAATTCAATTCGCGATCGCAACGCTCGAGAACGCCCTCTAGCGGGAGCCTGTAAATATCGGACATTAGTTTAACACGTTTTCATTCAGTTCCATCAGAATCACTGGCAGAGTTGGTCGCCATTTTCTTTACACGAAATAAGAAGCAAAATTTCCCTAAGGAAAAAGCCGAAAAGCTTGAAAAAACTCTCCAGAACATTGTTAAATCTTTCAGAAACAGAACACGCCAAACATTTGAAGGCAATTCCTCAATAATTTTTAACTTCTATTATCAACAAACTTGCAACTGATAACTTCCGATTTCGCTATCGCATACTGTTACAGATGTGTGTTTTAAGGTAAAATGCATTTCTTCTGTCTTCAATTCATTAAAAATTAAAGTGAAGTCAACATTGCTTTCGTCATTCCAATAAATAAATGTGAATTCAGAACGTCAAGAACAGCAATTGTTATAGAATATTCTTCTTTGTTATAGAACGGTATATATTTCTGTATCTATATAATTCGGAAAACAACAATAAAGAATCATCCAAATTACCTGAAATAGTGTCATTTGTGCTGATGATTAATAAATTTTTTATCGTTTTCTTGGTAAGTATATTTTAGTTTTGAAAGAATAGATAATTTCAACTAGAATTCAGCTGTTCTGTTTTAAAGCTACATATTCAAATTCATATCGAGATCTAACAATTATAAAATTTTGATGTGTGGTATGTTATCTAAAAGTAATAAAGGGATAATCTATGCACTTATTATTTGAATATAAAACTTTCAAACGAAGAACATTTCATTAGGAATTCTGCGGATTTACAAAGAAGGTAAGTGTCATGATTTTTATAATAAAAAATTAGCTTGTAAATTTTTTTTTCTTATTTGATGATAGTTCTCAACAGAATGCTTTTTTACGTCTGATTAAGAACTATATGAATAAAAAGAGAAACAGTATGGAAGTTTTTTATTTCAATATGAGGAATTTTTAATATCGTTTTTTTTTTATCCTAAGAATTCCTTATTTTACGTTTTTTAGTTTATAATTTTTTTGATAAAAATTGTTAAAATAATTGTTTTGAAAAATTAAATGGTATAAAATTATGTGCTAATATATACTTCTTGCATATTCTAATATTTGAAGTAATATGATTAAAAAAAGTATGGAATAAAAATTCAGTACTAACGTAATAACGCCACCGCAACTACAGATTTGGCGGTTTTTAAGTGCTACCAATCTACACCAAAAGTTTTGCGACAAATCATAAAATAAAGCACTTTATTTAAAATCAAAGTAGTTTATCGGATTTCGGTGGACAATGGGCAAAATATTTCGCTCCTGAAAAAATAAAATTGCATCTTGTTCTATTTTTGGCAAATCCCAAAGACGCATTTTCGTAGCACTAAAAAATGGTAACAAAAATCGAAGAACAAATCATTTTGTAATTCTTCTGATTTATAAAGCAGGTAAGTGTTAATTTTTATAAAATAAAAAATTTTACTTTTAAGTAACTTTTTTCTTATTTGATGATAGTTTTCTATAGAATGGTTTTCTGCGTCCGATTATGAATCAAAAATGAAAAAACATGAAAGTTGTTTATTTTAATGTAAGGAATTTTTAGAATTGGGGTTTTTTTTTTTTGCTTTGTTTCGTCAGCATTCTTTATTTTACGTTTTTTAGTTTCTAAATAATGATTTTTATTGAAACTTGAAATTTTTTAATAAAAATTGTTGTCAAAAAACCTTTTTTACTAAATTAAATTTCATAAAATTATGAGGCTTATGTATACTATTTGTTCATTTTAATCTTTGAACTAATATGATTCTTATGGAATGTAAAGTTTAAATAGGCCTTTCATGTTATTTCATTAAATTTAGTAGAACTATTTTTCGGGCATTAGGTTTTGACTCTTATAAGAATATACATATTTTTTTCTGTTTATGTGCAAATATTTTTCCGATGTGTTTTGGATATTCCTTCTCTAATAAAAAGAGATACCATTTTGTTTTCGTTTGCATAAGAAAGGATATTAAACATTTTTCTTTTTTAAATTTAATTAGCCACGATAAAAAAGGAACGTTGCAATGCTACACGCTACATTAAAGACGTCTCTAGAGTAAATGAATGACTGTTCATATAGAAATCGCAGGTATTAGTCTCATACAACAACGCCCCCTATAGTTCGTTGCGATCGCGAATAAAGAACATTACGAGTGGTCCACGTCACCAAATTTATTCTTTTACAGTTGTCTGATACCACGCGCCATTTTTAAAAAAATTCCTACTATTTGTTCCCGCTCTCCCTATCTCCCTATATATCTATATATCCGTATATATTTATATATCTAAGAAATCGTTAATAAAATACTTTTAATTAATCCATTCCAGTTCAAATACATTTTCTTAAACTTGAAGTGGATGAGGACGCTTGATGATAATACAGTTTTTTTTCAAATATTAATTCCTTATTAAAATTCAATTAACTTAAGTTTCACATGGGAGAAAAATTTGTAATTATTTAATAAAAAGTAACTGAAATAATTTTTTTCCTTGTTGACCTAAGTAGGAATTGATTTAATTCTTTTTACATATATGTTACCGGCAAAGTATGAAATCCGGCATTGTATAGAATGCCCAGGCATTGTATATAATTAGAATGCCTAAAATCAGCCGGCAAAGTGTGAAATATATTTCACACATCGCCTAGACATTCTATAAAATGCCAAATGAGAAGCCGGCAAAGTATGAAATAAACGTCCTGATGAGGTTATTATGTGAATGATGTGCATGTTACTGTGAATGATCGAAATCGGTGGTTGTTGACTTTCACCAGTGAATGTTGACAATCACATAGTCGCTTTGGTGAATGTTCGAAATATTTATTACATCCGATTTGATATTAATTTATTCGTGGATATAATTACATTTATTGATATTTTAATACTTACTGACAATAGATTAGAAGAAACATCAGTGTTTAGAGTATCGGGCAAATATATACCGAGCAATGGCACTTGACCTTAAAAAAAAATCAGTGTAGGTTATACCGGGCAGTGGCACTTAACTAGACCTAGTATATATTTTGGACATTAAACAAAGGTCTAGTCATACTAAGTCTAGTTAAGTGCCACTGCCCGGTAAACATTTGCCCGGTATACCCTACACTGATGTTTTTTTAAGATTCAGTGACATTGTCCGGTATACATTTGCCCGGTATACCCTACACTGATGTTTTTTAAGGTTCAGTGCCACTGCCCGGTATACCCTACACTGATGTTTTTTTTAAAGATCAAATGCCATTGCCCGGTATACATTTGCCCGATACTCCAAAACACTGATGTTTCTTCCAATCTATCGTTAGTAAGTATTAAAATATCGAATAAATGTAATCATATCCACAAATATATTAATATCAAATCGGATGTAATAGAAATTTTGGAGATTCACCAAAGCGACTATGTGATTGTCAACATTCACCAGTGAAAGTCAACATCCACCGATTTCGGTCATTCACAGTAACATGCACATCATTTACATAATAACCTCATCAGGACGTTTATTTCATACTTTGCCTAAATAGCATTTGGCATTCTATAGAATGCCTAGGCATTGTGTACATTGCCTAGGTAAAGTATGTAATAATTCTCACATTTCATACTTTGCCTTAAAACAACCGGCATTCTATACAATGCCTAGTCATTCTATACAATGCTGGCGCTTGATACTTTGCCGGTAACATACATATTACTTGTTTTTATACTTCATGCAGTAAAAATAGATTCACAAAACATAAATCTGTTTCCTTTTTTAAAAAAAACTTATTACTTCAAACGAAAATTTCCTCAAATTGAAAATATTACTATCCTTTTTTTATTCGAAGATACGAATTTCGTCAAAAGAATTATACTTAATGCAATATATCAATTATCCAGTTGATTCGGAATGCAACACAAAATAAAAAGAAGATAATAGAATACTCAGTCATCGCCAAGAATCGAATCCGGAAAGGAGCCCAATTATCCCTGCATGTTGTATAAACTATACTTTAAAAAAAATGTTCTATTAAGAGCTGTTGCTCAAGTTGCAGCGCATTGGAAGACACTTTTGGATGCATTCCTAGAATGTGCTGGGATGATGAGTGTGGAACTAGTTTTGTTAAATATTTGACAGATCACGTTTCGTCACAACTCACGTGAGTTCGAGACGATAAGTGAAAAAATATCATTCGTATTCGAGTTAAGATGCAAATTATCACGTGAATTCGAGATAAGTGACAGAAATAACGAGATACAAATCAATCATTAAGCGTTAAATTAGTTTTATTTTTCAGACTATTATTAAAATCAGATTTTTCAATTATGCAACAGCAAAAAATTATCACAGTGTTCAACAAGATCACGTTAACTGTTCCGTCGAAGTAATTACACCTAACACAAGATTTTAAAGAAGTCGCTTTTAACACTAAACATACCAATATTAATATATGGGTGATTCTTTTTAAACATGACAATATGGACCAAAAAATTTCTTCAAATTTAAAGTCTTCAAAATAATCCAATTTTTTTTTGCATACTTCTTCAGTTACACTTATTAATATCTTACAGACAGCAGAGTAGTTTATTGACATTTGCTCGAGAAAAAAAATAAAATAGAAATTTACCAAATCTTGAATGCCAGGAAAATGACATATTAGCTTAGAAGTTTAAAAGGCAGTCATTTTAAGTTAATAGTAAGTAACTCAACTTAAACCTTTATGTTAGATGGACCATAAATTGCTTAAATTAATTCTTTTCATCCATTGTAGAAAGAATCAAAAAAATTTTTGTTGCTGATATGTACAGAATAAAATTGTGTATAATAATCAATCATTAAATAAATAAATAACTTTGATTACATTCAAGCATATTACAATCATACATAAACTTCGTATTAGGTTAATATTTGCCTTCCCTGCTTACAGTATTAGCAGTTTAAAAAAATTTTTTGGTAACACTTCAATGTCTTGGCATTCATAATCCAGGAAAATGACAGCCATGATAATGACGAATTCGCCATTTTATAGCATATAACTTTAATTTAATATTTTGGCCTAAGACGTTTATATTCTGTAGAATACAACAGGATTTCTTAAAATAACTCAGATAAATCTGTGTAGTTTATGTTATTTATGATTTCAAGTAGCCAGGAAAATGACAACACATAAACCTACTCACCTTGAAAAATTTTTTTGAAATAGATTCTGAACCAGAAAATTGGTTCTTTATTCATGCAACAAGACATGTTCATATAGGAGGGTATCTAAGCAATCTATTAACATAAAATATTGATTTCTGGCCCTATCTATTTTGGTTATAAACCACTAAATAAAAGTAGCCAGGAAAATGACAGATTTTCTTGAGAGAAACAAGTTATTGACAGAAAAAATTATTTTAAGCGAAGTTTTTGTAAATAATACCCTCTGCGTATATTCTAGAAATGCTTACAACGGTTGAGATAAAAAAAATTAGATATTGAAAAAGTTATGGGAAGTTTTGAAATATTGTTTGGGCATGCCAGGAAAATGACATTTTGAAGTTCAATTAAATTTTTTAATTATACGAAACAGTCATTGCTAGTGCAGAGTCATTTTAAAATGCTAACAGCAATGCCATTTATTAATTTAAAAAAAAAATTCTTTTTGTATAATAGTATTCGATCTTGGAGCAAGGGACAGTGAATTGTCATATTTCGTGAGAATCACCCATATACCTATTTCTACCATAGACGGTCAAACGACCGGACTTTATGTTTCTTGATTGAATGTATGAAATATGGATGTTAGGAGGGAAATAAACTTTAAAAAAAAGCTTTATAATAATTAAACAAAATTGTATATTGACAATTTATATGTATTAAAAACACAAAGAATAAATTCTTTTTAATTCATGGTTCAACGCATGTTTTACATATACAGGGTGTTTCCATTGTTCCACAAACATATTTCTTCTAATTATTATTATTTTTATAATTCTTATAATTATTATTATAATTATAAGAATATATAAGAATTATAATTGTCACTTCTTCTTAAACAAAAATGCCAATTTTAAATTTTAGGTGCTTTCTTAAAATTCGAATTCACAGTTATTATGATGGAACTAACTACGCAACTATCTTTGCAGAAATGTGCATCTTATCGAATGCAATACGTTGAACACGCTTTACATCGTAATTCCTGATCCGATAACCTTATAAAGCAAAATAAATTGTTCTCCCGGTCAAATGACCGGTTGTTGTCGAAATACGTATACGACAAGTATTATTCGAAACAAACAATAGTAGAAGTATATTAACTGTACATAATTGTTAGAAAAAGTCATGAAGTCAAATATGCCAAAACGATAAGATGATAAGCGCATTTTCGATGCAAAATTTCTTAAACGGTCCTTTGATCGGTTATGGTATGTTTAGTGTTAAAAAAAATAGAAAAGGAAGAAAATTACTTCAAAAGAGGTTATAATCTTTTAGTCATTGTGACAGAAACCAACATTTCCCCATTACCAGCTACTTAAAGTAATAATGCTTTTATTCAATGTTAAGAGAAGCCTGAATAAATAATGCTGTAAATGTGCGCCATTTTTCAATTTGCAACTTCGTCGCTTTTATCCCCTAATAATTTGCGACGAATCTTTGGGAGATATAGGGATTAATTAGCACAGAACTGTGAAGTTCTAGAACAACCTAAACTTGTGTCTTAATCTTTCGAGGTTTACCCCAGGAGAAAATCAACAACATTCACCTCTTTTGGAGAAAACTATTCCCTACTCTTTTAATGAGAATAGAACACTTTTGCACAAGGCAGGGAAGACACACAATGGAACAAATATTGTACGCATATTTTCTGCTTGCTTAGAGATCAATAGAATAAACGCATTTGTCACAGAAAGCGAGATTTTCTAGGCTTGTTTTAATTTATTTTTAAGTAAACGAAACTAATTCGAAAATGAAACTGAATAAACCATCTGGAAATTTTAACAAATGCGCTGCAATAAGTGTAGTAGTTTTGGGGGAAAAAAAACCTCCGAAATTATATATATTACTTGATTAATGAACTATTGTACGGTAAGTAGGATGTAGATATAAACAAATTTTATTATTCATTTTTTGTAATTCAAGCGTTTGTTGTTGTTGTCTTCAGCCATTTAGGCAGAGGAGGGGGGCGCTTGTTCTTGTTTTCCAGTGGTGCCATCTTTGGTTAAAAATTCGACTTCTTTCACACCCATACTTCACACCCGTTTATAGGGTGGACTCATTCATACATCCATAGATCGTAATTTTGACCTGAACCAGAGAACGATAAATTTACATTCGGCAGTTGCAATTTCGTTTTTCTTCAGAACGCCCCTATTTTTGTGCCGCCCCTATTTTTGCCGAAACATGTCGACTTTTATTACCAGCTTCCTAATTTTATGAAACAACTAAAGTTCTTTTTTCCATCATCAAGTATATCTTTCCTCTTTAATTTCTTGGGATTATTTATTTAAAAACTGAATTGTTCGATAACTCATCAATTGAAAGATTCGAGAAATGTGCTACGATTCTATAGAATGGAGGCAACGATTAGAACATTTTCAATTGCAATATTGTTTCTTTGCCTACTTTAGCATCGTTTGTCCTGAAAAATTATTTTACAACATAATTATTTTTAAGCAGTAGATAGCAAAGAGCGCCTTATTCGCTATCCTAAAGAACACATTCGCAGTTATTCTTAACTTTTAACAATAAAGGAAAGCAGTCATAAATTATCAAACCTATTTCTATTTTCTTAAAAAGATTTAAATACTCAATAACATTCCTGAATTAATCTACTTAGAAAACTAGTAAAAATCCAATTGAAAAGCGGCTTTTTGTTTCAGATTCGCTAATTATAAAATTATGTCCCGGGCAGGAAATCGGAAAACAGATTAAAGTTGCAGTTAAAGAATGTTTTCCCTTTGAAGAATATTAATGCAATCATTATTATTCCAAACGTTTTCTTCAGATAAACAAATTATCTGCAAGCGATAATTTATTATACTCGTTTTCTTCAATTATTGATTCACTTCAGTTCAGTTCAAGGTGATGTCTCCTTCCCCCTCCCCCCCTTTCGCCCTGCTTACTCTCTCTCTACTACAAATTTTCTTAAACGACTAAAAAGTAAACAAACAACGCATTCATTCATTATTCAAGTGTTTCTACAGAGACGAAGATGTTGATCACGTAATTTAAAGGCTTATTTAACGACAGACAAATCAAATATAAGTTTCATAATTAGGGGATTAATGGCAACGACCTGAATAGAGGGCACTGAAGTGAAATAAATATTGAAACGATGTTCCAATTCCAACTCCGATTTTCCAATGTTCATTTGAGAGGACATAATTTAATACCTTTCATTTGTCTTTTGATGGGGATTCGTCAGATAGTAAGAATTTAAAATTCTTCCCAGGAAATTAAATATTTTCAGTTTTATTATCAGTCGAAATATCTGCTACATATTAACGATATCAAAAAGACTGCATAGTATAGTATAGGAATCTTCAAATAGTAATGAGCAGGCCCAATTCTGATAAATATTCTTAAAATTATAAGAATAATAATTTCTTCTTAGAACTTGTGCTGTCTTGATTGTTTCGACATTTTCGTGGTTAAGAACTAACCGTTAGTTAGAAATGAAGTAAAGTTTATTACACAAAAATGCCAATCTAAAATGTTAGGTACTTTCTTGAAATTTGAATTCTTGGCAAGGCCGTAGCCAGAATATTTTTTCCGGGGGGGGGGGAACATGGTAAGAAGCAAAGACAGTTTCAGACGTGCAAAGTAGGGGGAAAACATTGTAACAAATATTGTTTATTCTGTTGTTTGCAAAAGTTAAACTACTAATTAAAAAATATTACATAATACTTATTTTTCAATTAATATTACATAATAATTATAATCAATTTGTAAACAAAGTTTACAAAGACATGCGACGGGGATTTGAAGAAAATTTTTTGATTACTTTTTTAGGGCAAAACAGAATATCCCGAAATATGCTTAATAAAGTTAGTTAATAAAAGGTTTGATTCGACAGTGTTTTTTCTTTTTACTGAGAGGCTCAAAGAAAGACTAAAAAGTTTGAATCCCAGAATTTCGAGGGGGGGGGGGAGATTTGTCCCGATGCCCCCCCCCCTGGCTACGGGCCTGATTCACGGTTATTCTGATTGAACTAACTACGCAACAGTCTTTGCAGAAATGTGCAACTCATCGAATGTAATACGTTGAACACGCATTACATTGTCATTTCTGATTTGATAACCTTATAAAGCAATAATTGTTCTTCTTGTAATTGTAGAATTACAGATGATAACTTGAAGAGTAATTTGCAAGATTTCAAACAGCGATTTCTTTTTTTTTTTAAAAAGTTGAGATCATTATTACATAAAAGTGTTTGTTGAGTTTCTTTTAGTTTGATTTTTTTATTAACAATTATCAGCGACAGGCATGCATTTTCGTCATCCGATACTTCATGATTACGGGTTACATACAAATACATAGTTTCATTTTCCGGCTTTAGGCAGTCGAGCAGATATAGAGTGTTCAATCGGATCTGATTAACATAATTCAAAACATCGCTCCGAGCTATATCCCAAATTCTACGATTACCGCAAGTTGCCAATCAGTCGTAGATAAATAGTTAAATGCTAGGCATTCATTTATTGATTCGACATTCTGTGCCATTCTGGGAAAATTGCAGCTCACACAATTCTACCGTGAAGAAAACTAATTATAACTCGGAACATAAATAATAAAAATGTTCGAAAATGACCTTTTAAATATTTACTTGGTTACAGGCAATGTCAACTTTAGAGTTAAAATTTAAACTGTAGTTTTCAGTAGCTTTAATTATCTCTATACGGGGAAAAAAAGCTTCTCGAATCTTATTGTCACAAAATCTATTGGATAAAAATTAAAATATGAAATTTTGCACATATTTAAAAAAAAACATTTGGCTAAACAGATGTCATTAGATTTAAAGTTGAAGATTTATTTCAAATCACGTAATTCAGTTTAGCGAAAACAGTTAGCAAGATAATTATTTTTTTCAGTCACGTATTTTTAGGTTTGAAGATGAGCAACATGTTTAATATTGTTTAAAATTGTTATTAATTTTGAAGTAACGACAGTGTAAAGATACGTTTTTTTTATTAACAATATCAAATTACAATATCATCCTGATTTTGCTAATACGTATGGTTTTGCTGCGCGCTACTTAGGGGAATATGGTTTATTTTAAACAAATGTCAAGATAAGTAACAGAGTTCAAAGTCAGTTCTCAGATTGTTACAAATAGTTTCTTAAAACAGAAAGCTCTGTTTACAATTACTCAGTGATCTGCGCCATCTATCGACAGATTTTGATATCTAATTTTAAAGTTAGCGAGTGATATTGACATTTCTAAGAAGCAGAAAGCAGCAAACATTACGATTCCATGTCCTCTATTTTTTAGATGATTTTTCGGTTAACTTTATATCTCTCAATTTTTCATGGGCGAATAAAACAACATATTACTGATAAAGAACTAAACTCTTCACACTTATTATAGTTATTTTTTTATGTTTAAAACTCAGTTCTTTAGAAAGTAAAAAAAAAAATATTGGAAACAAATCTCTTTGCAGAACTGTTAACGAGAATGTTCTCTGCAAAAAAATTATCATAGCATTAAGCTTATTTTTACCAAATAAAAAAGAATTAAGTAAAATTCCAATTCTTTACTATTTTAAAGTGACTTCAACCGAAAATTGCTCGCCGACGACCTACGAATGTTTGAAGCAGCCAAATCAAAATTTACGATCAAAACGACGTATTTCTTACACTTATTTTTCTTAGTCATCGAGAGAAAAATGTATTTCGGTAATACCTAGGTCAATTCGAAATATGTACAAATGCAATGTTTTTCGAATCGCGGAGTGGTTTAACTTGTCAGTGCTTGAAATATGTTTTAAAGGATGTTTAAGAACCGATGCTGACAGGTCATAAAATATGTTTTATTAAAGCATAACTTAAACTATAACTTAATTTAACCGAAATGCAAAGATATTTCATTTTTAAAATACTTGACATTTTAAATATGTTTATTTAAAAGTTGATACTTTAAAAGCTCACTAACAAGGGAAACTAGGGAAGTGTGACTCGCCAATTTTGAAATAAACTAGTGGGATGTATGCCTTATGAAGAATAATTTTAGGGGCCAACATTCGTTTCGGCCCATAGAAGGTCCTGTGAGAGATAAAAAATTATTCAATATATAGAAAAATCGGTATTTTATTACTTCAATGCAGACTATTAGTTATTATAATTGTCTCATACTCCAATTAATTTTGTGGTACATTCACGTACTATATAATGCATATTTATTGTCAAAAATGATTTCGAAAATTTTATATATCAGTTCGGGTTTTACCTAACAGGTTTTTTAGAAAAGCCTGTCAGGTTAATTTTAAAAAAAATTGACATCAAATTTTTAAAATTTTTTTTTCTTCAAAAAACTTTCCAAATTAATTGGAGTATGCAATTATTGCAAATCAATTAATAATTAATTAATAATAATTTATTAATTAATTATTTTTTAATTAATTTATTAATTAGCAAATTGATTAGTTATCCAATTCATTACAAATTAATTGGATTATGAGACAATTACAATAACTAACTGTCTGCATTGAAGTAATACAACTCCGATTTTTCTATATATTGAATTATTTTTTCTCTCTCACAGGACCTTCTATGAGCTGAAACGAATGTTAATTAATTTATTATTAGCAAATTAATTATCCAATTAATTACAAATTAATTGGAATATGAGACAATTACAATAAGTAATAGTCTGCATTGAAGTAATAAAATACCGATTTTTCTATATATAGAATTATTTTTTATCTCTCACAGGACCTTCTATGGGCCGAAACGAATGTTGCCCCCTAAAATTATTCCTCATAAGGCATACATCCCACTAGTTTATTTCAAAATTGACGAGTCACACTTCCCTAGTTTCCCTTGTAAGCCGTATTAAATAGGAGTACAGATACGAAGATATTTACAGATTTACATATATATTTTATTCTAAAAGCATCGTTGAACAGCCGATTCAATTTTGGATTTACGACTACTAATGTTCAACTCTGTAACCTTGTAATTTTGAACCAACCCAGAAGACAAGGGAGCTCCTGGATCAGTACCATCAGAGGTATGATTTCTCATGGGAACACGGAGGACTCAACAGATATAACGTGCATCAGACCATAGCCACCGAGAGTGAAGGCCTCTCAGTAGATTTGTGACGTCATCCTCTGACGGGTTAGCGAAGCATAAGATAACGCGGTATTCAGGTTTGTATTAAGCGAAAACTATAATAAATAATTCAAACTTTTGAGCTACGTAATATATTTTTGCCTCAGCTAATTTAATAGCACTTAAATTTTTTTTTCAAGTGGTGAATTTTTAGCTTTTTCAGTTATTTTTAAAGTTATAACTCAATAAAATGAACCTGTAGGACTTCTTGATGCTTTTCAATAGAAATGAAGAAAGCAAATTTAATAAGAAATTTTTCACTTTTAATTTTTAAATCTTGATTCCTTATAACTGTTTTTAATATCAAAAGAATAAACCTTATTTAAGTGTATAATTTACTATTTTCTAATATGTAATTAAACTTCATATATTTGAATAAGAAATAATACATTTTAATAATGAAACGGTTACGAGACAAATAAAAATATGTTATATCATGGCAAAACAAATAAGAGACAAATAAAGAAATAATAGTTTTATTGTCACATTTCTGAAGTTTTTATTTTACATATACTCTTCCAGACTTATAAAATAAGCATTAAATTTGGGATAAAATGAGAATAGTATATAAATATATATATATAAGTTAGATCTCTGGAGCAAACTCAAAATTCATTTATCCTTAAGATTGCAAAAATCTAAATTCAAATTTTATTTATTTTTTCTTAAAAAAAAGGACATATACTCTTCCAGACTTATAAAATAAACATAAAAATGGGAATAAAATGAGAATAGTACATATAATCTGGAGAAAACTCAAAATTTATTTATCTAACAAGGGAAACTAGGGAAGTGTGACTCGCGAATTTTGAAATAAACTAGTGGGATGTATGCCTTATGAGGAATAATTTTAGGGGGCAACATTCGTTTCGGCCCATAGAAGGTGCTGTGAGAGATAAAAAATAATTAAATATATAGAAAAATCGGTATTTTATTACATCAATGCAGATTATTAGTTATTGTAATTGTCTCATACTCCAATTAATTTGTAATTAGTTGGTTAATTCATTAATTAATTATTCATTAATTAATTATTCATTAATTATTCATTGATTAATAATTATTTATTAACTAATTAATAATTAATTATTAATTAATTAATTTATTTGCAATTACATACTCCAATTAATTTGGAAAATTTTTTGAAAACAATTTTTAAAAAATTTGACGTATTTTTTTTTTTTTTAAATTAACCTAACAGGTTTTTTTGAAAAACTACAGATATATAAAATTTTCGAAATCAATTTTGACAATAACTATGCATCATATAGTACGTGAAAGTACCGCAAAATTAATTGGAGTATGAGATAATTACAATAACTAATAGTCTGCATTGAAGTAATAAAATACCGACTTTTCCATATATTGAACTATTTCTAATCTCTCACAGGACCTTCTATGGGCCGAAACGAATGTTGCCCCCTAAAATTATTCCTCATAAGGCATACATTCCACTAGTTTATTTCAAAATTGGCGAGTCACACTTCCCTAGTTTCCCTTGTAAGATTGCAAAAATTTAAATTTATTTAAAAAAAAATAGAACATATACTCTTTCGGACTTATAAAATGAACATAAAAATTGGAATAAAATGAGAATAGTACATATAAGCTGGAGCAAACTCAAAATTTATTTACCCTTAAAATTGCAAAAATCTAAATTTAAATTTTATTTATTTTTTAAAAAAAAAATAGTGTTTCTTTTTTAGTTTTAGTATAGATCATTATATGGTAGTTCAAAAAATAATAAAGAAAATAATAACATAACAATTTAATAATATTTTTTTGTTGCCAGATTTGTACAAAAATATATTACAAGGAGGAAATATTGATTGGATAATTATAGGGAAAAAAACATATTCTAAGAAAATAGAGAAGATTTTTTAATATGAACAACTACTTTGAATATTAATTAAAAAGTTGTCTATTATATTCTAATATATACACACTAGCAAGTAACGGCAGAATTTTAGATTGGTTAGCTTCGTGGGGAAAATTACAATGTTCGGGCTATATATATATATATATATATATATATATATATATATATATATATATATATATATATATATATATATATATATATATATATATACATATTTTATATATATATATATATATACATGCCTTTCACAAAATGAGGGAGAAAATGATACAGAACGAAACAGTTTCAGGTGCGAGTTTTAAAACGAATTCAACATAGTAAATAAAATATATTAGTTTACAGAACTGTCCTTAATTGGTATGAAATGTTAATTGTTAAAATAGTAAAAAAAAATTTTAAGGTATCAGCACAAAGATAACAAAAGATAACACAAATACGATTCATCTGTATTCGAAAGATTCATACCATATGAATCAAGAACAACAGTTTCATTAATATTCATTAAAATAATAACATACAAAACTTAAAATGGCTACTAACAATGAATCAAATTCCTTTTTTATTAATATAATCTAATGTACTACCGGAGTTTTTTTTTTCAAGTATGAATATTTATGAAGTTTTACTCATATGATCGTAAGCTATCGTTAAGAATAAATAAGCTTCAAATGCCAATCAACATTGCTATTAATTTTTCTTTCTTTTAAAAGTATAAAACTAAAGATTCTTTACTAGTTTTTTTAAATAATATAAATGTTAACTCTTAATGACATTTTATATTTGTTTATATATACATTTAAACACGACAAATGATGTTTAAATTTGTTTTATTCCACGTCTAAGAATTTTGCAAAAGCACGAATGTTAGTTTCATATTCTAATGTTTGCCAACAATAAGCAATACCTAAAGCAATGTAATTCTTAAATACAATTTATTTCAATATTTAATTAAAAAGCTTATTATTAAGTCTGCAAAAACGAATATTAAAACATGAAAGATAAATAACACTTACTCGACTATTAACGGTTATTTGATAACTGTCTCGTTTGGTAGAATTAATCCATTTTTTTCTTTTTAAATTTCCTCATTTTTAGGAAACCTAAATACTGATATTTTAGGCACATTTTTGTAGTTCCCTTTACATCTTGCAACTACACACGATTATTTTAAATCGTTTAAAAGGACACATCCGACGGACAAACAACACTGCTATTCAATGAAGGACAAATATTTGAAATTGGCGGCTAATCACATATCCCCACAGAATGTGACGTCACTAAAAGACCTTGATGATCTCGACGGCCTTATTTCTCGGTGGCTATGATCAGACACCATTTACTACACGGGGAGTCTTCGGTCGATGGGGATCGAACTTACGACCTCTTAGATTACAAACCAGACTATCCCGGCCAATGATTCACATATACATTGTTTTTACAAGAAATGTAACTACATTAGCACTTTTGTCGCGGTAATGACAGGTATTGGACCGAACCTCTGCACTAAAAGCTCCCGCTGCAGCATTGAAATTAAAACAAAAGGTATATTCCTGCAAAAATAGTTCATTTTTCTTCAAAAATTATTAATAAATTGCAATCAATTACAATACTCACTATATTGTATTTCCTATTTCTATGTCTATTTACGACCTTCCTTTACGATTTCTATATTGTTCTAAATCGTCCAGAGAATATCGAGAGACGTTTCATATCGTCTACATCAGTGGTTACCAACTGGCGGCCAGCGAAACTTTTTTTTCGTGACTCGCGAATTAAAATATATTAGATATCATTTTTGCGGACAATTTATATGGGTTTAAATTTATATGGGCTAGTTAAAAAAAAAAAAAAATTTCTTTTTTTCTGTGAAATTTAACAAACCAACGGTGTAAAAAAATTTATTTCTCAGGCTTTGCATCTAAGAAAATATTTATTCAAGAAAATATTTATTATTATTTTTAATTCAATACTTTTGTTTTTGTACAACTTGATAAAAATCTTTCAGTAATATTTAATGTTCCTTCAAACATAAAACAGTTTTATATAAAATTTTGATTGGTTTTTTTAATTGCGGCCCCAGACTCATGCAAGTTGGAAACCCCTGATCTACATATTTGTGGAGTAACTCAAAGGATAGAGTGCTTTCCTTTCAATGAGGTGCCCGGATTCGAATCCCAGCGATGGCTGGTCGATACGAATTCCGCATCCGGCTTGCATCGACCATTTTAAATACGGTGATATGATCTTTCAGATCTCGGGGTTTCATTCATTACAAAACGCCTTTAACTTAAAATATATTTAATAACAAGAAGGATGTTGATGATGTTACAGTGTTATGGAGGAAAACTGTGTAGAAACTAACTGATTTTACATTGCTGCGCAGAGCGCCATCTATTGAGTATTAGAAATAATTAATATGGAGAAATAAATAATATTAACACACTTCCCCCCGATGAACTCTTAGTTCATAACAATTTAGTCATTTCATATATTAATCAAAGTTATTTTTCTCAAATGTAAGGTACCAATATTTAAAATATAATATAATCTTACCTTTTACAATATGAGCCCTTCTTAATTATATAAAGATTATAATGCAATAATATTAATTGAATTCTTAAAATAATATGTTTCATGAGCATTAGTTCAAACCTTTAACAAATAAATGAAATTATTTAAATTTGAGTAAATATCAATTGATGAAATTAAATTATCATATCATGAATAATAAATCAAGCAATTTTCACAACACAAATTCTTTCACATGCAAAATATTTCAATTTTAAACAAACAAACATTTAAACAAGAAAATATATATGTATGCATGTTTTCTTTAAATCAAAAAGTTCAAATAATATCTTAAGATAAACTTAATTTGTAAGTTAAATGAATATCTTAAGTAATATTGTAAAATAAAATGTTCAAATAATAATAAATGTGAATTTAAAGTTCAAATAGAATGTTCATATTAATTTAATTGTCCACTTCTAAATTATATAATAAATTTATAGGACGTTTTATTATTGACGTATCTGTTTTCAAAGCACATGCTCTTATTTTGTTATCACGTCCTTGAAATGTTTCCACAATTTTTCCAAGTTTCCACATGCTCCTTGGAAGTTTGTCATCATGAATCAAAACAATATCATTTACCTTAAAATTTTGATTACCTTTATCCAAATTTACATAATTGACAGCTCTTAAATTTAAAAGATAATCCCTTTTCCATTTCTTCCAAAATAGATTTATAAGTCTTTCTCGATATTTAAATTTTTTAATTATCATTTTTTTGTCAATCATGCAGTCAATACCGGATAACTTGACTGACGGTAAACTTATTAATCGTCTTCCAAGTAGCATGTGGGATGGCGTTAGAGGAAAAGTTTCTGGAGAATCTGTAGTCACGTAAGTAATAGGCCTCGAGTTAATCACAGCTTCTATTTCACATAGAACTGTTTCGAGTTCTTCACTAGTCAAAGATGTTTTCCTCAGTAATTTCCGAAGAATGATTTTCATTGAACGAACCATTCGCTCGTAGAATCCACCCCACCAGGGTGCTCTTTCAACGATGAATTTCCACATTATTCCTTTTGAGGAATAAAACTCACTCACTTCAGAACTGCTCAAAATAGTCCACATTTTTTTCAATTCAAACTCTGCTCGTTTGAACGTCTGAGCATTGTCTGAATAAATTACAGAACACAGTCCTCTTCTGGAAATGAAGCGACGAAAAGCAAGTAAAAATGCTTCAGTTGTTAAACTGGAAACAATTTCCAGGTGTATCGCTCGTGTAACTGCACAGGTGCATAGCATGATGTAAAACTTACTGTCAGAGTCCTTCACAAATAAGGGTCCAGCAAAATCCAGGCCAGTAACTGAAAATGGGGGTGACTGTTCTATTCTGTCTTTAGGAAGAGGAGCCATAATTTCTCTTCCTGATCGAACATTGAATCTCTTACATAAGACGCATCTTCCAATTATTGACTTAATAAATTGCCGACCTTTCGGAATCCAAAACTTCTCTCGTACCTGCGTTAGTGTGTCTGAAATACCAGAGTGTAGGGTCTTTTCGTGTGCTTCCTTCACTATCAGTTCTGTAAATTTAGTTTTTGATGGTAATAGTATAGGATGTTTTTCATAATAGTTCAAATTGGAGTGCTGTAGTCTTCCACCCACAAGTAGAATCCCTTTGTCAGAAATGAACGGATTTAAGTCTCTGATTTTTGAGCACTTCTGTAAATGTTGTCCTTCCTTTAAGCAATCTATATCCTTACTGTAGTTCTTTGCTTGTACGTGTCTCAACCAAAGGTTTTCAGCTTCTTCTAATTCTTCTGCAGTTAAATCATTTTTGATTCTATCTTCTTTCTTCACTCTCAAATTTGTTATAAATCTTCTAATCCAGGCTGTTATTCGGTAAACCTTCTTAATAGAACTAAATTTGTGGATATCGAAAATTGAATCGTGAACATTATTTTCACTTCCATAATTAACTGCAATAAATTTTGATCTCTTTTCTCCATCTACATCTGATCTTCTAAAATTTTCTTCGTTTTTCGGCCATTTTTCTTCGCTTAATGTCAACCATGTTGGTCCATTAAAAATAGTTGCACTTGAGAGCAAATCATTAGCACTGCATCCTCTTGATATGATGTCAGCTGGATTATCGTTTCCCTTTATGTACTTCCAATTAGAAGGATCTGTTAAAGTTTGGATCTCACTTACTCTGTTTGAAATAAATGTCTTCCACTGATTTGCATTTCCTCGAATCCAATTAAGGGCTATGGTTGAGTCAGAATATAGTATATAGTTGTTATTTATTTGAAACACTTTCCTTAAAGTATCCAATAATCTGGAACCTATAAGAGTGGCCATCAGTTCTAATCTTGGTAGACTCAACTTCTTCAATGGTGCAACGCGTGCCTTTGAAGTAACAAAGCTTACGCAAAAATTTTGATTTCTTTCATATCGAATATATGCAATCGCTCCATACGCCTTCTCACTTGCGTCACAAAATATAATTATCTTATAATTCCCTACTTCGGAACAGCTATCTTCTTCATGAAAATAATATCTTGGTAGTGAAAGTTCCTTTAATACATTTACTTCCTTATACCATTTTTCCCATTTCAGTCTTAAAATGTCTCCGAATTCCTCATCCCATTCTAAGCCTTGTTCCCATATTTCTTGAAGAAGAATTTTAATTCTAATCGTGAATGCTGTTATATATCCCATTGGATCAAATAATTTCGATGATATGCGTAATACGCTTCTCTTAGTATTTTTCACATTTTCCAAAGAGTCAATTAAAGAACTTAAATCTAAATTAAATTCATCCCTTAAAGTATTCCAAATTAATCCTAAAACCTTTAAAGGTACTGTTTCTTCACTAGGATATTTTTCAAATTTCGTGTCTTGCCATTTTTGGCATAACTCCTTAGAATTACTCTTCCACTTCCTAAGATTTATTGATGCATCCTTTAATATTAATTTAGTGTCCCTGGATAATAGTAGTCCATCTTCAATCGTATTTGTACCAGTAATAAGATCGTCGACATACAAATTTTCATTTAAAACCTTACACGCCAAAGGATGAGATTCTTTATAATTTTTGATATGATACTTTATTGTTCCAGCCAGTAAAAATGTTGATGATTTTACTCCGAAAGTTACGGTTCTATTGCGAAAAACCTCAATTTTCTTGGGAGGGAATTGCTCTGACCAAAGAAATCTAAGATAGTCCCTATCATGTTCATCAATTAGCAATTGTAGGAAAGCCTTTTCACAATCAGCAATTATTCCTATCTTAAACTCGCGAAATTTTAATAGTAAAATTAAAAGATTGGGGTTTAGATTGGGACCCGATAATAAGTTATCATTTAGAGAGTAGCAATTTTTTTCTTTAGCCGAAGCATCAAAAACTATCCGTAACCTTGTAGTTTGTTTATCATTTCTAATTACTGGATGATGAGGTAAGTAATAAACCATATTTGGAACTATTGATTTATCATTAACAGGTTCTATTATTCCTTCCGATAATTGTTCTTTAAAAATACTAGCATAATTATCATGCAAAGAAGGATTCTTATTAAAACGCGATGTTAAACTACTTAACCTTCTTTTAGACAAATTAAAATTGTCAGAAATGTTTACCTCATCTTTAAATGGTAATTTAACTACGTATCTGCCATCCTGAAATTTTATATTTTGTTCAAACTGTTTTAAAGTTTCTTCCTCTAAAGGTGTATTCTGAATTTTATCATTTATGCCTAAGCTTTCAATATCCCAAAATTTCCGTAACTGTAAATTTATATCATCACAAGAATTATTTTCACTAGTTAATTCCTCACAATTAAATTTTTCCTTACAATAACATAAATTTTCAATGATACAGTCATTTTTTAAATCTGAATGAGTAATCCCAGTTACGCTTCCGCCGAGTAATGTTTCGACATAAAACAAATCTTTAGTCAACTCCTTTATGTACCCAGTGTGGAGTTTCCAATAATAATCTGCTCCAATTAATATATCAATGGAATTTATTCCTTTCGAAAGGCATACATCAGTAAGCGCAAAATCCTCAAGCAGCAACTTTATTTTATTATTATGCGGTGGGAAAGAAGCACGTGTTATGGTACTTGAAACCAATAATTCGAACTCTGACCTTCGAGTAGGATATTTTTTATTGCTTATACTCGTCTTTACTATATCAAATGTTTTTTCTTGCGGTTCACGGCTTCCAAAAGTATAAACTAATAAATTTTCCTTTCTTATTATCGGGAGATTAAGCTTTTGAGCTAATTCTCTAGTAATGAATGACCTCATCGATGCGGAATCAAATAAAATATTTATCTCCTGCGTTTTATCTGCCAAATGTAAATTCGCAACACATGTTTGTAAGAACACTGATTGAAATTCCCCCTTTTGTCCCTCTTCGACATGAGAAACGCTGGCTACAACTGTATTTTTCTCTGCGGTTTCTTGCGAACTTTCGTTTTGAGTTTTCGGAATTCCAAAACAAATTATTTCGTGATGAGATTTACTATTACATTTTTTACAAGGACTAATTTTACTCCTACATTGTGAACTTAAATGTGATTTACGGAAACATTTAAAGCAACGACCTTCGCGCATTAATCTATCTCTTTTTTCAGAAACCGACATTTTTTCACAAATAAATGAATCATGTTCTGATTTACAAAATACACAATTAAATTTTACATTAGTAGCCAATGCTGAAGCTGTGGGAATATTCGATCTGAACTGTTTTTTGTTATTTATTACTTCCCTGGAATTATAATAATTATAGTGTTTATTTTTCTTAGCATTATCATGGAATAATGTAGATGATTCGCGTACTTGAATTTCTTCCTTAATAAATTGAATTAATTCCGACACATTAAATTCTGATTTTGATTTTCGTTTGCGGTTGTATTCTAAAGTTAAATCTTCTGGTATTAGTTTTAATAATATAGGGCATAATAAGTGTCCATATGTTCCAGAGACTACATTTAAGCTTTCTAAGGATCTAATGTTTACTTCTAAATTATCATATAAATTCCGTAATGCTCTAATATCACTAGAATTTTTTACGGGATCAAGATTTAATAGACGATTCATATGACTATTAATCACTAAATCTTCCCGCCCAAATCTATCTTTTAACAATTCTATACTTTTGGTATAATTTTCTTTAGTCAAAGCAAACCCTTTAATAGCATTTAATGCAATTCCACCCAGTAAACTCTTTAAATAAGTAAATTTTTGTATCTCAGTTAAACTTTCGTTTTCATGGATCGCGATTTCAAATTGATTCCAAAATTCAAGCCATAATGTTGTTTCTCCGTAAAATTTGTTTATGGTTAGTTTTGGGAGTTTAACTGCATTACTTATTTCTGGTACAAATTTAGATTGTGCGCTGTTAAATGATTCTTCTCCTCCTCTACTTTCTTTATTGTTTTCTTTCAAAAATCTTGCGATTCTAGATTGCCACTTTATTATTTTTTCCGAATATTCTTCAATTCCAGTAATTTCATTTTCTATTTCCTCACTTTCAATTAGTGGTTCAATTCGATTATTTATTGCTTTCAAACTTTTATTTTTATCAATTAACTGTTCCTTATAATCTATTAATTCTTCGATCTTTTCTTTAGTTTCAACATTATCATCATTCATCAAATTTTCAATCTTTGTTATTATTCGAGTTGTTAAAGAGCGAATTGTTTTTCTTTTGTTTTTCAAATCATCGTATGAATCCATAATTTAAATCAATTGCACTCACCTTTAATCAAATTCTTAGCTCCAGGTTGGTGCGCCAATTTTAAATACGGTGATATGATCTTTCAGATCTCGGGGTTTCATTCATTACAAAACGCCTTTAACTTAAAATATATTTAATAACAAGAAGGATGTTGATGATGTTACAGTGTTATGGAGGAAAACTGTGTAGAAACTAACTGATTTTACATTGCTGCGCAGAGCGCCATCTATTGAGTATTAGAAATAATTAATATGGAGAAATAAATAATATTAACAGACCACAGCGATGACGTAAAATATCCTCAATGGTAGACGGAATGTGGGTTAGGGATCTCTTGCCGTCTGACTCACCATGGGTGGTTTTCGTGGTTTTCCTCTCCATGAAATGCCAATGTGGATTAGTTGACTCAAAAAGTCCCCCATGAAGGCGAATTTCTCCCAATATATGATCCAGGAGTTCCCTTGTCTTCTGGAATGGGTTGGAAATCATGAGGCTACGAAGTTGAACAGCAGGAGTCGTAAGTCCAAAATTTGGTCTGCTGTTCACTGCTGGCGCTATTTTACAAAAATGTCGTAAAGTCAAAACATTGGATAAATAAGTTACTGGATACGATGAATGACGAATTAACTCGTCTCTTACGTGCAATGGATATTCGTGGAAGACGAGTTATCTCGTTCGTCGCGAAGAAAAAGTTAAACAAATAATCAAGACACTAAAGATGCGCTTCTATAGAAACTTCATTCAACTTTTTAAAAAGTGAAAAACTTGCTTCGAGCTCTCTAATATTTATGACACATCAAGGTATAAATGTGTGTAATTTTCTTTTCTCCTTATTTCTATCCTATTCATTTTTCAGGTGCTGTTTATTTTGGATAAGAACACTCGAAAATTGAATTGGAGTGCTTATCTGAGAACTCGAAATATATCAACATTTTCCCAGTTTGTTCGAAGCTTATTTATGTTCTTTATTGAAGTAAACGACAATTTCAGGTAAGATATTTTTAATGAAGTTTTTTTTCCTCGGGTCAGTTTTTTCTGTTGTCAGTTTTATTCCTCGGCTCATAGAATAAAAGGAAAAAAACATTTCTCTTTCATTTCTAAATTTTTTTTATTTGAACAGAGAAAAAATATAATTAAAAAATAATAATAAAATATAATAAAAATAAAAAAAAATAATGAATAAAAATAATAAATGACAATAATAATAAAAAAAAGAAATTGCGTAGCCATTACTAATCAGCAATTAATACTTTAAAATTTTTTTTAAAAAAGGAGGCCAGAATCTATATCTAAGATCAACTATAAAAGAGGAAAAAGCAAAAAAAAAAAAAAAAAAAAGAAAATCACGAAAAAAGAAAAGAAAAAAAAAAGAAAAAAGATTGAACAATTTTTATAGTGTAAGTAAGCTTCGTATAGTATTTCAAACTAGAATAATATTTTCCGAAATGTCATTCAACGGATCCACTATATTAACTTGAGTCAATTTGTCGAGGGTGGAAAAAAATAATCCATTCTTATCTTTTTATCGGATCTGTTTATTTTGGAGGGAAAAAAAAGGGTAAAAAATTTTGGAGTATTCCCGAAGAAAAAGAATGAGAGAGCTTTTCTTTCAAGATCTCTCTATTCACTCTATGAATGGAAAGCATTTATTGAGAAATTTTCAGAGATAAGTTAGAAAACACACCCCTTTTTTTTAAAGATTCGAATATCCTCATTCAAGGCCTGAAAAGCCTTAAAAATTTTACCCGCTTTGCCAGGCAACTTTGTCTGCAAAAATTCTCTTGCCCGAAAGTCTTTTTTGAATGAATATTAATACAGATACATTAGTGTGCACATATATCTATCTATCTATATGTATATGTATATGTATGCATATATATATATATATATATATATATATATATATCAAAATGAAGATAAAACATAGGAAAATTATAGACATATGAAGAAAAGGGGGGGGGAAATAATAATGAAAAAATAACAAACTGATTTTTAAAAAAAAGGATAAAATTTTTTTAAAAAAACTGGAAAATAAAAGATAGAATCTTTTCATCGGCCCACACGATTATATCCGCAAAAAGAGTGCTTTCTGATATTGTATCAATATAGCCAAAGCAAAATATATTAATACAATAGTGTAAGGAGCATTCAAAAAAAAATTTGCAAAAATAGAACACAATAAGTAAAAAAAAGACGTAAAAACAGAAAATAAAATAAAATAAAAATAAAAAACAGTATAAAACAAAATCTCCAAAGCGAGTAGCGAAATCAGATGTACTTACATGAAAGGGAAATTTTTCAGGAATGATTTAAAAATATTTTCGCAGCAAGATTACCGGATCACAAAATATGAAAACAGAAACTCTCAAATTGAGTTTAACTAGAGGAAATTAAAGTGCCGTTCTTACTGCATTGCTGAAGCGATTTGTTATGCTGTGCATTGATTTGTTAGTTACCAAGGATCGGCCCGAAATGGATGTGCGCAAGGTAATATTATACTGGATAATTTAAGAAGTTGACCATAAATAATTTTAGAAAATAAATATTTAAGAGAAAATAGAAAAGAGAAACATAAATTGCCTGTTATGATTTTATATATATATATATATATATATATATATAATCAAAACAGGCAACTGGAAATCGAAAAATCCCCCGAAAAATAAATAAAAAAAATTAAAAATGAAATCCAAAACAAATTAAATGAGTTTTTTTTTTAAAAAAACTATTTTTTTTAAATTAAAATTATTATTCGTTTATAAGAGAAACAACGAAAGCTCAAAGAGGGGGGGGGAGAAAACAAGAATTTTTTTTAGATTAAAGGATACTAAAGTACTGAAGTTTCATTCAGGCTTGCACATTGCACTGTATAAAAACATAGGAACAATGTGAAAATTACAATTCTCCCATAAAGCTAAAATAATTTACACTCTTAAGCAAAAGGGTAACAATTAAGGTAGTGGGGGGAGGGGTGAAAGCGCTTAAAGGGGATCTTGTAGTGCACCTAATTTTTCGCATTTGTGAAAGAAGTAATTATGTCACCTTGTCACACGGAAGAGGAGAAAATAATGGACGCCCCGTGACCCCTTACACTTCTCTTTTTTTCTCATTCTGTTGTTTAAAGATGATTCTACAAATTTTTACTAACCTTCTTTTTTTTCTTTCTCTCTGTCTTTCTTTTAAAGATTGTAATTAAGATTAATGCGACAAAAAGAGTCCAGTAATATCATCTTTGAAATTGCTTCGAAAGTAACATTCGAGAAAATGGTTTATTTTATTTATTTATTTAAGGGTTCTTTTTCTTCAAAACTGAGATTATCATCATATTTTGAAACTACACTATCATTACCTGCAAATACAAGTTATTATTTTCAAATTTGCGTATGACTGCATCTTACATTTTAAAGAGAGACCGTTTTAGAGCAATTAAGTGCAGTTTATATGCCGTGAGTTCCGTAATGGATTGATTTTAATAGATTTTTGGAATCTTCACAAACGTCAAGAGGAAAGACAGTTACCATCCTTTAAGGGTATTTAATTAATGCATAAGAGAAGAAAAAATGAAAATGCTACAGGACAAACGAATCACTTTTGAGGCAGGCGAGACTGAAGAAATAAAAAATAGTGCGTGGAGTCCCTCCACGGGGAAGAAGTGAAACTTTGTAATGTGGAAATGAAAATAGGAAGGGGTAGAAATTAATTTTTAGTGAAATCATATTGTTTCTTTAAAACAAACTTTATTAACAATGCTTACAATTCACAATTGATCGCATCTTTTAATTATCATTTTCGAGTGGAGAAATATCCAAATCTATAGCATTTACAATGGGATTATGATAACTAAAGTAAGATACGAAATGTTTGATTTCAATATTTCATGCAAAAACTACATCGATGGTACTTCCCCCTTTGCTTGTTGAATCATTCCTACCTTTTATAATTTCCAATCCAAATTTGTCTGTAAGGAAGGTTAATAATGTTTCAGCTTCGGGTAACGAGAAATTCGCATTAAAATCTCTTGCAAGGATCACAGGCCGCTCGTTGCCATGGTAGCGTTAAACGCAACCTTGTTGGAAGTCGCATTAGAAGTTTCACTTTAAAAAAAACCAAACTTTTTTCTCATACAAATAAGGAAACGTCGGTATTAAGAAAGGAAACAAAGTTTCATCAGACAACTAAAATTATATATATATATATATATATATATATATATATATATATATATATATATATATATATATATATATATATATATATATATATATATATATATATATATATATATATATATATATATATATATAGATATATATACGAGGGTTGTAAATTAAATAGTGGCAACTTAACCTTGAAACTCACAAAAGGGCGCGCATGCGTAAATAGGGTATGGGTGCGATGAGGTGGCGCTGTTGTCGATGTGTAGAGTGCAAAAAAAAGTCGATTAGCTTAGAAGGGTAGTTGTTGCGTGGCGTTAAAGTGAGGAGTTTCGTTTCCATCGCTCTAAAGCTTGTTTTCAAAAGGTGATCAGCGGTCGTGGCTTACAATCGAGGTTGCCCGTGGCAAAAATGCAACAGAATGCTATCGAGGATTAGTGGAAGCCTTTGGAGCAAATGCTTTACCATATAGGACAGTAGCACGATGGATTCAAGCATCTCGTTTTTTTTCGTCATTAAGCCTTTTCACAACATGCTTTAGAGCGATGGAAACGAAACTCCTCACTTTAACGCCACGCAACAACTACCCTTCTAAGCAAATCGACTGTTTTTTGCACTCTACACATCGACAACAGCGCCACCTCACCGCATCCATACCCTATTTACGCATGCGCGCCCTTTTGTGAGTTTCAAGGTTAAGTTGCCACTATTTAATTTACAACCCTCGTATATATATATATATAATGATATAAAAAAGTGTTGGACTAAAGAACTAAATTACACTTAAACTACTAAAGTTCATGGATGCTATAAGGGTCTAACGTTAGTTCGTCCTAGTGAAGAGACTGGTTGCAGCAACTAACTGTAAACTTTACCTTAAAAAAAAAGTTGTCTGCAATGCATAGAAAAAGATTGCATAATTTTTATTTTATTTTATTGAGCAGCAAAATTTTTGAGAATTATTGGAAACACATACCCAGAAGTTATGTAACCTTACGGCAACCCTTGCGTCAGAAATTTATTTTTATTGCCACGAAAATGTTTATACTAAAAACCTTTTTTTTTCAAATAAGGCAAAAATATTAAAGTTTCAAACCTTTCATTCTAAAAGGATTAAAAATTATTTTTAAAGCTTTTTTAAAAAATCATTGTCACTTAAGTAAAATGGTCATTTAGGTCCGTGATGACGTTTTCACTGACGTCACGCCAGCGATAGGATCAAATTGCATTGTCGATAAAAATTTCATGACAAGGTGGATTTTAGCTAAGCATACAAAGACGTTGCGAAAAGAAACCTTACAATAACCTAGATTTAAGATTATTTTCACCTTAAGACTAGTTTAATTCAAGTATTTTTTTTCACGCTTGAAAACCCTAAGACAACCTC